>NC_085872.1:17935320-18017820 GCF_034702125.1 Engraulis encrasicolus | reverse complement strand
CCCCTATGTGGGTGTTTTCAACTGCTGACACTTGAAGAACTTTTTTCAGATGCCTAACAGATGCAGCTTGGCGTGTCAACGTCTTAGCGTTGCGGTAGGTAGGTTGAAGCAAAGTTGTCTATGCGATTAGTTTTGGGAAATGGCAATGTGTTTAAAGGTCGCGCATAGGACGTTGGCAGATTACAGGAGGGGAGCAAGGTTTCCCCACAAATGTCTGAGCAGGGGCAGGGTTTGTGATGTCAGTGGAGAGGAAACAGATAAAACGGTTAGCGCGTTAGTTTGATCTTCAAAAAAGCTCAAGCGCAGTCGGACTTGCAGCACAACACCGTCGCAAAGAGTGGGAGTTAAGAGACATGGACTTGCAAGAGGAGTTTATGCACACGTGAAGGTGATTTGAAAAACACTTTCTGATGGAAACACGTCTTTTTTGGGATGCTACCTGTCTTGGAGTTATTGATTTGTCAGAGTAAGGGTACCTCTAATTAAGATCAGATGCAGTTGTACCAGAAACGCTGTGACTATTGAGTGATTATTGAGGCTGATACAACTTCTAGATTATTTTGCCTAGTTAATCTTATGGTACCTTATGGTTCATCCATAACAATATAATATAGCCTAACATACCTTAACACAAACAGACGTTGACTTTGTTTGGCTACATCAGGGATGGAGGCAAAGTGCGATTGATGGAGCAGGACCTTCAACAATACAGGTTTGAGACGCATGAAAACCATTACCGCTAATTCATCAATAGGAGGTAGCCTAAATCAGAGAATGGGCGAAGTGAATAATGCCAAGACACATGCTGAAATGTAATACACTTGCTTTGGGCTTATTCAGTAGTGAATGCGATAACGTGCTGGATATTTAAAAAATCGCTTTACGCACAGACATTGAGTTCCTTGAACAGAACTGTGGACTGCTGGAACAGGTTATCATTTTTTGTTTGCGGTCTGTGGCGCAAGCAAAACAAGAATGGATAGCTCAATGATGAGGCGTTAGTTGTGGGAACACATCTTCGCCGACTGTTCTCTCTGCAGAGACACATGTGCAAGTAGGCTAATCTGAACAGAAGCAAAAGTCTTGAAAGCACACTATTGATCATATTTCATGTTTCCAAAGTTTTTAAGGACGTACAACAATATAGTGTCTCACTGAGACTTTCCAATTATATTATTGCACTGACTTTAGAATTTGCCAACTGTCAGCTGAACAGGCAAGACAGGCGCGCAAAGCTGCTTCATTCCCACGTGTCAAAATACATTTACGGAACTGAATGTAGGCCTATGACATTGACGCCATTAGCTTAAAACCCAATGCACCTATTATTTGTTTACTAATTATTGGCCAGTATAGACTACGATAACCTGGACGCGAGTCTCATCAGCTGGAGTGTGCTGCTTCTCTCTCTCTCTCTCTCTCTCTCTCTCTCTCTCTCTCTCTCTCTCTCTCTCTCTCTCTCTCTCTCTCTCTCTCTGTCTTAATAATAACTTAAGTTGTTGTATTTAACTCGTTTAAATGGAAATGATGCTCTTCAGACTACTGGTTATCGTTATTTTTGTAGTTAATTCATTGCTGCTAAAATCTGCCCATTCAGACCTTATTAAAAAGTACAAACAGATTCTTGCTCAGAGAGCAGACAGGGAGCAGGCTGTCGCTTCTAGTGAACAGTGCGGTTCAGTCAGCCGCAGAAGGCTGGCCAGAGCACCGACCCAGTACCACCCCCCATCGGCTCTAGCTGCGAGACGGACGCGACTGAAAGACATTTATCATGAGACAACTTTAGCGGGACAGTCAGGTGCGTGCACAGGTGCGTGCAGTCCTGGGAACCGACTCCGTGTGAGAGAATTACAAGGTGTTTGGGAATCCCGAGAAAGGGAGGTCAAAAAGATTCAGGAAGAATCATTTCAGCCAGGCAAATTGGATTCATTGACAGACGCGCAAAGTGTCTCTCCCCATACTTTACACACAAGGAGCCTCAATTCCATGAACTCTCCTCACACGGCACAGTTGTCAGAGAGATACCAGCAACACCATCCTGATACATTTGTTTTGAGGGGCAGTCAGCAGCATGCAACTGACACTGACAGCCTCTCCTCACCACAAAGGCAGAGGCGCAATCCTGTTTCTTCTCATGCTGGAGACTTTGGGGATTTCAATGCTAAGCAACGCTTCACTCGCAGTGCGCACAATGACCAATCCAGCGATTACTCTGTTGAGAGCGAGGACTACTCTGGAGAACAGGAGGGGGTGCCAAGCCCCTCGAGTGATATGTGGGGCAGGAGTATCCGGGAGATCCCACCTGAGTGGATGAGCGTGCTGTACTTTGGCGGAAGGAGAGAGCAGCTAAGGATCAACCCAGCAGCTGGCATTGAACTTCCCCGCAAAAAGTTCAGCATCGAGCTTTGGGTCAAGCCGGAGGGAGGGCAAAATAACCCAGCTATCATTGCAGGTGAGTGTCACTGACTAAGCAAATCTGTCTGCTGATGTTTGCATCCAGTGGTGGCTTAATGAATTACAAAAACAGTTTTCACCTTTTTAATGATAATAGTGGGTCTATTTCCAGCATTTATTCTGATGATTTTTAGGACAACAGCAGAAGAGAATTTCCCTAATTGATAAACAGGTTGTTCTGGAAAAGTACCTGCTATGCACCATTATCCAAAATTAAAATCAGTTGTTGATGCGCAGTCATTTTGGTATGTCATGGTTTGCATATCATCTGACCAGGGGACTGGACACTGTAATTGCCACATGAAAGAAGTTTACAAATCAGAACCCAATGAGGTGCGAACGACCAGTGGCCCAAGAAAGGGGAAGCAGGGAGGACAGGAACAAGTGGTCACCATCTGGCCAGTGTGTGTCTGCTGTCTGTATCTTGTTGCTTATTTACCAGGCCTCCTCCTAGGCAACTCGGGGAGCTTAATTCATGGGCGTGTGTGATCGGAGCAGTGCAGTCATGTTGACAGGTAGTTGCTGTGAGTGTCTGGGCCACGACCCTGATTTATGTTGAATGGGGTTGAATAGTGTGTGTGTGTGTGTGTGTGTGTGTGTGTGTGTGTGTGTGTGTGTGTGTGTGTGTGTGTGTGCGTGCGTGCGTGCGCGTGTGTGTGTGTGTGTGTTTTTGTGTCTGTGTGCGTGCGTGCGTGCGTGCGTGCGTGCGTGCGTCTGTGTGTGTGCTTTCGCATGCAGCTGAGTCTTGCCCTCTTTGACGGGAGTCTGTGAGATCAGGCACAGTGAGGACACCAGGGAGCTTTGATGTGGAAGGGGAGACACCAAGGTGGAATCTGCCAGGGAGGAATGAGTGTACAGTACATGCAGAGAGAGCAGACCACAGAGGCAGCATGTGGGCCTTGCGTGGCTATGCACTAAATCAAAGTTTCGATATGTGTGTTGTACAACATGTGGGTGTTTTTTTTCTTCTTCATATAATTCTGAGCTTACCATTAATCAATTTGATGAAGTGTCACCCAAGCATCAGTAGTGCTGAGGGCTCATAGATGCATAACTGTACTTGGTGGTGGTATGGTGATATGATACGGAACAGATGATGTGTGGAAATGTCTCCTGGAAGCCTAGTTTTAGGGCAGAAGGTATCATGCGGAGTCTGCCCATTCTGAAGAGCTAGGGAGCGTTGTTTTTTCTCTGTGAAGATGGCGAGAAACCATGTGTTTCATTGGATTCACTCCCGAGACAGAGAGAGTAGAGAGAGAGAGGTTCCATTGGCCCATTGTTTCCTGGTTCTATTATGGCCCCCCTTAGGCAGACCTAGGCAGACCTAAGGACTGTTCTATTCATTGTAGGAGCATTATGACACGGCCCTTTAGGCAGACCGGAACCTGGTCGCGTTAGGTGCCCATAGAAACCTATTATGTTGGCATATCTCTATAGCATGCTACACGGATCCATTGACTTTCACTAGCTTAGCGACATATTCCCTCTTTTGACTTGTCTTAAAGCAAGACAACGGCTTACATGAAAAATAAGACACTTTACCACCTTTATAAACTCAGGCCAACGATTTTAACTGTATTAAGCCCCAAAATAGTGGCATACTCCTTTAAAGCATCTCTGCCAGAGACATCACATATTTTGGCAGCTGAGAGAGATACTGGGCATTTTTGCCTCAGGCGTTCCATACATTTCAGATAGCGTAGAATGCTGTAGTACTACTGTATGCCTACATTTTTCCTGGTCATGCTGGTCAATTGCACAAAAAAATGTGTCTGTTTGTTTTTCTATTGAAGTACCACATCCTCTAAGCCAGCATATTGATAGGAGTTTTGCTGTGAGTGATGGGAACATGCGCTGTTGTTTGTGGCATACATGTGTTTCATCTTCCAGTAGAATGTTTCTTTGTCCAATACTACGATACACTGATTCAGTTATAGTCTGGCTCCAACAAGAATAGCCTTAAACGGCCGCCAGTCTTTCAACAGTTTTGATGACTTCTTGCAGATGGAGAAACTAATACTGAATAGTTTCGGTAAAGATTGAAAAGATTCGTTGCCAAGGTAAGCAGTTTGTGTAATCAGATGAAAGGGTTTACTGGAAGCAATCAAGTCAGAGGCATGACATTTCACAGTTTTGAAAAATCATAATCTTTTCTAAGTCGAAAAGTGACATCACAGAGCCCATAAATATGTACACCTATAGCAGAACCAGCCTCCAAAACAAATCAAGCCCATTCTTTTGAAACGACATCAAAGCATATATTGGATTCTCTGCTGAGCGCTTTAATCAGTTTTCTTCTGTTTCAATCAATATTAGTTTAAAGCTTCTGTCAACTCGTATAATGATGATTATTCTCAGTGACCGCCTGTGTTCATGCATCTCTGTGTTCTAAGGTCTTTATGATTGTCGGTCTGATGCAGATTTCTGATACTGATTTGGTATTGCGCCCACATCATCCAGTTAATTTGAACAAACTTGGTTCTTGGGAGGGTATTTTAAAGCCGGGAATAATGTGTTGAATGGTGTCCTCTGCTATTTTTTAGATGCAGGTATAGTACAGGGAAGACCCATTTGTTTTGACTGAATTTGTGTGTGTGTGTGTGTGGGTGTGTGTGTGTGTGTGTGTGCGTGTGCGTGTGCGTGTGCGCACGTGCGTGCATGCGTGCGTGTGTGCGCGCACATGTGCAGGGGGCGCGTGGGTAGTGTACAGTGGTTGTGTTTGCGTGCACACTGCACTGCACTGCACACACGCGCACACTTATTCATGTGGGGAGGGTGAAGGGGTTCCCTGACCTTTCTCTGTCCTGCCTCAGAACATCTGGCAGCCAGATGTGACCGCTCTTTTCCAAAAGCAGCTGGGAATATCGGTGGCTTTGTTTAATAGGGAATAGCTCAAACTCCTAAACTCTTTGGGTAATTGAATTCCAATTACAACACGCTTGCCATTCATTCAATGGCTTTCAGCTTTTGTTGGTGGTGATTTATTCCTTCCTCTCCAAGAAAGATGTTTTGCTTCCTTCCTTTTTAGGAGTGTTTGACAACTGTTCTCACCCGCTGAACGAAAAAGGGTGGTCAGTTGGGATTCGGACATCCAAGCCGGCCGGGAGGAAAGACGGCAGGTATTTCTTCACCCTGCGGACAGACCGCAATCCCAGAGCGACCACTGTCACAGACCACCAGCACTACCGCCCCAACGTCTGGACTCACTTACTGGCCACCTATGACGGCAGCAGGATGGTGCTGTACGTGAACGGGGCGAAGGTAGGAGAGAGCAGCCATCAGACGGGCGCTCTGTACAGCCCCTTCATGAGGACCTGTCGGGTGTTCCTATTGGGCGGAGACCAGACGGATTCCAGACACAGTTTCCGGGGGCTTTTGGGTGGGGTGCGTCTGTGGGGTCACTCTCGTGCTCAGGGGACGCTCCTCGGCGGGCACAGAGAAAAAGACCCCCATCAGAGCCCCTTACTCGCCACCTGGGCTGACTTCTCCTATGCAGAGCAGTGGTGGGTGCCCTACAAGGACCGCCACTACCCGTCCGTGCTCGCTCTACCCATCCCCGAGCCCGAGCTCGCCTCGCCTTTCTTGCCACCGCTTTGCGGCCTGACCGTCTGCGACAACAAAGACATTATCCTGAGTTACAACGAGCACTGGCAGCTTCGCACTGAAAAACACATTCACTACCGCGTGGTGAACGTCTGCAACAACGACGGCAGCCATCCCACCGTCTCAGCCGCCCAGATCCAGCGGCAGCACCAAGCGTTGGCGGAGGCTTTCCGGCCGTACAACCTCTCCCTGGAACTCAGCGTGCACACGGTGTACAACTCCACACTGCGCCAGCGCTTCATCCTGGGCAACTGCCCCAATGCCAAGATTGGGAACAAGCACTGTGACCCCGAGTGTGACCATCCACTTACGGGCCACGATGGAGGGGACTGCCTGCATAAGCGACCATGCTACCCCTGGAGAAGACAGGACGGGGAGTGTAATACGGAGTGCAACACTGTCGACAACGAGTATGATGACGGAGACTGCTGCGACCCAGATGTCACAGATGTTGGCAAGACCTGCTTTGACCCAGAGTCTCCGTACAGGTGAGCAGTTGTTTTTTTGCTACCCGTTTTGCTAAATGGCAATGTGACAGATGCCAACACGCATAAACGGTGTGAGGTGTGCCATGTGCCATGTGAGTTACGTCCCTTTTTGGGGTAAAACATTGGGGGAAAAGCCAATGCAAGTCAATTGGTGGTGTTCTGAAAGAATAAACAAAAAAGACAAGGACCTGTAGACTAGCGTTGTTCACGCTCAGCATGCCAGAAACGTGTTCTGTTGTCGGCTGTTCAAATAATATAGCCAAACAGCCGTGGCTGAAGTAGCATGTAAGTTAATGAGACATTCGGTTTGTTTTCCCCCAAAAAGGGGCGTAACGCACATTCATGAGCAAAGTACCCGGATGGCCGCTCATATGTATGCAAGAACACCTCCCACCGCTCTAATCATGTTACACCCCATTTTGCACGTCTAATTACATGCTGATTACTTACCCAATCCTCCAGTTTGACACAGGCTTAATTGCTTAATTAATGAACATATGACCTACCGTAATTAAGTGTCTGTTGGTGAATGGGTTTTAATTATTTTCTTTTAATTATTCCTGATCAATGCTACATATTTTGTTTGATCTTGTCTTCTTTGTAATCCCAACTTTTTAAGTTCATGTACAACTTTTCAATGAATCTCACGAAGTCATCTAAGTTCACACGGAATTCCTAGACAGAATCCTCCCCCTCCCCCCCCCCCCCCCCCCTGCTTTGGCTAATGCCTGGATTTTGTGTCACAGCTGAACTAGGGCCTACCTGTCAGAAACCATTTACAACTCATGAACCAATTCCTCCAATGAAGCAAAACACACTGTTTCTTGAAAGTTTGAAAAATATGTCCCAGCTATAAAAGTGCTAATTCTGTTGCAAATCAATTACATTTTCATGAACAAAATAAATCCAGGTAATGATCAAGGGGCCTGTTACACAAATGTACAGAATTGTAATTTTCTTCTTTTTTATTGCTGTAAACCTGCCCATACCCTGTAAAACCTGCTGTCCTAAGGACAGCCAGCATCATTTCTATTGACTAAAAAAACTAACTGATGGAATTGAATAATAACATCATTACGTAGAAGAACATATTAAAGTAGGCTAGTTATACAGAACTGCAAAAACAATATTTACTATTATTTTGTGATTGGTTAAATGTGCCCCACATATTCGTCAACACCATCAGATATATAAGACTATAAATTCAGGCATGTAAGGTCATCTTCATTATGAAGGACCCCTTTTCAAACCTTAGCTCTACTGCATACTTCATCATCGATGAAGCTCCTGTAGTTTATTATTTTCTGTAATTGGTTTGGACCAGGGCTTGACATTTACCGCTTTCCGGCCACTGTGGCTAGTGGTTTTCCCGAGTCACTGGCCATCCAGCTATTCTATTAGCCACAATTTTTTTTTTTTTTTTTATCATGACGCTGTACATCTAACCTCAGAAGATGAGGTGCTTAAAGAAAGAAGTTGATGCATGGGCTTCATGGAAATAAAACAAATAGAAACTGATTAACTTGAACTTAAATACAAACACTTGATACACAAGGGGCAAAGTGCAGAATATATGCTATTCTGATGTCATACTAAGCTACCTGCCAAATTAGCTAATGACACTAAAATTGTTACCAGCCACAGCCAAGTTTTACTAGCATTTTGCGGTTGGCAGGTGCCAGTGTGAAGCCCTAGTTTGGACACTGCTACTGTCTCAACCGTAACATGTCAACACCATCAGTGTTGTATAATAGTATTAAATTAGGTTAATGTTAATTAATATATAGCCCACTTTTTGAGAAGGGGTATGAAGTACCTAAAAACAGAGGGAAAGCTAAATGGTGAATGTGAACAAACTACAGGTATGCATATTATTTAAAAGAGTAGCGTTTTGTCACCTCCGTCAGATGTCACCACTGTCAGGTTAAGTTCCCCAGCTTGTCAGCTTGTTCCATGTATGACTGAATTGTGCTGGTTAATGAAATATTATAAGACATATCAGTATTCATTGTGATCCAAAATTATACTCTATCCTCCACTGAGGCGCATTTGGAGGCTTTTGGTCACCACGGTCAGATTTTAGTTTTTTCAGTTTTACATGTTTTTGACATGTTTTAAGAATATGCTTGCAATATATATCCACAATTTTGTTCAGTTAAAAAAAAAATGATTCACTTAATACAAAAAGCACCTTTTTTTGACTTCTCATTGTGTCTGACGGTGTTGACAAAAACAAGTAGTTGCCCATTTTATGAAAAAAAGTAAAATAGCCTATGGGGGGTCTGATCCGATGCATTGCTGCACAGCCAAGACTTACGTCTATGATAGCATACCTGCATATTCTGGATTTTAACAACCTTTTGTCTTTCAAAATTAAAGCCTCTTTTAACCACATTCTCAAGAATCAGTGACCACATTAAGCACCTTGTGGAGATGAAAATATTTTTGTGATTCTTTACTGTGTTTTTTTTGTTGGGTTTTGATGCGAGTGATGTTTTGAAATCAAGTACAGTCAAATGTCCTCAACGATAAATACATGCTGTATGTTTGCTGGCACTGTTGTCAATGTCTTAATTAGCTGAACTTAACATTGTGGACATTCCTCTTTCAGAACTGGATTCAGGTTAGGCACACTTCATTAGACTAGAAGGAGCATTGCATAGATAAGAACAACCACATACCTGTAACAGTGTGCCAGTGACAGATTCTAATGAGACACATTCATCCATTAGCTCATACACTGGTTCTAAGCTGTGATTCTACCCCTTTTGAGGCATAACGAGAAAACAAAACAATGGGTAAGGGTTAGTCTCTGAACCATTATTTATAGAGAAAGCTAACATTGTTTTATGTTCTGTCATGGTGGTTGGCTGTGAAAAGCTACAGCAATATTATTGCAGTTATTCATAAGACAAGATGTTAAACCCCCTGTGTCAGTAGATTTAGGGCCTCACACAGTGGTCAGATCTCTTAGCATCACACTATAATCTCGGTACTTAAACAGTATGCTCCTCCCTAGTCTAACCATACATCACACTTCATAATGGAATGCCTCAGGATGCCTTGGGTAACGTGCGGGCGGTTATGCTGGGATTGACTTTGGGAGACCCCGGAAACCCTTCGGGATAGCCCTGGGCAGATGTGCTTGTGCAGAACTTTGAGATGGGTTAGAAGTCCTAAAATCTTCTGTCTTTTTGTGCCATAGAAAAATTCAGTCAAAAAATAATAATTCTGCAATTCTCATGGGATAAGGTCAATTGTTATATTCCCCATACCCCCTACCTACCCCACAAGTACCCGCATGCACGCACGCACGCACACGCACACACACGCACACGCACACACACACACACACACACACACACACACACACACACACACACACACACACACACACACACACACACACACACACACACACACACACACACACTGTCTACTCATACTCCCTGTGTAAGCTGTCATGAAGCCACTTTTTCACATTTAATTGTATATCCTGTCTAAGTGTTTCCAGTTTTATTTCCACATTAATAAATGCTTGAATCTGACTATCACACATTTAAACCACACGCCACAGGGAATAAACCCCACAAGCAGCCCTGCCATGCTCTTTGCCAGAGTTGACTTGTAAATGCTTTTAGCTGTTGATAGAAAACAAAGTGTGGACTGATTTAAAGCATTTTAATAGTGCTACTTTAGAGCTTCATGAAACACGGACTAATGTGTTATTCAGGGAGAAAAAAAATGATGCATGTTATTTGAAGTTCGTTAGAATGCTATGCATTACACAGCATGCCAAGCATACGAGATGAAACTGTGGAAAAGCTTTTTTTTCAAAGCATGCAAAGCTGGGACACAGAGTGCGGCCAAAGTATACACTTTAAGTGGCTAAACAACAAAACCAGAAGGCTCAGCTCTATTCATTGTGACAGCAGCATTGATTTGACATTCCAATTGATGTGTGATCTTGTGCCATCATGTCTTTTTTCAGCCATGCATTATGTAGGTAAAAATGCACAAGCTGTTGTCTATGCATAAAAAAGGGAAAAAAAATCCCGGCAATGTATTTCACAGATGTGACATGCGTCAAGTGAAATGTCACAGAAATACAGTGATTTCCATGAGTACAGTTTATAAAAAGAACAAGACGAAAGTAAATAATTTTGACCTTACAAGTTTTTCAACAATAATGCAAATGAAAAATGATAACGTTTCAAAACCTTTTAAACCCAGGACCCTTTTTTAAATCACACATATTGAAAACATGTCCTCTAAGTATCCAACTGCCCAGTGACAAAAAAAAGTCCTACAAGGACCGTCTTTGTCACGTTTTATTTTTCTGTCAGCAGTTTTCTGTTAGCCCACATCTGAAATGAACCGCTATTGTGTCTGTTGTGCCTCCTGCCACGTCACTGCTCCGTGGCCTGCCCACTTATACAGTTACCTCTGCCACAGGAACTAGGGCTGCACGATATCAGAAAAAAAATGTGATACTCGATAACAGCATGCAATGCCTCGATAGCGATATTTAAACGATATTTATAAATATAGCAGTGTTTTTCTTGTCTAATTTGTTGGTCTGTGTGGGGGGCGCGGCTTTGATCGCGGCAGGCTTCTCCCGCATTTGTTGACATTTAGCTAGTGATTGGACAGCACAGAAAATGTTTACTTGTTACTGATAATTAAGTCATTTTCGCGATACGCATATCACCACTCTTGATATCGCGATATCGATACATTTTCGATATATTGTGCAGCCCTAACAGGTACTACAGTAGATTCACCATGTGAAACCAAACCAGCAACCCTCTGGCCAGCCCACCTCAGCAGTGTGGTAATAAATCACAGTGACTGGGCTCTCTGCACTTAGAGCGCGAGGAGGCCGCCGTGTAGTGCCAACTCCCCTCTGCTACTGTCAGGGCTGGACTGGCCATCTGGCATAGCCAGCATTTCCCGCTAGGCCCTGCACCCTGGTGAGCCCCTATTTTCAGAAATGTAGCGGGCCCACCGGTGAGTCAGTTCCACGCCGCTGATTATGAGGGGCCCCTTTAAGCCAAAAGTGCCCGGGCCCTATTTCTCCCCCAGTCCAGCCCTGGCTACTGTGGCTTTCCCGTCCTGTCCGACCGACCAGGTGTATGGCTTTTATGGCCAGGCAAGGACTATGGGAGAGGAGCTCTACCTTTGAAGTCCTCTATCTGTTCCCAAGGAATTCCCACGGAGACTAATGGGGCCCCGGTGATATATTTGGATGGTGGTCTGAAAAACATTGGAGCGTTGCTTTTGGTTTGTTTTTGACTGTGCGCGGGTTTTTAAAGAGGACAACAGAAGACCCATGACCAAACTCTCAGGCTCTCACACAGTGTTTGCACTAGCTCGCGTCGTGTCTGCAGGTGTGCATGCAAGCATGTGCATCTGCGTTTGTGTGCTTCCACATGAGTTAGAGCCCAAATGGGTGTTCGGTGTTTGTGTTAATGCGTTCATGCGTGTGTTTGTGTGTTTCTGCATGTGGATTGGGTGTGTATGCGGTACACTGTAAGTTTGTGTGTGTGTGTGTGTGTGTGTGTGTGTGTGTGTGTGTGTGTGTGTGTGTGTGTGTGTGTGTGTGTGTGTGTGTGTGTGTGTGTGTGTGTGTAAGCATGTGTGTGTGTGTGTGAGCATGTGCGTGTGAGAGGGGTAGCGTGTTTAACTCAGCGTAAGCACCAAAGTGCACAGTGGAGAGGCTGCATGTTTTTGCCATGTGCACATATCCTTTGTGTGCTTTTGAAGGAGTAGATACGTTACATGTTGGTGGTCTGTGCTATGACTTGCAGTGAGGTTAATCCTAACCCCGCACCAGCAACCCAGCCCAGTGGCTCATACACCCACGGGCCTCCCTATTGTTTTTGGACATTGAACAGGCATGGGCCAGAAATGATAGAAACGGCCCCTATCTGTTCTGGCACTGACGTTGCCACTTAGTTAACAAACAGATAGCCCGGCCTCCTGTTAATGTGGCTCTGGGCAGATTCACCAAAGTCCCAAGAGTGCGCGGCTTTAAAGAGGTCTTTCCTGTAGAGCCTGGACGGGGCGAAGAGCCGTCCAGCAGTTGAAGAGAATTAATGCAGGGATGACATTTTGATGGCAATTGTATTGTGCACTTTTTATGTTGAGGTCTGGGATTTTAGTATTTTGCGGTGTGAGTTATGGGCCAGGTATGTTCTGCCGGCCAGTGCAACACGATCCCCTTGCCAGTGGCTGTCACAACACAAATTTGTAGCTCAAGCAAAGAGAAATGGCGCACGGGGAATCAGCAGTAACATGGAGAGTTTTGGCCTTGGAAAAAAAGACGCGCACCAAAACAAGAAAGACCAAACCAAAGTCAAAGTGGCAGACTACACATTCGAATATAAGGATCAACATGTCTTGTTAGGAATGGCTGACACAGCTTTTTTTGTGTTTGTTATGTGATGGCGGTGTAACATAATGTCGTTACGTTTAGCAAATGAAAAGGCCGAGTGTCTGAGTGAAACCTATCACAGTGGTTTTCAAAGTGGGGGCCGGGGACCCCTGGGGGGCCGCGAAGGGATGCCAGGTGGTCCGTGGAAGGTTGGCAGAAAAAATATAACATAAAAATAAATAATTGATTAATTAATGTGCATCAAAATAAACCACAATCAGCTAAACAATATTCCAATTAGTTAAAACGGTATAATAATCTATCAACTGTTATTTTATATATCCCAATGGGACACTGACACACATACATGTGGAAAACGCAGAAAAAATAGTATAGCATCATGACTCATGTAAGGGGGCCTAACGGTATATGGGGGGCCTTGTCATGGCAAAGTTTGGGAACCACTGACCTATCACACACACAGCAGTCACCGAGTCAGCTGTTTGTCTTGGTACTGATGGATCTCTTTGTTTTGCGAAATCTGCAGTTCACTATATTCATGAATTTGTTTCATGGCAAGACATGCAACCACAATTATATGTTATTGATAAATTACAATCTCCCCTTGCCATGGAAAGGGGTTTCAGTGTCTCGTTATTTAGGTGCCTTCAGACAGAATGTTGGGATGCTCCCTGGGCTTTCTTGAGCAAATTGCCAACAAGCGAATGACCATGCAATCATATCCAGTCTATTTCACAGAGTTCCCCAAGACCGTAGAATTTTAAAGCACTCGCTTCTTAACATCAGGTGTTTCTTATTTTGAGGACTTATTGAATATGACAACCAGGTGTTTTTCCGTCTGAAGTAGGGACTAATCTTAATTTGTGTGTGGGTAGGTTATACATTTTTTTTCATTCTCAATTGACCACTTCAACCAAGGTAGACAGAAAAGGATTGGCAAAGCCATTCTGCATCAGCAGGAACAAGGTAGCATGTGATTTTTATTCATGATGTAATTCATCTGTTTGTCCTGAAATTTGTTCTGGTTGAACTGAATTGGAAAGATGTTTGACGGGGTCTGTCAGATTTGACAAACAGTTCTTAGTTATTAGTTAACCACTAATGTTCCTACAAGGCCAAAGCATTTGTTTATGTAAGACTTCAGGTTGAACATTTCTTCTTCAAAAATACTGATCTTTTTTTAAGCCAGTGGGAATATTATTGGTGTTGGCATCTTGACCCTCATTTGACTCTTTTGGAGCCATAAAGAAAAAAACACTGTTATACATTCTAAAATGTGTTGTTGTATTCTTTAGTTTAGAAATGAAAACTGTTTTGCTCAGCTACTCTGTATGTGTATTCCCTTAGTGCAACATGGGAATAGTAAAGTAAATCGTTTTCTTCAAAATGTTTATAATTACAGCTCATCAACCACCACATATTTGTGGAACAGTTTAAGCTATATTAATTCATAGGATGTTACTGTATGGTTTGTGTTCATAAGATTAATTTATTTACAATTGAAACCAAACACAATATATATAGGCCTATCCAGGTTTTTTACATGCAGTAATCATGGCATTTCTTTACAGGTATAAAGCACAGAGTGGCTATAAATGTGAGAGCACACAAACCCTGTCCATCAATGAGGACAAGTAAAAGACAAATACCTGTAACTGTTTGTAATGTTTTGTTACATGTGTTTGCCTCCCCAAAATGTTTGAACCCCTGGTGTAAAAATGAGCGGGACTGGAATGTGTGAGCAAATTGGCTTGGCTTTCCCTCATAGCATAGAAACAGAATGAAGAAAGACTACACTTTGGTCAAGGCTTAGCCTAATGGACGCCGTCCAAGGAAACAGTAGGTGGTTCTGCTAATGGGCTAGACCCTTTGGCGTGCTTCAGAACAGGGGGGCACCAGGATCCAAACCTCTCCAAATGAACACGCCAGTGATAGTTGGTGCAGCAGCGGCTTTCCAGTGTGGAGGCCAGAGAGAAAAATGGCTTCTGACACATCCCCAGTAAGAAAACAAGTTAACTTCACACATCAAAGCTTCTCTATGGCAGTTTATCACAGTTGGGTGCCGGGATTGGGGATGAAGAGAGGAGCTGCGGTTTTGTGTACTACCACCTATTCAAACGGTTATGCTCCTTAAGGATTATTTAAGTTGGGGTTGCTTCTATTTAAAGTAAATAATTCTTCATTGATTTAGGGTGAAATTTTCTTTAATGCTGCTTCCTGTACATGTTAATGTTCCTGGTGTTTATCCTGTTAAACTTTTTCATAAGGATCGGGGGTTCTGGTCTAATAATTAGGGCACTTATGATGCTACGTGGAAATGCATCTGTTTGTATCGATGGAGGAGTGAATCTTTACAGTTGCTGGAAACCGTAATACTCTTGCCAAACCTAATTCCCTTGTGTGGTTTTTTGATGCCTTCATTTAGCTGCTTTTAAATAGCTTCTTAAAGCCTTATTGCAGGAAAAGCTTTCTTGGTACCAATTTACAATTAAACTCTTTTTTATTGGCTACCACAGAGCTTGTTGTCAAGTTTGCATTACGAGTTGTGGTTCTGTGTGAGTTGTAGAATTTGCTCTTAGTACTTCTGGGTAGCCTATATCCAGGCTTTTCCTCTTACAATATCTTGTTCACAGTCATTTGCCAGAAGGGTGACTCCTTGCACATGATCAGGATCAACAGTATAACAGTACATTTCCCATAATAAATGGGTGTATTCAAGGCAAGCTGTTTTAATTTCTTCCCAATATAAGCATTGTTGGCTGAGTTGATCCCTGGAAAATGTATCAAACCAAATGGTAGTCTGGAAATCTTTTCTATTCACCTTGATAAAACGTTAAAAAATATATAGCTGTAGGCTTACTGATGATTGCTATAAAGAAATAAAAAAAATAAGCCCTGGATGTATTCACTCTTAAACTACTAAATAGCTGCACATTAAATCGTAACTTGTATCACTCAAGTAACAAACCACCAGAGAGAATTGCTCCAAAGGAATGAGGCTCCTCCAGTCTGTACAAGTAGTACAAGACTAGGAGTAGGAGTAGGAATGTAAGAAAAGATGAAGCACTGTAATGTATGTCCAAAATGTAAAACAGCAGGACAGATCCTTCCCAAACATACACTATCAACTCTTCTTCATCATGTAACATTGCCTGTTCAGTTATACCTTTTCAGACATGGCGGGAAAATAACCAGACATACATTTTGTATTTAAATACAGTATCATGACATGTACATGTGTGTTAGTGGAACAGTTAACGTGTGCAGGGGCAAGGGGTGATCTTGACATACTGAAAGCTGGAATGTGGCATAATGTAAAACAACCCAGATAGGCCGAACAGAATAGGCATGACATGCAAAAACTCCCGCAGTGCAGAGGCATGGGTTATACCATGCGAACGGCCTCCCTCACCCCCTCAGCTCGGCCCCTAGCCCCTTTCGTGGCAGGTTGTTTGTGTTGAACTAAATCTCTTTCCACTGCAGGGCTTACCTGAGTGTGAGGGAGCTGAGAGACCTGCTTCATCTGAACAGCTCCAACACACTTAATGTCTTCTTTGCCAACAACTCTGCTCGTGAGGAGCTGGCGGGGTCGGCTACCTGGCCATGGGCAAAGGAGGCCCTCTCCCATCAGGGTAAGAAACTGCATCCCTCCTGCCCTCTGCTACTATGTCATAATATGCCTGCTGTAGATTTGATGTCAAGCCCTCCTCTCACACATAGTGGGTAGAGATGATATGAAGAGTTCAGATGCAAAAACCCATAACTCCATTTCTTAAGACCTGCACTTCTATATTTTTAGAGAACCCCGTTGTTGGTTTGGTTTACATCCATGTACTTGATAATACATTTAAATTGTTATATGACATAAATAAAATGTAAAAATATGCAATTTTGATAGCATTGTATTAAATAAAAATGAATTAAGACTATTTTCTGAAAAGGCACTTAGGGGGTTTTGCATCTGAACTCTTCATATGTACATATAGCCTCGTGCGCCATCCTACGGACTTCCACCAAAAGATTGTCTCCGTACTTAGTCTGGTTACTGTTTTCTGGGGAGCGATGTTGAGCGGTAGGATCTGGTGGTGGCGAAAGGGGTAGGACGGTATGCACGATTATCCAGGGACCCGATTAACTTGGGATGGCATGATTAACAACTGTTCGCATCAGCTGAACGAGACACATGGTGCGTCTTGAGTTCAATTCTACACTTCGGAAATTAGGACATTGCACTACGGTTCGAAAAGACGTGCATGCCGTCACACTAAATTAACCATGCATGCACTTTTTGCCTTATGTTATGGAGCTATAGTGCCATACGGGTACACTAGTAGCATACTAATACAGTGTATTTTGTGATGTGTCAGACAGTAAATACATCAAGTAAACCACCGTAAACATCTCAGAGACTCATCATTGTGCGTGACAACACTTCAGCTGTGGTTGCGCAAGTTGTTTCAAATTAGGCCGATTCGTGAGTGTGTTGAGCACTCCGAGAAGTCGTAGGTGACCATCACCAGTTAAATCGAACCCCAAGTTAATTGCGCACAACTTTCGTGACGATGACGTAAATGCCTGCGCTATGTTGTTGTTGAGTAACTGTCTGCGATTGGGTGAGAGCTGTCCAATCATTTCAAACCAGAACTGAGTGCAAACTTCCCGCTTCCTGCAATCACGTCAGATCAAACAACCTCTAGACCATGGTAGTAATATGGGATGGTCAGGACCAGGCTAATGTACGTAGGCCTGGAAATAGATTTAATGTTACATAGTAAAAGTCTACAAATACAGTAGATGAATAAACAGTCTTCCCAGTATTCATTTAAAGAAATGTCTGTATTGTCTTATTGGTTCTGACAAGATGCTGCTTAAGGGGTTATGAATAACAGTTAGATTAACAGTTAGGTTTTCTGAAGTGAACCATTCCGTAAAGTTTTTCACAGATCACTCCTTTCCTTCTTCCTTTCTATCTCCCGTTTTACATGCTTCTTCAGAGCCTTGTTAATGGCCTTCTTAATGGAAGTTAGACCACAGTGACTTAATAGTGACGTCACTTGAAGAGTTCTATTTTGTCTAATTGTTCTAATTCTAAGGGCCTTAGAATTAGGGGTTGACCGATACAGGTTTTTTAATGGGCGATGCGATACCGATTTTTTTTCATCACCCTTGATCGATACCCAATTTCCGATACCCGATATTTGGGGCCGATATGGGTTAAAAAAAAGGTTAAAAAATGACAAATATTCTAGGTCTCAAGTTAAAAATAAACATTCCTTTAACATTATCAAATTGAGGTAGAACTTGGTAGGTGGAACACCCACTCTAACGATCAAGTAATGTCTAACAATCAAGTAATAAAAAAATAAAGTGTCTTGGTGCTTTTAAAAAAACCTGAATGACATAAAATAATAAATATTACATATCGGCCAAAACCACACGCGTATTGGCCGATACCGATACACTAAAAAATGCAAATATCGGCCCGATACCGATACCGATATATGTATTGGTCTATCCTTACTTAGAATACTCATGAAGAGGTCTTAAGCTAGAAGTTTCCTTCTTAAGCCTAAGAAAGAAAACATGTCTTCTAAGCGGAGCCTTGGGAAAGGTCTAAGAATGTATGTTTGTCGGATGTGCAGCCAATGTTAAACAGTGGCAAAATAGCTTTCTTTGTGATGATGAATAAATATAGGGTGTGATTGTTGGAGTAGTGGTGAGGTATACAGCTTTGAGCCAAGGGCTCCCCCAAACTTCAGCATCCCTTCTGATATAAATAGACCCAACAACACAACACAACTCCTCCGGCCTCTGACAACCCCCCCCGCCTCCTTTCTTCTGCCAACCTCCCTCTTCCCTCCACTTTCCCTTTCTGCCCTGGGATTAATGAGCTGTAATCTTGGATATAAACGTAAACACTTGCGGCACGCACAGATTTCCCTGTAGATTGCCCCCTGATCGTTAAGGCTTTCCACTGTAAAAGAATGGGTGAAAAGAATGAAAGAAAGAAACCCCGCACAACAACCAAACAAAAACAAAGCAGGGTGAAGCGCTTGTTGCCATCTATGTTCACCTGCCAGCTGATTTTATTGCCTTCATTATTGCTGTGTTTTAGAGCTCATTAAAGCAGAATAGTCTTACATGAGCCAATCTCCTGTTACAAAAAAGAGAGATTTGTTTCCTGTGCAAAACTTTAACTGATTCAGCAAGTTGTTCACTGGTGAAGCCTACGTATATAGCGGGGACTGGCTATCAATATTGTGTCGGAACTATTAGAGAGTGCTGATTGGGGCATGAGCAATTTTCTCACTTCAATTGTGTGTGTGTGTGTGTGTGTGTGTGTGTGTGTGTGTGTGTGTGTGTGTGTGTGTGTGTGTGTGTGTGTGTGTGTGTGTGTGTGTGTGTGTGTGTGTGTGTGTGTGTGTGTGTGCGTGTGAGCGTGCGTGTGTGTGCATGCGTGTGTGTGTGCTAGCGTGCGTGCGGGTGTGCGTGCGTGCGTGGACGAATGTGCGTGTGTGTGTGTATGTTTGAAAGAGAAAGAGTGAGAGTGAGAGAGAGAGAGAGGGAGTGAACGTCCGCATTCTGCAGTCAGTGAAATATCTAAGTACTGCCCCTGGAGCTTGTGTGTGTACCTCCCGGCCCATGCTCTCGGAGCCCTGGGGACTGCCTTCCTGCATTCCTGCACAGATGGCCATGTCTTCTTCCACAGAGCGGGACTACATCAACACGCTGCGCTCCGAGTCTTAAGGCTGGGTGCAGAGTAGACCGTCGCAGTGCTGCTTCCCCCTTTTTCAGCTCATGTGAAGTCTGGAACTGGGATGAAGCATAAGACATCCGCACTCATTACTGAGGAACATACTCGCCAGGTCTTAATATACAGAAGAAAACAAAAAATATTAGTAGTATACGTATTGTATTGCCTTTCTCCTCTGCATTGTTTTTTTGTAAAAAAATTTGAATATCACTGTCAAGAGTGGAAATGTTATGATGCATTGTCAAAAGAATCCTATTCATGATTGCAGTCTCCCTCAGTACTTGATATACTGTCATGTCAGGCACTAAACCTCCGCAGACCTCTGCGGACACCACTGCAACATACCGTTCTGTCCGCAAATGTTCAGTGGACCTACATGAGGGTTAAATGGAGAGATTAGTTTCCCATAAATTGGCCGGATAAAGTTTACGGTGTGGGCTTTGGCAAAACGGTGCTTATACTTTGATTCCAGATAAATCACCAGACTATTTGTGGAAGTTGCCTAGATGTTCCATGTCTGGGGACGAATTCGAGTTAATGCTCTGAGTCATTTAAGTGAAATCAGATCACAGTAGTCGCGTTGACCTGGAAGTATGGTGGTGGCAAATGATCTGCATCTATGGATCATGCTGTGTGAGGAGGACCAGATCAGGCATTTCTGTCTCTCTCTCTCTCTCTCTCTCTCTCTCTCTCTCTCTCTCTCTCTCTCTCTCTCTCTCTCTCTCTCTCTCTCTCTCTCTCTTTCTCTCTCTCTCTCCCCTCCTCTCTCTCTGTCAGTCTTTCCTTCTATTTCCCTCTTTGCTGGACTGCCATTCCAGTCAGGGAATTTCAAAGGAGGATGGGGTGTTTTTATTCCCATAGTTGTTTTTGCCCAGAACCCAGCCGTCCTATCAGTGGCTGATGAAAACCTGTGTCAAGAGCAAACATATCCAGTATGGCACAGAAGATAATCTCTCCAACTGACTGAAGCCATGTTTTTAATTACAGAACAAATAGGCCTCGTTTTATTCAGCCGCAAATAGGCCTCTTTTTATTCAGCCACAAATAGGCCTCTTTTTATCCTGTTCACAAACGGCCACAACAACTGCTTCCATACCCTATAAATTTCTTCAAAGAAAAGTGAAATGATTTCCGATGATTGCAAACAATGTCATTCCGTACCTGCTGTGTTTTAAATGACTTAATTTTGCCTGGATTTTAAAGGGTTATAAATGTCACATTATTTTGGGTTTTTACTGCTTTCATTTGTCGTACAACTCAATGCTAGTGTTCCTTTACACAATAGACATCTAACCTCCTAAGTCTGTTATTAACCTTTTAAATCGTTTTCAGCTTAGGCTTGTGACAGGAACTATTTTTATATCTTGATTATTACTTTTACGATAATTAATGACATCACCTACCTCATGTTACCATATTCAATTTCTCTGCTGCCTGCACTATACGCATTTCGAAGCTGCACCTGCATTGCTTCTGCCTATTATTTATTTGCGCTCATAATATTTGTTATACAGTCGTCTCTGCAGACGCCTTTGGGACAAATTAAGTAATGGAGACCATTTTACCTTTTTTGTAGGTGGTATGATTCTTAATCCTTCCTATTATGGGACCGCTGGCCACAACAACACCATGATCCATGAGCTGGGCCATGTTTTGGGGCTGTACCACGTCTTCAAAGGCGTCAGCGAGCGGGAGTCCTGTGACGATCCATGCCAGGAGACGGAGGCGTCCATGGAAACGGGTGACTTGTGTGCCGACACAGAGCCCACCCCCAAGTCCAAGGCTTGTCGTGACCCTGACCCGGTTAACGACGCGTGTGGCTCAACACATTACAATAACACTCCTTACAACAATTACATGAGCTACACAGGTAGGCTAAACATCCCATAGAGGATTCAGACTCTGATATACAGTAGATATTCAAACAGATGATGATTTTTTTTACTCTTTGTAAATTGAAAATCACAGCTAAGCATTATTTGTATTTTGCAGATGATAATTGCACCAATCACTTTACACCCAATCAAGTGGCGAGGATGCACTGCTATGTGGACTTAGTCTACCAGAGCTGGGTTCAGGAACGAAAACCTGCACCCATTCCCCTTGCACCAATGGTGGTTGGACAGACAGGAGATTCTGTCTCAGTACACTGGTTATCACCAATCAGTGGTCCACTCTATCAGAGGTAATGACCATTGCTTAACCCATTGGCACAGAGCCTCTTTTGTAACTTAATTGTCACCAAAATTGTAATGACCAAGTCTTAATCTGTTCCTTAAGACTCTCTGTAATGTCATAATAATGTTGTTATGATGTATTTAAGTCTTCTCAACAAAGAGTGAATGGCTCCACCGCCAGGTCCATCTGCATGAACAGGCGACTGTAGAGGACATTGGTGTGCATGTCTGTCCGTTTGCGTGTGCATAATATTGCCATTCAGTTTCCTTGGCAGTTTCCTTGGAACACATCCGTTGTTAAATATGACTGCTGTCCTTCCCGTCTATCTCTGTGTGTATTCATCATCAGGGAGGGGGATGTGAACTGCCAGAGGTGTGATGAGGATGGAGTTCTCCACCAGTATGCCCATGAGGCCACCTCTCCTCATGGATGTGACACCTCGGGGTACTGGACACCTGAGGAAGCTGTGGGTGAGTTCAGCATACCTTTACATTGATTATGTTCTAAATGCTACATAAAGCATGGGTAAAACTGTCTGGTGTTACTTAAAGGAGTAAGGTTTGAGTACAGGATTTTTTCCCCCGGTTCCCATTATTTGGTATTTGAAAGTTTAGAATTATACAAACCCCAACTCCGATGAAGTTGGGACGTTTGGTAAACAGTGAATAAAATCAAAATGCTATCATTTTCAAAACATTCAATCTATTCATTAGATGGAGAATAGTGAAAAGACAACATATTAAGTGTTAAAACCGAGAAAAAATATTGTTTTGGGGGACATATGTACTCGTTTCTAATTTGATAAATCCAACACGTCTCAAAAGAGTTGGGAAGGGGACAATAAATGGCAGCAAATGTCGAGGAAGACTAAAAACAAAACAAAAGACAACACTTAACCCTTTAAGATGCGGCTTTATACATTTGTTGTTACCAGTATGGTAATGACCAAGTCGTGGTGCATTACTAAAGGGCCTGTGTTGTGTCTTAGTATTGTAGTGCTATGGTAGGTACATTTCAATGACTATTACAGCGTGCCACTGGAGGTACGGCGCGCATTAAGGGGCTACCAGTTAAATACATTAACCGATGAGATGATTTTATACAAAAAACAGTGTTAATTCCTATCTTGGACATGATTTCACCAGCTTAAATGGTGGGTGTATTCCTTGTCATGTTTTGCAATGTTTTCCTTTCTGTAGTGCTTACAGTGTGACAGGTCTTGACCAAAAACCCACCATTTTATCACCTGCTGGTCCTTATGATGGAGCCAAACTGTTAAAACATAGTAGATAATGCAATTTGACCTTACTATGTGGCAGTAATCGAAGATCTCCCTTCAAAATATAATGCATGAGTGGCTTTTCATGCTGTTTAAAACCCATTTATACCATTCAACACTGTATTTAACTCTACAGATGAGTGAGAACATCTTAACCAATGCACTACTGCACCCGCATGCCATCATGGAGGCTGACTTTTGAAGCTAGCACTAACACAACTTGGATGGTCCATTTTCACTGTAGCACAGGATGTGCAATGCTCTATTATTGTCAAAAAGAATGGACTTCTACAACTTCTGCTGACTTCTGTAAGCAAAGGACAGTTTCCCATGTCTTCTGGGTCTATTTCAAGTGAGCTCAGGTACTTAGGAGAATGTTACACCCCTGTATCATTTTCATGCATTAAGCATTCTTAATATGGTCAATTTTCAATAGCTCTAATTCCTGGAGTGCTAGAGTGAGACTACAGCCAATATATATTTCATGATGTCATGAACCTATACAATGATTTTATTAACAAAAATATGTCTTATATACACTCAATCGTGGTAAATCAAAGGGAATTCAAAAATGTATGTAATAACTATGGTAATTATTCCCTTTGCAGCTTTAATTCTGAGTGACTCAGCCTCTCTGTGATGATCTTATACCTGGACACCTATATTGTCCGTCAGTACAATTCATTTTGAAATGTTCTTCTTTGTTGTTTTATCTTATTTAGATGTTTACTAAATTTCACTGATCCCCGTCCCAACTGTTTTGAGACGTGTTGGATTTATCAAATTAGAAATGAGTACATATGTCCCCCAAAACAATATTTTTTTTCGGTTTTAACACTTAATATGTTGTCTTTTCACTATTCTCCATCTAATGAATAGATTGAATGTTTTGAAAATGATAGCATTTTGATTTTATTCACTGTTTACCAAACGTCCCAACTTCATCGGAGTTGGGGTTTGTAGAACAAAGAATGCTATAGTTGGGAAACCTCAACAGCTGTAATTTAAATTTAAACCATGTTAGTATACACGCCTAGGGAACTAAGGACCAACACAGAAGTGATCATTCCACAAACCACTACAATACTACATAAACTACACATTCTGATTTTACTGTAGTCTGTTAAGAATGATGGAGAGGGGGGAGCTCTAAATAAAAATAGAACTTTAAAACACTTTTACAGGTGTTGCATAAGAGTCCATTACCATGCTGACTTGAGGATCAAATAGATTCCCATTATGCTAAATGATCAGAATGTGCCTTTCAATTCCAAGGAAATCTGGGCAGCATTTAGGGGAAGTATAATCCTACAAGTTTGATAACGTGTGCTGAACCTGGAAACATAAAACCTCTGAAAGTAGTAACGTGAATTGTTAAAGCTATAAAAGTTTAAAACTCCACAGAATGATGTGACATTACGTTTTATTGCCTTTCTCACTCAGTTTTTATATGTGATGTCCAATTTAGACTGGCATTACTCTTCTAAGTTAAATGGATTGCAGCAAGACTCTGTTTTACTATTTTATCTATTATTACTTATTTAGGTAAGTCATGTTCAGAGTGCATTCTTGGCACAATGACATGGACTACTACCACAGACAGTAAAGTGTCTCTAATGATAGCAGACAGCTGAGATTATCCCCTTTTTTAGTTTCAGAAAAATATTGCCATTCTCATTGGTGTCTCTCTCTAAGCAAAAGGAAAACAATGGCACACAGTCAATACATATGCAAACAATTTCCTATGAGATGCTCATGTGTGTGTGTGTAGCTGAGTGTACAGTATCATAAGGCAATGGGTAATCAGTGACACAGTACCTCCTGTTTGATTAACACAGACAAAAACACAGGCAGTTTGGGCTGCCAACTCCTCTTAGCTGGACATTTGTGAGGATGATCTTGAAGTTCCCCCTGTGCCAGGTGCGTGCAAGACTAAAGATGTCTGGAAATATTTAAGAAATAAATCATTAAATAATAATTGCCATGATGAAGAATGCAAGGCTTTGGCCCTTACAAAAAGGGGTCCCTTGGCTCAGATTCAGGTTTTTGGTAATATTGGACAGAATCCAGACTGGGTTTTTTAAAAAAAATAGCGCTGTTCGTCCTGTAAGGCTTTGCAACTTTCTTCCCCATCTAACAGATGTTCCTGATTATTCCAATCAGGTTCTTTTGAGTTCTGGAGCTGCCCATTCGTTGACACAATGTAGATAAACTTATGCCTTTGAAATGTCAACACAAATATGGGGAAATTCTCTGTTGGCATGTACACGTGAAAAATAAGCACTTTGTTTGTGGGCCAACGTTTAGTGCTACTTGGCAGCAGGTATTGTCTTTTGTATCAGATGGATAGGTTACTTTACTTTTACTCACAAATACTTCAACTATAAATTATCTAACATGACTGGAAAGAGGGATTTAGTACACATGGCACATCTGAATGGTCTCTTACATATACAATGGTCTGTGGAGGTATACTATGATGAATATGAAGACCACGTCCACGAAGTCCGTCCATGAAGTGCATGTACTATATATTATATACGTCGTATATGTATGACATATTTTTCAGCAATTTGACGTTTCCTGCAATTGTCCACCTGCGTTGCCCTCTTCTCTTGTAAAAAATAAAACCATGCACAAATAGCCAAGGGCCATGCATGTGTGTGTGTATGTGCGTGCATGCCTCTGAGTGTGCCGGTTTTTGTGTTTGCGTGCATGCGTGCGTGCGTTCATGCGTTCTTGCGTGCGTCTGTGTGTGTGGTTGAATGTGCGCGCTGATCTCTGCTGGGTGTGTGGGTAGTAGTGAGATGGTTAAAGTTGCTGAAAGCGGGAAGGATGACACACCGACTGATCTCGCCGCAAGGCCTCTCCCCACGGGAGCATTAGCACACATCTGATAGAGCCATTACCGCCGCGCGGGCCCTGTGTGGAGGAGGCAGGGGCCCTTGCTCTGTTTATCTGACCAATTTAGTTTTATGGTTTGCCTTGGCCCGCCGCTGTTTACCCTGCACACGTCCACACATGTGAGGCTGCTCTCAGGTGCAGGCGGGGGTGCGGTGATGGAGGGCAGCCCCATTCCAGCGCGACCCCTGACCCCTGCAGGCGCTCGCTGCCTTGAAATGTCACGGCTGTCAGAGTTGGAGAGGGAGGGTGGGCTGGTGATGCCTGAGGTGGTGCCCATGGTTTGCCCCTTCTCCATACATTTGGCACTGAAGGGAGGTGAAGTCCATACCACGATACCTCTAGAAAATGGTTACCTCGACGATGGTTCACGCCATCGGTCGTTGAACGCAATCGTTGCATTCAATTTTTTTAAGAACAACAGAGCAGTGACCATACATTGCATTACCTAAAACATTGGTCATCTATTTTAGACAGACAATTGAAGGGGGATGAAAGCAGTGAAGGGGTAAAAATAACAGCTCCCCCCACCCCCCCACCCCCCCACCCCAGCAAACGTACATACAGTACATACACAACACGGCCCCCGCCTAAACTTTTACTCTGATACAATATATTGTAATTCAGGGCAACCTGCTCTTCACTAGATATATAGTATAGCTGATACCTCTTGTTTTATAGATTAGGTTCTGGGCCCTGTTCTTCCCAGTGATCCTGTCAATTTGTCTCTGTTGCCTTGATTTTTACCTGCTGCTTCTGGAGTGATGAATGCCTGTGTAAATTACCTTCTTCACATCCATTGCCAGGAGACTGTGTGTTTTCCCCAGATGTCCCCCATACACACACACACACACACACACACACACACACACACACACACACACACACACACACACACACACACACACACACACACACACACACACACACACACACACACACACACACACACACACACACACACACACACACACACACACACACACACACACATCTTACCTTGTACAACTTCTGCAGCACAGCCATCATCTCTCTGCCTTCGTCATTTATAATTTGTGTGAGGCATTAGGTGTAATGGCATAAAGCTCAAAGCCGCTTTGCTGAATGTGTTTGTGTGTGTAGTGCCCATCTCCACATCTGTGTGTGTGTGTGTGTGTGGCCCAACTGGGAAACTCCAACTCCCATTGTCATTGCGACACAGCACTCCACAGCACACTGCACACAACGAAATTGCATTTATGCCTCAACCGTGCAAGGGAGCAGCCCCCAATGGCGCCCGAAAGGGAGCAGTGCAGCGGGACAGCACCATGCTCAGTGTACTTCAGTCATGGAGGAGGATGGGGGAGAGCACTGGTTAATTACTCCCCCCACAAACCTGGTGGGTCGGGAGTCAAACCGGCAACGTTTGAGTTACAAGTCTGACGCCCTAAACGCTTACCCATGACTGCCCCATGTGCACGTGTCGTGCGTGTGTGCGTGTACGTGTGTCTGCAGGTGCCCCTGACGTGTACCAGCCCTGTGAGCCCAGTATGCAGGCCTGGAGTCCTGAGGTGAGCCTGTACGATGCCAACATCACCTCGCCCTGTCCCCAGGGTGAAGGATGCGTGCTGGAGCTCTACTTCCTTCAGCCTGTCTTGGCCGACAGCCTCACCGTGTGGGTCACCTACATTTCAGCCAGTGAGTCGTAACAGTATACAGCCAGAACAAAAATCACGTTTCTACTGTATGTTTGATTTTTTTACTGCACATATTGTCCTCACTGCACACCAGGCTGCTGTGATAGGTTGTTTAGATGTTAAACAATCATTTTAAATAGAGCATTTACTCTATTTTCACTCTAATGCCTCTTTTCCACTGGCGGTTTTCGGGTAGGCCTACTGCAGCTTGACACAGCGCAACTCGGCCACCATTTTTTGCTTTTCAAATAGGCACAGCTCAATCGTGAAGCAAAAAAGTGGTGGCGGAGTCGCGCTGTGTTGAGCTGTAGGCCTACTCGAAAACCGGCAGTGGAAAAGAGGCATAAGATGTGTTTATTGACCAGCCCATCTACCTCCACCCCAAACACCCGCTTTGCCCCCCCACAGGTAATCCAGCTATATCTAATATAGAACTCATCATGGACACTGGCGAATCGCTACACATGGGCCCGCACAGCGTCTACTGTGACATTCCCCTCACCCTCAGGGTGAACACCGACAAGAGAGTGGCGGCGGTTAAAGTCTGCACCTTCGACCGCAAGATGGAGATTGACGCCGTGCTGCTCACCTCGCGACCTCGCAACGCCCTGTGCTCCGGCTGCCAACCCCTGCGCTACCAACTGCACAGGAGGCCGCCGTTTAGCCAAGAGGACAGTCCTGTGCACCTGACTCAGCTGACCTACACGGACAGGTGAGTGACGCTGTACTTGAATTGCACTTGTGATACTGAATGGAATAAAGCAGCTGCTTGCAGTGGAAACTGCACTGGGTAGTGACAGGTTAATAGAAGAAGGGGCTTGGTGACTCTGGGGGAAAAGGATGCAGACTCAGAAATGGTGGTCAGAAATGACAGAGTGATTTTCATAGTTTCACACAGTATAGTATATCATGTTTAAAGCTTAGAACTGCCTGAAAAATATGGACGACCACTTGTTTATACACCCTTTCATGTGCAATTCACATTCTTGTACATTATTTTATTTATACATTCCTTTTTTTCAGTTTCTCCTAAATGTTATTGACATTTTTGTCAATGCTTTAATGTATGCAGCATGTGTCCTCTGTCCTGTGTTTGTTTGTGTTGAGCTTGTCTTTGTACTTTGCATGCAAGCTTACACATTTGTTCCAAAATGTATCAGTCCTCAGACACATTCAGTGGGTTGAAATGTTCAGGCATTAATAGTAGTGGAAAAAAAGCGGCCGTTTCATCTCCACAAAGTTCCATCCGCGAGGCCTGTAAGTGCAAAAAGATGTAAAAACCGAAGGGAATTGAGTTATGTGGAGGGAAGAGGAGGGTGAGAGGGATCAGGGACTGAAGCAAGAGAGAGAAAGAGAGAGAGAGAGAGAGAGAGAAAGAGAGAGAGAAAGAAAGAGCAAGAGAGCGAGAGAGCGGCAGACTCTGGAATCTAAACCAAATGTGACCGTTTTACCAGTAGAAACAGTAAACACCTGTGGCTGGTTGGAGCAGAACCTCGGCTGTTTCCGCTCCCACCGAAGACTCTGGGCGCGCTCGCAAAGGTTGGTGTGCGATAAGTGAGAGGCCTGTCATTTGGCTGCTGGGTGTGGGGGGCAGAAGCAGTGATGGAACGGAGTGAGAGAGAGAAATGGAGGAGGGGGTGGAGGTGACTGTCAGCTTGAAATACAGACAGAAACATGGAGAGAGTGGTGACAGAGAGACAGTGAGAGGACAATAAAGGGACGAGGAGTTAGGAAAATTGAGATCATAATACATAGACATAAAGGAGATGAGAAAAGGAGACATTGGAAACAAATAAATAAACGAAAGAGGAATTGATAAGTAGAGACATATACAGTACATGGACGAAAAGACACGGAGAAATGAATGTGGAGTGAGATGGAGAGAGGGAAGGAAGGGAGGGTGAGAAATAGAGCGGGAGAGACAGAGCGCAACGGGAGTCAGTCAGGATTCGGGGAGGTCGCTCTGCAACAGCACCAGGGGAGGCTGTGCTGCACTGCCACCAAGAGGACTGCAGCGAAACCAGACACTTCCTGGCTGTGGCTCTCCCCTCTCCTCTCCTCTCCTCTCCTCGCCGCCTGGATGCTGTCACCAGGGCCGGCGATAGGCATAGGCAGACGAGGCGGTCGCCTAGGGCACCACATGTCTTGGGGGCTCCAGGAACACCCAAAAAGTTCCACAAAATTCAAGTGAAATAAAATATAGTTTTTACATTACATTGGCAATGTTTATTCACGGGCACTTAGTGTACTGTATACTGTATCTAGGTACTAGATCAGATGTGCTCAATCAGATGTACAGCACGTTGTGTTTACAGATGGCGATTTCTAAATGCGCAAAAAGGAAAGCGGTTGCTCGCCAAGGGCACCAAATTGACTAGCACCGGCCCTGCCTGGCTGTCACTACACCAGAGGATTTATCGCCGCACACATCCACACACATAGCAGATATCCCAGACATTACATTACCTGAGCCAAGGTCCCAGACGGCTTTTTCAGCTGTGATAGATACCAGATTTGAATTTACTCATGGTTATTTTCTTGTCATCTCATTACCGAGATGTACTGAATAATGTGCAATGGTGGACAAAAAAGGGTTTTTTTTAGAAAGTGCGCTCGACTCCCAACTATTTCTTACAAGGTCTTTGGGAGCGCGCAAACAGCAAAGTTCATATTTAAAAAAAAAAAAAAACAAGACGCACTCTCTGGTGTAATTCCTGCAGTTTAATCCAGGGTTTGCATGTCATGCTATCCCTGGATTAAACTGCAGATATTACACCTGAGAGGTAGGCTTTTTAACTAAAGACAAAAAAAGTTGGCATGTAAAATAACAAAATAATATTCTTTTAGCAAATGCAGACTCTTTGTCAACATGCCTGACCAGGAGAATTATTTTAGCACATCTTGTCCGGCTGCCCCTCAAAATGATCCATTATTAATTAAATTATTAATACATACTGTATGTACAGAGGGGGTAACAGGACCTGGGTGTGGGGGGTGGGGCGGGGCGGGGTGGAGGTGGCTGGGCGGCAGGCCTGGTCTGGGTCTAAATATCAGGCCGGGCATTTTCGGACAAGACCGGTCCACCAGGCATTGAGACAGAAAATGAAGCCTGTGACAATATTTTTTGTAATCCATTACAAGCTCTTTTGACCACAACAGACAAAATCAATATTTAAATTTGACTCAGAAAGGTCAACTATAGTGGCATGAGGACTGATACCACTGCATTGAGGGGAGGACCAGGCCAAAATCATCATCATCAACAGTCCACCGGGCAAATGCCCTGTATGCCTTATGGCCAATCCAGCTGTGCTAGGCGAGGGAACAGGCTGCTAGGCATCCTTTACAGCTGACTGGAACAAGTGAAATGTAGAAATGCTGGGCAGGACAGGACAGAGGGGCCTTATTTATAGGCTTCAAAACAAGTCGATTTCTGCAGGTACGGTACAGGAGCCGGAGCAGCAGAACACACTGTATGCTGTTCTGCAGACGCTAAGGTCAGGTGGTCATGTCCCCAAGGGCAGAGCGCCCAGCTTTTTGAGGAAGTGCAGAAGCTGCTTGATGTTCACCGTTTCTCATGGAGAGGGAAAGATGTAAAATACACACATGTCTTTATACTCAACTACTCTGCTGATGTGAATCCAAACAAGGATTTCCCAACTTTTAAAATGCTGTATGTAGTCTCACCTGAATGAGTATTGTACCTCTCTGTCTTTGTTGCATGTGATTATTTTTCTGTCAGGGAGTCTTTAAAGATTTGGCTGTGTGTGTGCGTGTGTGTGCGTGTGTGTGTGTGTGTGTGTGTGTGTGTGTGTGTGTGTGTGTGTGTGTGTGTGTGTGTGTGTGTGTGTGTGTGTGTGTGTGTGTGTGTGTGTGTGTGTGTGTGTGTGTGTGTGTGTGAGAGAGAGAGAGAGAGAGAGAGAGAGAGAGAGAGAGAGAGAGAGAGAGAACTAAAGTATGACTACAGTACCGTATGTCAGTGTGCATGCATATGTGTTGTTCCACATTAAAAACCCTCCTGCTCTCCTCTCTCCGCTCTCTCCTCTCCGCAGGGATGTGGTGAGGGGTGTGAACTATCAGTACTGGGTGCAAGCGGAGGCTGGCGGCCTGCTGAGTGAGCCCTCCCCCCCGCTGCTCTACACACACCCCCAGCCCTTCTGCGGGGATGGCCTGCTGCAAGGGTCAGTCTGCCTAAGTTGCTACCTCACTCGGCTTTTCCTGCCAGAGCTCCCTGTCCATATATAAACACTTACACACACAGGCAGACATGTGCGCGCACGCAAGCGCGCGCGGACGCACGGACGCACGGACGCACGGACGCACGGACGCACATGCTTACACACACACGCTTACACACACACGCGCACACACACACACACACACACACACACACACACACACACACACACACACACACACACACACACACACACACACACACACACACACACACACACACACACACACACACACACACACACACACTCGCCAGTGCACTGTGCATTGTAAGCCTGGGGCTGGAGACCTCTCAAAAAACAGTCCTTGGGCTGAGCGGAGGCTGAGCGATCTGGCCTCCCATCTGGGCTTCAGCACATGCAAAACATGTGCATCATGAGCCATGTCCTCTTTTGATCTCGCTCGCTCATTCCTTCTCTCTCTCATTCTGCCTTCCTTCCTTCACCCTCCTCTTCTCCCTCTATCTCTCATCCCCCTTTTTTCTCACCCGCCCCCCCCCGTCCGTCCGTCTGTACCACGGCAGGACGGAGAGGTGCGATGATGGGAATCTCTTGGATGGAGACGGCTGCTCGAAGAAATGCACCATGGAGCCAAGTTTCAACTGCGAAGGTGAGTCAGACTCACCTGCGGACAGGACTGGATTAAGATGGCCGGGGGCCCCTAGGCTACATGTTGCTGTGGGGGCCCCCCGGAAAGCAAATTACGTGACAAATTGACATATTCAGACTGTGTCATAATTGTGAACGAGGAATTAAGAATGCCATGTCTAACAACTGTGGAGAGGAGTATAAAATAGATTCACAACTGCATTCAACACGACAGAACTTGTCACGATTCTGCTTTTTTTCACTTTTGACCAATCAGGGGGCCCCCGGGCAGGTGGTAGGGGCCCCTAGGCTGCAGCCATATCTAGCCTGTGCGTTAATCCGGCCCTGTCTGCTCACCATGCAGCGGACGGACGGCCACAGCCAGGGCTGGCGGAGTACGCCGCCGACCACTACGGCGCGCCGCCTCGCGCAAGCCCAACTTGTTATCTCATAGCCAAGTTGAACATGTGTCTCAGATGAGGACGAAACAGAGCTCGCTGAGTGTATACCAAGGAGTATAGTTAAGGACACTGCAATGAATGATAAAGTTTTTGGAATTCTCTGTGGATAAAAAAAAGAACACATCAAAGTTCAACATGATAAAATTCCACCTGTTTTTCTCTCTTTTTTTTCACCCAAATTCCAGAGACAGTCAGCACTGAGGTCTGTGAGATGCGGTAAACTGTGAAGTGAACATGAGCACACCTGTGTATAATTTGAAGCCAGTGCGTATTGATGGCAGCTCTTTGATATTCAGGCGGATTTCCACACACATGAAGCAGAACGGTTAATGTAGCATTTTTACATCTCTGGTTTTCATTTAGCACAGTACGAGGAGGCATGACCATCGTAACAGTGCCCCCGTCTACACTTAGGTGAAAATGATGTCACAGTATGAGAATCCACAAAACAGGATAAATAATAATGACTTTTTAAGAGGTGATTTACATGTCAATAACTGAACTCACTTAAATGTTTAATTTAGGTTGCAATAACGCAAGGGATATCTTTTTTAACGATCACCAGTTCATACTATATACTTTTGTAATCATTTGCAGGGCTCTAAATTAACACCAGCCAACCAGCCAAATGCTGGTGAAATTTCAGTTTGGCTAAGACCAACCTACCTGCCAATGTGACCCTTAAGTGAGCGTGTGTTTGGTTAGTAAGATTAACATCTACTGGTCATTATGGCTGGTGATGAAAAAGGTTAATTTAGAGCCCTGATATCCCAAAAGGTGTCATATTCATATGTATTCTCTATGACACCTTTTGGGATATCAGTTTTCAGTAAAGACCATTGTGGAGACCAGAATGAACATCAAGTACTGTGTCCCCAAAGAACCCCTATTCCATGACTGAGTTTCCTATGAAACATGAACTGCAGTGTAAGAGAAAAAATGTGGTTCATTACAAGTAGTTAGACATTAGAACAGCCACAGCTAATCCAGCCCTCACGAAAGCCCAACAAAGGGACTGTCTCTCATGCCATCGTTTTGATTTCATTTTAAAAAAATTCCAACACAGATTGTGGCCAATATTGCGATGGCAAAATCAGCATAAATTGCTGGATTAAAAGTCTGTCTGTCTGGTCCTCAGATCCAAATACAATATCAAGCACAGCATTGTGTTATGAAACACTCCATGGTGTGTGAAGAGTCTCGTAGGAATTTGAATCAGACCTTATTGCAACTCTCCATCCTTACTCCCCACAACGGCCCCACCCACCCTTCTTATTTTGGTTTTTGATGTTTTTGGTCCGCCATGCAGACTTGCACAAATCCACTCAGTGGTGGTGGATGGGTATGATGTGCTTTTCATTTGTTTTTGGACTCCATTTTAAAAGCGTTGGACTTTGATGAGCTGTGCCTACCAAACACCTCAGCAATGAGTCACCACCTTCTTACCTTACAGCAGTCTGAGATGAAGCCAAAGGCCAACGCCGAGGTTCGCCTCTGACATCATTCCCCATTCCACATTGCATCCATCTTCTAATGAATATTTGGACGGTTACGTACTTGTCTCCCCTTTCGTACCCTCATACCTCCCCATACACTGCTTTTGTCACACATCCATATAATGAGGCAAACAATCACTCCAGACGGCGCATTCCTGCATATGATATCATTCACATCATTTTTTTTCGGTCCCAGCTTTCATTTATTTAACCAACTGTTAAAATGGGCTGCTTTCAAAGACCTGTTCCCCTCAGCTGGGGTTGTCCATGCAAGGTTTCGCACAGGGTGAAAATGACTGGTGGCTGATCTCACTGGCCACTTATGACAACACAATTAACTCTTGGCAGTCCGCAGCTTCTAGTATGTCAGGTTAATCGATTGCTGTGGGTGGGCGTGGGGCTGCTGGGTGGCCCTCTTTTTCTTTTTCTCTCTCCCCCTCACAGGTCAGCCTAGTCTCTGCTATGTCTTTGAGGGTGACGGCATATGTGAGGAGTTTGAGAAGGGTTCCAGCTTCCAGGACTGCGGCTACTTCACGCCAGTCGGGTACACGGATCAGTGGGCCTCCACCGCCTTGGCCTCCCATCAAGACCACCAGTGCCCTGCAGCGGGGGCTACAGGGGAGCCAGCCCTCAGCCAGGTAGGCCAGTAGAGTAGACTTGTTTTATTCATCCCAAGGGCTTGCACACAGGCTCTAAATTAACTTGATGGCTTGTAGATGTTACTCTTACTAGCCAAACACACACTCACTAATAGATGGCTTGTAGATGTTACTCTTACTAGCCAAACACACACTCACTAATAGATGAACGTGGCTAGTAAGTTGGTCTTTCCTACCAGTCAAACAGAAATTTCACCAGCATTTGGCTGGTTGGCTGGTGTTAATTTAGAGCCCTGCTTGCACATAATGCACCTAATACACATTGCCGGACAGATCAAACATATTGCGCACATACAGTACATATCAAAGGTGGTGCAGCTATACGGTATTGCCCTCTGACATGATTATTACATATCTCTGATACGATTTTGTCTCCCTCATCTAGATGTGCAAAACTCACAACCTGGATGTGGAGAATGCAGTGCCACAGGGAGCGTGGATTCCATGTACTGCGCAGACACAGATCAGCAGCTACAATGAGCCAGATCCGCCTGTGTGGCTCAAGGTAAAGTATACTCTACTCAGACGGTTTTCATTCCGCACATTTTGAGACTGACTCACGTTAAATAGACCAGTGAAAGAAAAGATTAGGGGTAATAGCTGTCCACAAGAAATGAATGTAAAGTGTGTGCAAGGCCCATTAGGGTGAGTGCTTAATGTAAACCAGCACCAGCTGTGAACATTGCTTACTATATCATGTTTCATAAAAAAGATAGTTTCATGGTTTCAATAGTTTCATCTGTGTTGTGACCTACCACAGACATGATAATTGTCCTAACAACTGTAGAATGTAACATGCCATGCAAAAATAAGGTGCTATGGCAACACTAAGCCACCGTGTGGCGCATTGTTTGTTTATTTATTTCTCCCCATTAAAACCCCTTTAACCATTTTGCCTAGTGCTTTTCTTTGTCATATTACAGTACAAGAGGGATGCATTAATCCATTTTCGACTGACAGCTTTGTTGTATATGAGCCTGCAAGAGAAGCTTCTGCCCCACTCTTAACTTTTGTACAAGGCGAAAAGGGAGCACTTACTTATCAACATAGGGAGAACAGTGCCATGTTACGAAATGGTGGCAAGTATTATAAGGAAATGCCTGGCTTGCTGGCTGAGGCTAACCTTTCAAGATCTGCCCCCATGGAGAAAACAGTGTCCTAATTAGAAGAAGGGCCGTGACCCACCTGGTCAAGTGGAGGCTATTGGTTCCATTAAAGGACCACTTCGGCCAATTTCAATATGCTGTTGTATTGCTCACACTACCCTTGAATTGTCAGTACCCGGTGATGTTGCATTTTTCGGCTCAGCCCTTTCCGAGATCTGAGCCATTCTAATGGGGCAGAGTTTGTTTACATTTAAAACTTTCTTAACATAGGGCTACTCCAAATATTTTTCCAAAAGGTATCGCTGTTTGCTAGTTGTCGGATGATGTTGCATAACCTTTCTGATGTTTTTGGAATAAATAAAGATGCTTTTTTGAAATGTAAACAAACACCTGCCCCCATTACAATGGCTAGGATCTTGGAAAAGGCTGGGAAAAAAACTCAGGTACTGAGAAGTCCAGGGTAGTGTGAGGATTACAACTGCAAGTTGAAATTGGCAGAAGTGATCTTTTAAGGCTTTCTGGGATAAAACTGTTGTGCCCTTTCAGGCCAATCCAGTGAATTGACTCTTCATTACTTCAAGAAGATGGACATGTGAAATGTTTCCATAACTTCCATATTAAGCCATATAAAATATTACTCTAAGAACGGAATGCTGCGGAATGTTGCTGTCACATATATTGAATGGTGCACAGAAACGTCACCTTTCAAGATATTTTATATTTTAGTCAAATCTGTGATTTCTGTTACTGGAATCTTGCACACGAAAGATGTGTCATGATCGATGCAAACAAAAGGAACATTATACTGTACATTGACATCCCACAAACACATCTTAAATATGCAGTATGCAAAGTAAAGAAGATTTCATGGAAAAATAGGAAATGTTAGTGATACGGCTCCTTGCCAGTCCAGTGTCTTTGACATGACTAAGGTAGTAATTGAACGGGTATAGACATATACGTACAACTCAGACTCGAGAGAAAGGAAAATGACCTTGAGTAGCATATATGTATTTACCCTTAACATACTTGGATAGAGTGATGATGCATGCCTTTCCTGAAGCTAGCTATGCCGTTGCTCCCCAACATATTGAACATATAAAAATTTGAAAAGCTTTCAAAAAAGTGTCTTTGTTCTGAGGTTTGAATAACAGCTCTTGAGCTGCGGTTCTAGCTTAGTGTATGGCATAGCTACCTAAGAGCTTCCAACTGTAAGGAGGGTATTTGGCAAGACCGTGTCACCTTTTTAAAAGTGTGTGACACATCTATTAGTGAGGTCAAGTGACTTACCGTACCATTTGTTCATACGATTCAAGTAACTGCTTTTGGTATCTGGAAATATGCCTAACTGAAGATTCTACTTACAAAGTAGTTGTATGTCTGTTGTATGTCTTGTATGTCTGTATGTTGTTCTGGCACACAGGTGAACTTGTCAGACTGAGCTGACCAGTGATTTTATTTGTTAAATGGTACATTTTGTGTTGCTTGGTACATTTATGGTTTTTGTGTCTCTTTATCAGGCGAAACTTACTTCTTAGCGGGAATGTTGCACCTTGAATTGGTCCTCCTTCTGGGCTTTATCCTACCGTATATACATCAGCTTAGACATGTGTAACTCAGTGTCCTCTCCTGCCCACTCACATTTAACTACAATTGTAGGCAGTGCCCAGTGTGTCTCAGTCAGGGACCCCATATCTCATAGAGCCGTGACTCATCCCACTTCCTCCATCCAATTGGCCTCCCAAATTTAGCCCTCTAGCCCTCAGTGATGGGCTGGTCCTTTGTGGCTTGTTTCTACACCACAGCGTGGCTCACCAATTGATCCTTCTATAACCTTGATGCTTTTGGTTTGCTGCTAAGGGTGATGCCCAGAGGCCTGTGTCTGTGTCTGGTACAAGCACTGCCCTGGAAATTGGCACTCCTGCAATTGTCTCACAATGAGCCATTCGGCTGTTACTGTATCTTTCTCTGCCGCGGTCCTCCTGCCGCTGTCAGTCACAGACTGATGCCAACAGCCCCGTTGAGTCGTCAATTTGTCGGCTAGTGTCAGTGTCAGTCTCGCCGCTGTTATGACCCCTTTGCAGGCCCAGCACTGGTACTGATGTTGATATGATAGACAGGTCCTCCTCAGAGGCTCAGAGGGGAGGTTGGTGGATGGCAAATCTGGACATTCCACATCCAGTGCCAAGACAGCAGATTGGAGAGCAATGTCACAACAGTATGGTTTAGCCAGCAATCATTTGTGCCACGAAGGAATGTCATGCTGATGTTGTTGTGAAGTGGATTTTATGCTTAAATTGCTTTGTACTTCAGGTTCTAGATGTTCTCTCAAATTTGATGTGTTGTTAAAACCTTTGACACCACAAAGTGCCAAAGCACAAGCAGATTTCTTTCAGTTCTCCCATTTCAGATCTGCTGGTTGCTCGCATGCACCCTGTATAGGCTGACATGACTGACACTTGCCTTTTCATAAAGGTATACAAACATTCAAATGGCAATGCATTGATAGGTGCCTATCAACTTGCATCTGTGAAATTTTGCATAGCAGCTGACTCCCAACCAGATAGGCCCTGATGATAGGCCCCTCGTCGACTCATAAGGGAGCATGGGAAATGTAGGCCCACACTGGACATCCCTTTCTCTGTGTGGTAATTTGAGTACAGGTATATAAACTGTTTCCCCTTCAGTAAAACTTAATGTAAATATTTCTTTTCGGAATTAAATGAAAGATCAAAGTAAACTCGATGGAACTATTTAATTCTGAATTATTAATTTGGAATTAAAAACTTCATGTAGACGTAGCCAGTGAGTCACAACCTCTCAGCACTAATTCTGATGATTAAGATACACACAATCTGGAGCTGTTAATCCAATGAACTAGCAACATTTTGATTTACCACTGGATACAGCAAGCTGAGTTTAGACGTTCTTGTAGTCCGTGTGGGGTGGTTTCATGTCCTGCCCCACCTCTGTCTTACCATGGAGAGTAATAAGAACTGACTCGATCTTTGATCCTTCATACTGTTTTGGTGGTCTTTGGATCCTTCCTGTTCTTGTGCCTGTTGTTTCCTGAACTGTTTATTCTCCCGCTTTTCAGGCATCTTCAGGCACATTTCTTAATTGACTTTTTACATTGTCCAAAACTCGAAATATCCTTTCAAAACCCTTGCAGTCCATTCACGTCACTCAAAACAATAAAGAGATATTGTATTAATATTTCCGCATATATTTTTATAACTCAAAAATGCCATTGACTTCTGTATAGGCCACAGATATTTCAGGTGTTGTCACTTTGAAAATAGATTGCGTCTGGTGCGGTTTGGATAGGGTGACAATTTCAAATAGTTGTCCCAGGGAATAAAAATGTAGTATAGATTTGCTCAAATTACTGTTTCTTAGTGTGTTTTTTGAAGAAAGGAAGGACAAAGAGGATGAGAAAAATCTCCCAATCATAATCAGTCATCAACATAATAATCAAATATACATCTGTGTTTACTTTCCACCCCACACATAGTGCATCTAGAAACAAATGGAACCTGGCATTTGGCATTTAGTAAAATTCTGAAAAGTGTGTGCTGTGTTTTGGAAAGGTTGGATTTGATATGCCAGGGGTGGCAGCCTCTGTCATCGTCTATCTGACATCGGACGGGGGTTGGCATGGGGACCGCTGCAGGAGTTCAGTCGCCATTCAGCTGTGTGACACTAATGGGAAAAACCATTCGCTGGGTAAGCCCTCTGCTTGTTTTTTTTATTCTAGCAGACAGTCAAGTCATGCGGAAAAGATCAGAATGTTGCTGTTGTTGTGGAAGGAAATTTTATCAACTGCACATGTTATATCTGTGTATGTCCAGCGTATTTGTTATTGTGTATCTATTACCCATTGCATTGAATGAATCCATTCCAAGAAATTGAATCCGCCATCAGTGTAATAAAACTGAAACAAGAGTTTCAAGTATTTGCTTGGAAACCTCAGGATTCAGTGGTCTAGTGCCTAGGCATTAGATCTTAGTCAGAGGTAGTTAAAGTGGAGTAATCGCGAGTGATCAAAACACCACCACAGGGTCAGAGCCCAGCTGTGTGGATGAAGGTGTCTCCAGCTTTTCCACCACAGTATTAATGTTTAATGTTGTGTGTGACTGCCTTTCATCCATTAGCAGTCTATGACTTGTTTTGTTACAGCCATTTGGTCTTAGCTAAGCAGTGTGTATGTATGTGTGTGCGTCTCTCTCTCTCTCTCTCTCTCTCTCTCTCTCTCTCTCTCTCTCTCTCTCTCTCTCTCTCTCTCTCTCTCTCTCTCTCTCTCTCTCTCTCTCTCTCTCTCGCTCTATCTGTATGTGTATGTGTATGTGTATGTGTATGTGTATGTGTATGTGTATGTGTGCGCGTGTCTGGATCTTTGAATGATTATTTGCACAGGTGACTTTGAGCTGTCGTGCCAGCGTAACCCCCTTGTGGTCAACGTGACTCACAACCTCAGCTTGCCCTTCTACCTGACCTCGGCGGTGATGCTCAGCTTCTCCTCGGCGCACGTGGGGGTGACGGGGGTGGCCCTGCGGACCTCCTGCCTCTTCAGCGCCTTTGCCCTGACTGGGTGCGCTGAGGGTGTGCTCTCTCTGGACTTCCACATGCAAATGTGCACACAATACATGATGGCCCCAGATACTCACGCACACACACATGCGCGCACGCACATGAGCGTACACACACACACATACGAGTGCACACACACATGCGTACACACATGCGTACACACACGCACGCACACAAACGCGCACGCACACACACACACACACACACACACACACACACACACACACACACACACACACACACACACACACACACACACACACACACACACACACACACACAAAACACACACACACACACACACACACACACACACACACACACACACACACACACACACACACACACACACACACACACACACGCACTATAGTTGTCTAGCTATACAAAAATATCTTTGAAAGCACAACAAAGAAAAAAGCCAACTCCAAAAATGTTACTGTATTGCTTTGTTTTAATATATTCTAAAATACACCTCCAGATCGTATTTTCAGCTTGACTAACCATCCGTTTCTTCTCTGTGTGTCTCCAACAGATGTGTCCACAGACCGTGCGGAACGGACAGCTGCAAGCCACTGCAGATAGAGCATGCCTTTGTCACCTGCACCGTGGTGGCAGACATGACCCGCTGCACTGTCCTCTGCCATCGCGGCTACACGCTCAGCGTGCTCAGTGGCAAAGGTCTTCCCTCTCATCAGGTGAGAAAATGACTTTTGTCTCAAGCCGCTGGCCATGCATGGAGGGGGCAGCAGTGCGTGCCTACACACACCACCTATTGACAGACAAGACATATGGAAATCATTGAATGGAGCGGGGCATTGCATCATCTGAGTGGAAACAGCTGTGTGTGCGTGGAGGAGTGATGGTATATTTTGTCTGATATTTGCAGATGAGAAGATTACAGTTTCCAAAAGTTCAGTCTAAACCCCTTTGAGCAGGTTAATGTCAAGTCAAGTCAAGTCAAATCGGTTTTATTGTCGATTTCTTTACATGCGCTGGTCATACAAAGAATTGAAATTACGTTTCTTACGTTCCCATGCAGACAGACATAGATTCTAGACTCTAGACTCTAGGTGTGGACATAGACAATTAGACATAGACATGTCTAGACATAGGCAGTATACATACATTACACCTAATGTAGCCAGGCCACGCCTTCCTAGTGACGCAACACCTTCTGCGTTGCCTCTAGTCAGGGAAAGAACTATGTAAATATTGTTTCTGATCTCCCGAAAAAAACGGCAACTCCATCCACTTTGTCGTACACCAGTCAACCAGTTTCAAACCTAGGGAGGCGGGTCGGTCATGCCATTTGGGAGACGTTAATTGTTATGGTCTTGGTCAGACCAAGTCTTGAAGAGATTTGAAAGTTGATGATAATCAGGCTAGGTTAATGGGTGTATGGAGCCATCTGGCCTCCCAGTAGGCACGGCGTCCTCGTGGTTCATACTGTGTACTGCCCGACAATTTCAGAACGCAGTATAATTCCGTACTGGTAAACTGAGAAAAAAGGCTTTAAAGTTTCCTTTCTGGCCACGCAACTGTGTTGGAGGTAAAGTGGTGATGACACTTCCATATAATACTTTTTTATGGTGGAAATTTATGCCCCCAAGAAAAACAACAACATTCTCATTACTATTCAGCTGAAAAATCAATATATTGCGTTCTGTTGTGGTAATACTGTCTACACCAACACCACGGTTTCAATGGAGAAGTGCAGTCTATTGCATGATACACTGCGTTCTTGGCTAGTATGACGTAACCTCTTAAAACAAAAAATCTTTTTTTTTTCTGAAACGGGACAAAGTTGGACCAATTTTTTTTAACACAAGAAAAAGAAGGTATTTTAAAGCCAATTTCTGGTCTAAACTCATTTTCGACCATTTTCAAGATACTGCGTTCTGAAATGGCAGGGCAGTGTAGGTCAGGCCAGGGGTGGAGAACCTATGTCTCGAGATCCGTTTGAAATCCTTGAGGCCGTTTTATCCGGCCCCCAAGACAATCTTAATGTTATGCAGCTTCACATGAATATGATATATTGTGTAAAGGAATCTTAGAACATACATTTGCAATACAGCTAAGTTATATTCAGGAGAGAAGGTGGGTTCTGTTTTAAATGTGGCTTCCTTCAATATAGGCCTAAAGTGCAGGGGGAAGTCCTGGTTTGTGTTCATAGTACGGCCCTCGGATGAATTTGAAGGGGCCCTTTGAATGAAAGAGGTTCCCCACCCCTGCTGTAGGTGAATGAGGCTGACCTCTGACCCACTGCAGGCTCTCCTACTCACTCTCATCCATAGGGGGAGACAGAGCGTAGTAGGAATGTTTGTGTACATACAGTACAGTACAAGACATAGATGCGTATCTGTGTTCATTATTGTAACAGTAACCTTTTCTGTTTTTCTGACGGTCCTTAGGATTTCTTTCCCCTCTCACCCTAACATAACCATAAACATACTGCACAGCACATAATCATCTGCACTGTATCAGCACATGTAATTGGTGATCTTATCTTATTTAGTAAAAAAAACACACTCTTGGGTGTAATTCTTGTAGTTTAATCTAGTGGGTTAGCATGACAGACTGACGTTTCGGCCTGAGTCTTCTTCAGCGTTTGTCTGTCATGCTAACCCACTAGATTAAACTACAAGAATTACACCCAAGTGTGCAGCCTTTTTTTTTTTTTTACTAAATATGCACTTTGCAGTTCGCACTTTCTAAAAAAAAGACTCAATCTTCTCTTGGCAGAGGGACATCAGCCTGAGCTGCAGCCACGGCGTGTGGGAACGCGTCGTGACGTGCCAGCCCGTCGACTGTGGACTCCCTGACCAGTCGCACGTATTTTTCGCCACCTTCAAATGTCCGCGAGGCACGACGTTTGGAAAGCAGTGCACGTTCTCCTGCAGAGCCCCTGCCATTTTACAAGGTGCGGGGGATACCGGCATGTTTGTAGATAGAGGAGATAGACAAGGTTTCACCTTACAGCTGAGGTTATTGAGAGAGAGAGAGAGAGAGAGAGAGAGAGAGAGAGAGAGAGAGAGAGAGAGAGAGAGAGAGAGAGAGAGAGAGAGAGAGAGAGAGTCCAGAGAGTCCAAAAGAAGTCAGTGGTTTATTTATGTATCCATTCATTTGTACCAATGGGGGAGAGGTTGAGGGGGGCTTCTGCTGCAGCAATGCAAGCAAACATGAGTCAGTGAATGTGTACAAGCATGTGTGCGTGTGTATTTGTGTGTGAGTGTGACTGTGTGTGTGTACATGTGTGCGTGTTCGTGTGTGTGTGCGTGTGTGAGTGTTCGTGTGTGTGTGTGTGTGTGTGTGTGTGTGTGTGTGTGTTCATATGTGTGTGTGTGTGTGTGTGTGTGTGTGTGTGTGTGTGTGTGTGTGTGTGTGTGTGTGTGTGTGTGTGTGTGTGCGTGGTCGTGTGGGAGTGTGCGTGTGCGTGTGTGTGTGTGTGTTTGTGTGTGTGTGTGTGTCAGGTCTCTCCCCTGCTCAGGGACGGGACGTCTGCTTGGCAGTGCTTTGCTGGTTGCGTGCCAGAGGATGGAGCGGAGAGGCCCATGCCTTCCACTGTGTAAATAGGAAACTAGGGCTTGGCTGTAGGAGGGCTGTGCACAGGTGGGGAGAGGAAATAAGGGAAGAGGAGAGTGAGAACAAGAGAGTGTTTCATCTAATTCAACACCGGCCCCAGAGGCCTGCAGCAGCCCCCCCCCCCCCCCCTGCCGGCCACAGAGAACACGCTGGCAGGAGCCCCCTGTCCCCATCCTAGCAACCCAGGGGCTCCTCCGGACGGTAGCGGGGCTTCCCACAGGTCACTCACATGTTGGGACGGGGGCCCCGAGTTCTTCCAGGGGACTACCCACTGTAATATGGGTATATGGGAAAGACTCATTCCAGTTACAAATCTGTTATGTTATGAAAGAGATGGTGAGCCTGACAGTATAGTGAGTTGCTACTGTGCAGCAAAACATCTCATGGGTCTCTCTATAATTAGAGCAACATTTCAGGTTTTTGTCCAAACTCACTAATTGTCGAGTTTAATCTTTAATTACTTTAAAAAAGTTTTAATGAAAATGAACATTTGCTTGTTTATTCTGTAAATCATGTCACGAACAAATGTTTTATTATCTTAAACATAGGCCTATATAAAAAAACTACACATTTGAAACATACTTGTTGAAAGACCATTAACAAGCATTTTAAGAGACAAAACCATACTCTGTCATAACAACTGTGTCATATAACAACTCTGTCATAACAACTGTCACAACTAAGTGACACAGCTGACGATAACACAGCTTGACATGTCTGCCATTTTTAGTGTTGCGCTAACTACAGACCTCAGACCTTTCACCACAAGACCTTAATGAATTCATATTTTATGGGCTTTATGCTTATAAATATCATTTCTAAATCAGGTTCTTAGGAATATGTTGAAAACACAGTTGACAATTAATCCTCTCTATGATCATACAAAAGTATGGATTAAAATTTTGAAGTGGTGAACACAAAACTTACCAAAAGGTCTTCACATTACCATCCAAAGAGATAATGACATGTCATGATGCTTTTCATATGACATAGGACCAAACCATTGCTAATTTTGGAGGGGGTTTCAGTTCGTGACACAGTTGACACAGTTTTCTGGGACTCAATTTAATGTATAATATGGAAGATATTATTAATGTATAATATGGAAATAATAGGCTTATACACACTTTTGCCATATTACAACAACTACTGTGAATACATTTTTGTAAATATTTTATACAAATAAAATGAAGACTGAATCTGACATGTGGAAAATTGGACAGCATAAAAACATCTCAGAGGACAATTATGCTATTTGTTGACTTTTTGTTTTATACAAAGGATAAATGTGTGCTGATATACAAAAGATCATGGGATACAGTTAAAAGTTAGTGGAATGTACAAATAAAGCCCATGGCTTTAAAATGAAACTGATTATAGAATGACCCTTCTGGATATAGTATATGATGGTCTATGATTTGCAGCACATTTCACTACTTCATTTTGCTGAATAGCATGTCATAGTACTGTAAAAAATGATTGATATTATGATAATGAAACACTGTCTTTTTTAAATGCTTGGTTTTATGGACAACTGTTAACTATTCTACAAGTCAGAAGTCATCATTTTCTCATAACAGAAAAACAGTTATGGTAAGATCATGATTAAATTCTACTGGTTTAATAAATCAGAAGCCAGTGAAACCCAAATGCTGTCAGTACATGCTTAAGTTAGCCTGAAACGGGTACAGAAATGTGTGTTAGAATTCAACTGTGTTTGACTGTTTTATTATTGAGAAAAGAAATATCCAGTCGGCTCGGAATCCGGGAAAATGCTCAGCAAATTGATCCTGAATGTCTTTTTTATATCAACCATAAAACCTTTAAACAACAGCTTGTTCTTTTCTATTGTTGACAAGATAATTCTTTGTGAAGTATTCCTCTGTTCCCAAACACAATTTCAGTAGTTCTTTGTATGATCTCTTTTTCAGGGGACAGCGATACTGTGGTGTGTTTGGAAGATGGCCTTTGGTCCTACCCCGAAGCCTACTGTAAGACGGAATGCCCAGATCCCCCCGCGGTGCCAAGTGCCAAGCTGCTGGTGCCTGAGTGTGATGGTACTCGACACGACGTTGGCACAGTCTGCCGCTATAAATGCAACCCTGGATACTACGTGGCTGACAGTCTGAACAAGAAAATTAGAAAGTGAGTGTACGGTACTCATCATTTACTTACCATGGCCGCAGGGTCTGTCAAATGTAATACAAGGTCTGAAACTGTGATCAGCAGCCATGTACTGGAACTGATTTGTGCGGTATGTCATGTGTGCTTAAGTGTGTACTCTTCTGTGTAGTTATATAATTGGCCAACGAAATTTGACATTTTAAAAACATAAGGTTGTGGTTAGTTATACTGGTGGATATTTTTAGATGTCTCACTGTTTTATATGAATGCTGATAAATTTCATAGAACAATTAAAGCTCCCCATTAAAGAATTGCTTCATGTGATTCTAATGAAGGTTTTGTTAATATGAAACGTACCTTTTCACTGGTCCATTACCACTGGTTTTCAACATGTCAGCACTATCCTTTGACTGAATGCTGAAGTTGTGAATTAGTGATTACGAGGTCAGTCCTTTTATGTCGGATGATATTTCATCAGTGCCGGGTGAAATGTGTTGGAAGGACTAAAGGCATGCACCTGACATGCTTTTATGATTCATTTAACCTGTTGTAAAAATATGCGAATGCATTTTAACAACTGCCAATTAGGCATTAATGGCACATATGATTGCCTAAGCGATTTACTGGTGGTCTTCATTAATGTACTATGCCTCAAGTGCATTTGATTATGTCGACCTGTTGTGTACCGTAGACCACCAGCAGCACAACTTGTTGTGAGATTGGCGCTCAGAGTCCTGCGCAGAGAGAGGGTTCTGTGCTAAGCATGTGCAGATGTTTGGTTGCACAACGTTGCCTTAAATTCATTAAGCAAAACGCATCTCACTGTGAATTTCTAATGTCATTCCAAAAAAACACTGTGAACATTTCACACAGATGTCTCTGAAAGACACTTAACCAGTAGCAGATGTGTTGGAGTAATTTTATGAGCCCTTTTGTGCCCCGTGGTGTTAGTTTGTTTTCTGTATTGTGGTGATGTGGTTGTGGTATGGACTGTCCTGTCCTATCCTGCTCTCCGTCCTCGTGTCAGCAGGGCCAGGGCAGTCATGGGTAAGTGGCAGGGTATGTCATGGGTAAGCGGTTAGGGCGTCAGACTTGTAGCCCAAAGGTTGCCGGTTCGACTCCTGGCCCGCCAAGTTGGAGGTTGGTGGGAGTAGTAATTAACCAGTGCTCTCCCCCATCCTCCTCCATGACTGAGGTGCCCTGAGCATGGTATCGTCCCGCCACACTGCTCCCTTGGGGACCCCTTTGCACGGGTGAGGCATAAATGCAATTTTGTTGTGTGCCGTGTGCAGTGTTCACTTGTGTGCTGTGAAGTGCTGTGTCACAATGACAATGGGAGTTGGAGTTTCCCAATGTGGCTTCTACTTTCCCTTTTTGGTAACACTTTACTTGACGCCGGCGTCATACGTATGACATAACAATGTCATAACAGTGTCATAACAGTGTCATGAATGAGTCATAAACATAATGCCAATGTCAGAAATGTTTCATGACCATGAAAAGTTGTCTTTTTCATAACCGAATTTCACTTAATGACAAAGTCATACAATGTTTATGACATTAACATAATGTTTATGACACATTCATGACTGCATTATGACAATATTATGACACCGTTATGTCATACGTAGGATGCTGGCGTCAAGTAAAGTGTTACTACCTTTTTTCCTTTCAGGAGGTTCCTGAAGCTGGAGTGTCTGGAGGGGGGTACGTGGGAGATGGGGGCTTGCGTGCCCGTCTCGTGTCCGGCTCCCCGGGCTCTGTTCGAGGGCATGTACGCTTGCACCAATGGCCTGGACTTCGACACTGTCTGCACACTCCACTGTCCTGGGTCTACAGAAAAGGTATCTTTTCAGTTCTTCTGCAAAGACCATGAGAGTGCACTAATCGTTAAAGGTGTTTCATTTACGTGACGTAAATCATCCATTCAAGAGGAATGGTTTGCTTTACCCATATATAGTACAGATCATACCCTGGTAATACTGGTTGCTAGTTCAGGAAGTGAATGTATCAGTATTAAAATGATGCAGCTCTTGTACAACATCAAAAGAAAATTGTGAAATACTCCTACTGAGAAGAGTTCCTGCAAGTTTTTTTTGTCACACCATTGACAAGGTTTTGTGGCCTGTATATTTTTAACTATATATTTTATTATGTGCTGCAACCACTAAGTGCACAACACTCTGTTCAAAACAGCACTCAATACGCTGCACAAAAGATGGACGATGGACAGAGGAGTTCCGCATGTGCAAGAATATAGATGGCGATTGCCTCCCACCACCAGACATCAACTTAGTGGAGTACATGTGTGACGAAGGATTTGGCATTGGTCAGTATACCCTCATGAAAAAAAAAGATTAAAGTTCCACTTCAATCCTATTTCCTTTCTTTTCACCTGCTTTAGACAGAATTTAACATATCCCATAATGACTTGTTTGTTGGTGTGTGCTAGCCAAAAAGTCTTTTGAGGGCAGCGTAGAAGGGCTGCCTGCGCTGTTTGCACATGACGCAAGCTGTCATGTCTTGTCAAGCCATCGAACTGGAAAAGCAGGCTATTTTGGAGAGTTGTGGATGTTTACAGACGAATACATTTCCACTCATTCTGGCCCGAGTTAAGAAAAGCTCCCCTTGTGTCCCGACAGGTGCTGTTTGCTACCCAACATGCATTGTGGCCTTGAGCGACCCAGTGGTCTTAACCAATGGGACCACTGCTGACACAGTGAAGCACTGGATGCGGCCCAGCAAAGTTGAGGTGAGAAGGGTTTACTCACTCTCACCCCTGGGTTTGGTTTGTGTTGGCCAGCTGACAGGTTGTTTCGCACCACCAAAACTTCCTGTTTTGATTTATTTGACTCTCATCGTGTTTCATCAAATGTTTTATTTTGTACATCGTAAGCAACCACAATGTAAACAATGCTATTTCAGTCTAATTTAAAATGCACCCTAAAGGATTATTGCTTGTGGGCCAGCTGTTTCTCATTTGATCTGTAAAACACCTGAGGTGTGTGTGTGTGTGTGTGTGTGTGTGTGTGTGTGTGTGTGTGTGTGTGTGTGTGTGTGTGTGTGTGTGTGTGTGTGTGTGTGTGTGTGTGTGTGTGTGTGTGTGTGTGTGTGTGTGTGTGTGTGTGAGTGTGCGCACCTCCAGCAGGCTGTAGATGTTTTCCCTCCTTGCACAATGCATCACAGCGCTGTTATGCCAAATCATCTGAATCAAGCTTTTTACTGTGTACGAATTCCAAGGCTTCGGTGTGGGTAGTGGGTTTGTTGTTTCGTCTCGAAGAATGCGTGATGCTGTTTTCCAAGGATTCCTAGAATTACTTTGCGTACAAATTGACTATAGTGATCCGCCCTTTGATGAGCCGTTGGGTGGTCATGCATCGTAGCCCGAAGGCGCATGGAACCTCAAGAGTAAATAGTTTGGATTCAGCCTTGATAGGTTGAGTCACATTGTTGGCACCCGTGAGTGATATGTGGGATTGTGTTTTGCCTGGGGCTCCTGGCCAAGTCAGGTCTAGACCACCACCCACCAGCCCCCCACCACCGTCATTACGAAAGCGAGAGTTGACCCTGTCTGCCCTCATACGGCGTGGGCTAAAATATGACAGTGGTGATTATGCTGTTTCTGTCCACAAAGAGAATGAGTGAGCAAGAGGAGAGAGGGAGGGAGAGAGAGAGAGAGAGAGAGAGAGAGAGAGAGAGAGAGAGACAGAGAGAGACAGACAGAGAGAGAGAGAGAGAGGGAGAGGGGAAGAATTCAATGCCACACACCACGCCAAGGGCTCTGCAAGGTGACAGCCCTCCTCCGTGTTGATTCAGTGGTGTCAGAGCATTAGATAAACTTTGCTGTCCAAGAACAGCATCCAAGTATTTGTCAGTCGGCGTAACAATGATGGAACTAAGGCCACGGAACGGCGGAGATGGATCCTAGATCAGGGACCCATGTTCCTGGAAATCCTGTGAATAACCTACCTCATGGAGCTAGCCAGGTTTACACATGTGGATAAAGCCCTGCCATGCTCTGGTGTGATGACAAAATATCCATTCATCAAGGGGAAAACAGGACTGGGCTGACGTTGCTTGTTGTGTGGCCACACTTTTGTTATCGGAATGAAGACATAAGTGTGATGGTATGCACTATTGCTCACATGCTAGGGGTAGATTGGTTTTGGTATCACTATTGAGAGAATAAACATATTAGGGCTGTACAATATATCATATTAATATTGTGATATCAATATTACTGTCAAACAACATCAAATTTCATAATATTGATTTGAAGCAATATTTTTGTCATTTGTCTATACTACCAAAAGGTAGGTGACGCTAAGCGCAATGCATTCCCCTCCACTTGAGCCATTGCAAGCGCAAAGCAGACTAGCCCTCCACTCCAACTGTTGAAGGGACGAAAGATTGTAAATTGTTCAGCACAATTAATTTGTCTTTTAAAAAAGATTACCTAAACATATCGTGATATCAATATTGACTGAAATAATCATGATATTGATTTTTCTCGTAATCCAGCAGGCCTAAAGCATATAGTCTCATTTTTATGTCCCTACCTCCCACAATATTTGATCTATAAGGTGCTGCGTGAAAGTACCAAAAAAAACCCATGTTGACACCATCTGAGGCATGCACAGCCAGTTGCTCGTTTTACAGATATAAGAGGGCATAAAGTTCTACAGCCATCTGACTTACCATATCATGTAGAGTGTACGTTTATGAGTGGCCATATTTTTTTATTATTGCTTTTCACACCCAAATGACCGCTGCCTTGTAGATTTAAGTGTAGCTCAGACAACAATGTTTCCCCCTGCCTTACAGAGTATCGTCTGCACCGGTCTAAGGAAATGGTACCCAGATCCGAAGATCATCCATTGTATTCAGTCTTGTGAGGTAAGTGAGACACATTTTTACCTCCGCCAAGAAGGTTATGTTTTTGGTCGCGTTGGTCTGTCTGTCTGTCTGTCTGTTTGTTTGTCTGTTTGTCTGCAGGATAACTCAAAAACTTATGAAGGGATTTGGATGAAACTTTGTGGGGTTGTTGGAAATGACCAAAGGAACAAGGGATTAAATTACGGTGGTGATCCGCATCACTAACCGGAAGGATTTTTGCTAGCCTTCATTCTCGCCTAGAAATCTAGACGCCCCTAGTGACCGCAAATGAAAAATGAAATGCGGGGCATAATTTTGACATTCCAGTTTCTAACTCCACAAAAAGAAGGCAGAAAGACTTCAAATTAAAAATAGGGTTCTATCAAACAGCTTCCTTGGCGAAGGCCTGCACTCTCTGAGTGCATTTCTAGTTGTTTTTGTTTTTTTCCCTTAAAAAAAATCTATCTACCCCACAACTTCACAGTTGTTGCCGGGCCAAGTGTGTTATCTGCCCTGAGATAATCCAAAACCTGTGTTTGGAACGTCCCTGTCTGGAGTCCCTCTTGCTCCTTGCCCTCCCAGTGTCTTGTGCAGAGGTCTACAGTGTTTAAAATACTACATCACTCCAGGCTGAACTCTACCTCTGCTTTCAGTACAGGCTGCTGTGTGTCAGCATTGCCATGGCACAACCAATGAATGATTGTATGGTCTGCATCTGCTAGATGTTAGGATCAAAAGAGGAATGGACATTTTGACAGCACTTGTACTTTTGTACAGAGTGGTCTGTGATTGTTGTGCTGCTCTGGAGGTACGGGTTGATAAGCGCCATAATGAATGTTGAGTGATAAGAGTAATGATTGGGGCGGGTAAGAGCCAATGATGAACTCAACTGCGAAGCGGTGGGCCAAACTGGCAGTCCAACACTGATTTTCAAAAATTGCCTTAAATCAGTATTATTTGATCCCACAGTCCGATGATACATGTGTTTATGAACCCACGTACCCCCCTGGACTTTTCTGCCTCTCACCAAAGTGGTTTCAGATGAAACTGTCTTCGGGTTGGAATGTCTCCATTGTTGTTTTTGGTATAGACTGACTTTTTAAAAAATCTGATATTTTTCAACAGAGCATGTCAGTATGGATATCAATCAGAAATATATATATATATTCTGAAAATGTTAAGGCACTGCATCTGAACTTATTCATAATTTTTAAGTCAACAAATTGCTTTATATGAAATTGCTTGAGTGAGATGTGCAAATTTCTTATCGCTAATTTCATCTACCCAAGCGAGTAGTTACAATATATAAAATCACTAGTAGAAAAGCTTGCTGGTATGTAAAGAAATAGGGCTGCTGTACTGTTTTGGATTATTCAGACATCTGACTCAAATATTACATGGACAATAAAGAAATTCTGCTGGATTTGATACCCAAAATAGGCCAGGGGAACAATATTCAAAATCGAATTTGGTTCAGCACAGTAAATGGTTTTCAGCCACCAAGAAAAGAGTTTGGTTGGTTATGGCAAAACAAATAGCTGAATAAATCAAGTTCTGCATTGCCATCCCACTTTTCAATTTCAAATAAACTATATCACTTTTGATCCAATCATTCCCAAAGAGGCTACTGTTACATGTTTCCAGGGGCGTGGCTGCAAATTGTGGGCCCTATTTACAATCAGCTCCAATGGACCCCAACCAGCGATAAATTAGACACTGTGTGGGCCCCCTATAAACAAGGGGCCCTGGTAACTCAGTCACACTTTACCCCCCCCTACGACACCCCTGCATGTTTCTCTGTTGTAATGGAACATGTTATTAACCGTGTAAAAAACAAGTCTAGGGCTCATTCCTTATGCATATGCTCTCAATTGGATAGCAGGACCACTTGGCTGCTTATAGGGTGACACAGTTGCAATCAATGCACTGGGTGGTAAGTCATGCAGTGGGTGGTAGGTAATCAAGCATCAGTGGAAATAAATCACCAGAAACAATAATGGTGAATCAGTGTAAACACACATGTATTGAAAGGTAAGGCTGGCAGTTTTCCCTATATTAGATTTATTGAATATACACCGAGATATAGAAATAAACATATAAGAAAGATCGATGTATGACCATTAAATATTATCTTAAGAGGTGATATGTAGGGGGTGTGTGTTTGATTCAAAACAATATCTCCAAAGCGGTTACCTAAACCGTGTTGACATGAAAAGCAGAGATTATTTTAAAAAACAGTTTACATCACACATGAAATGGGGGGGAACATAATTAGTGGCCTTGCGGGAAGTCTGGGGAGTCCCAATCAAGAGGTGCATACTTCACTGAAGCGCAATGCCAGCACTAACATGGGGCCTCAAAAACACCAATGCTTGTTGCCATGGAGTGTATTTTGTTTATTGTATCTTTCACCTAGCATTAGACATGGTCGGTCAGCAGGCTTTTGGAGTGTGGCCTCCTCCTTCAGCTTAGCAGCACGTTTGAGGAGTGTATTTTTCTCAAAGCATCACGTCAGGTGAAAAGACACTTTGATTGGTTGTTTTGATGCCTCCCATGTCATGGCAGATATCCATGCACTGACTAATATAACACACAAGGCAAGGCAAGGCAATTTTATTTGTATTTCGCATTTCATACATTAATGCAATTCAATGTGCTGTACAGTAAAGTAAGATAGAAATTATATAAAATAAAATAACATGAAATAAAATAAAAATTAAAGCACAAGGCATGGCAGGTGAAAATATAATTAAAAGTAAAAATAAAAGCAAGAAATAAGGGCAAAAAAAACGTGTTGTGCATGGGTGCATGCTGTTTTTCTATTGTTGTTGCTCTTTTCCTCATCTATATGAGTCACAACTGGTACATTTCAGGTCAATTTACCTTATTTAAAATCACACTTTGGATTCAGCGACAATAACAAATGGATACCCAAGTCCCCGGAGAAGCATTGTGCGAACCAACAGGACCATTGGTTGTCTGCTCTATATTTCAAAAAAGATGTTGAAATTCTTGTTTTAAAAAAAATGAACAAAACTGTTAGTTGACAGCTGACGGGGCTATATTTTGGTCTTTGAAAGTCTTTTGAAGATAAGTCCACATGATTTGCCAATACTTAAGTTTTAAATACATCTCCTCTCCAGAAAACATCCTGGAAATGTCCAAAATTGGCCCCAATAAATGCAGCATGATCATGATTTCTTTAAACAATGTTAAGATGAGGAAATTCTTTCCTGCCCCCAACCTCTACTCCCCCTTCACCACCCACAGACAGCCACAGCCACACAGAGACCAAACACACGCACACGCACACGCACACACACACACACACACACACACACACACACACACACACACACACACACACACACACACACACACACACACACACACACACACACAAGCATGACTTTAAGTATGGCTGGTCCGTCAGCACTGTCTTTAACCTCTTGGCCCTCTGAATTACTCAAGAGGAGAGCCATCTATCAGTTAGATACATCCAAGGAGTGACTCACACACAAAACAGGCCTGTGCCTCACCAGGCAGTTGGGGTATGACAGAGAAAGGGAAAGGGGGAGATTCGAAATTCAGTCAAATAGGACCCAACTGATTGAGAAGGAAGCTCTGGACTCAATTGTAGAGGTTATGGAACAGATGAACCGATGAAATCCAGTTTCAAAAACAATACCAATAGGAAGAGCTCATTTGTGAGATGTTGTATTTTATTTGCTGTGCTCACTAACCACAAGGGTGAAATATCTAAATATGAGAGTGTTCATGATGTAAGGGTCTGAGCCTCTGGGCCTGACTCCTTGTCAGATTTCAAGTGGTATGTGGCAGTTCAGCGCTTACTGGCAACTGTGCGCCACTGGCTCCGGCATCCGCATTCCTATAATCTTTGCAATTTCTTCAAGCTTTCAGATTTGAACCAACCTGGAATTTAGGGGTTTTTCTGTACGCATGATAAGAACTGTTGCTTTTTTGGCTAAAGCAAAAGGGGGAAACACCACGGTAAAGCTACTTCATTACAGCAGACACTAGTATTTTCTAATGATTTCCATAAAAACTTTGAAGTTTGACAGGCCATCAACGTGAAAAGGTAGCCGTCTACCAGACTAACTTAACATAAACCATTTCACCTACGAGTCAAACCTAATCGCTGTCAAGGCCTGAAAGGCTAAAACAGAACAATGAAAAATTATATTTGTTTATGACTTGGCAGTTGGGTTGGAGAAGGAAGAAACATTTTCGCTAGGGTGAAGTTCCTCAGAAATCTCCTCAGCAGCTGCCTTCACAGTGTGTTGTGCTGTCAGCTACAACCTGAAGGCTTTGAAATGACTCCATGGCCTGAGGGGGAGCCAAAAGTATCTTTGGCAGACACCCCATGTTTTCTTAGTTTTGGCTAAGAAGAAGACCGAAGGTTAAGTTGAAAAAGCTAAAGGCTGTCATTATGATGCTTGTAAGGTTTTTCCTGCAACTAAAGTTGGATAATTGTGTACCATCACAGGCAGTTGGACTCTTTTTTAACAATACAGACAAAACCTGGTTAATGGTAAAATGCTCACGAAACATGAGAATGTGTGATGTCTCTGTGGGCACAGCTGGAAATATATTTAGACCTGCATATAGCTCAGAAGTCGTTAGCAGAGCATGTTACTGTAATCACCATGATGAGAAAAAGAAAAATGGCCTTGAGAAATGTTAACCATCTACAGTATGTATTGATATGAACTATATGATTTCATTCTACCAGATGGATAAAAGAAGATGCCATGACCTTTGTGAATGACTCCTCCAATTTTGTGTGTGCTTTGTTTAACAGCCTTTTGGAGGTGACGGCTGGTGTGATACTATCAACAACAGGGCTTACTGTCAGTATGATGGAGGAGACTGCTGTCCATCAACGCTCTCCACTGGAAAGGTATGCCTATGCCACTTTCATATCCCCTTCCTCACAGTTTTGCCAGAGTTGTAGGCCCATATAAATCAATGCAATTTGTTGAAACTGAGCGGAATTTAGCACATTCTGGCGGTTTTTGAGAACCTTTTGGGCGGGATTTGATCAGATACATCTGGCATCACTGCTTCCTCAATAGAGCCCATCATTGTCAACATAGTCCTGCTCTCTCTGTGTGATCCACTACAGTAGGTGGCATAGCAACATAGTCCCGCCAAGATTTAATGCATCCTGAGGTGTCTCCCATTCCCCTCCAAGCTCATACGCAACACGCAGGCAGACACGTCTAAAAGCCACTTGTCTCGCCATGGTTTCACACCATGGATGTTGGCAGAGGCACCACTCACCCCACGAATGAGAGGGGGAAAAGAGTGGCTGTCATAAATAAAGCACCAGTTAACATTTCTTTTATGAGGGGAAGGCCAGATGTGAGTGGTCCTGGGTGACAGTAAAACAGGCTGTTTAATGAGTGGGCCCTGAGAAAGTGAAATAAACCATGAGCGACAGCATCCTGCCACTCCGGGTCCAGCACAGCTGCGCTGCCAGTGTACACACGGCACGGCAAAAACACAAAAGGAAACTATGCAGTGCAGGTGCACAGATAGGTCACTCATCGGAATCTGTAAATACCGTAAATTGCACACAGCAGTGGTACGCCATTTTACGTTTTGATGATATATGGATGTTACGGCATTATTTCAGGTGAAACATTGAAAGCTGTGACCTTTGCATACATTGTCAATATGAACATAGATCACAAGCAAGGTTGCACAATTCAACATTTTTTTGTGTGTGTATTTGACTATAAAAAACATTCAAAACCAAAATCACAGCTTGTATTTCATAATCATCTATAACCTAGCTAGTGAGAAAATGTAAGGTAATCCAGTTCCCATTTACAGTATAATGCATCCAGCTTAATGTGAGAGATCGTATGAGTTATAGCTAAGTATGTTGTGTGCTGACATGGAGGAGGGAGACTCCAGAATGAATTAATCTCCTCACAATGATGTGCAGTAAGTAAATGAAACACCTAGTTGGGGACATGGGGCAGGGTTGGCAAAGGACGCAGGCTGAACTCAAACTCGAATATGTTGGGGCTTAGCGTGCTGCACCACGGTCCGCCCCAAAATTGCCTACCTCGTTACCATGAGCAATTATGGGTAAGCGGTTTGGGCATCAGACTTGTAGCCCAAACGTTGCCGGTCCCACTACCGACCCGCCAGGTTGGTGGGGGGAGTAATTAACCAGTGCTCTCCCCCATCCTCCATGATTGACGTACGTACCCTGAGCATGGTACTGTCCCACCACATTGCTCCCTTGGGGCTGCTGCTAGCCGCCTTGCATGGGTGAGGCATACATTTCAATGTGTGCAGTGAGCACTGTGTCCTCTGGAGTGCTGTGTCACTATGACAATGGGAGTATCCCAGGCGGGCTTTTGCTTCCAATGGCGATGGAAATTGATTTACCTGTCTGCCTAAATACAGGTACATACATTAGCGTGACCACCAAGGATCTTTCATATTACATTGTTTGTATTGTTAATTTATATTGTTTTTTATGCCAATGCCAATGAGAAATCTCAATAAATAACAATGTACTATGAAGAACAGCAGTCACATGTTGGACAAAGGAAGTTGGACGCAGGGCACACAATTTTGTAATATCTCCAAAGCATTCTATTGTGTAGTCACAGCTTAACACAATTCCATCCCTCCCTCTCTCGCTACAGTCTGTTAACAGTCCATTCTCTTCTTCACCAGCTGTAGGCCAGCCAAACATGGCAGCCCAAAGCAGCAGACATGCATTTTGTTCATACCTTAGAATTCTGGTTGACTTTAAAAAATAAAGATACCTGCAGTGCAGAGGCATTCCCTTTGAGTGTCAGAGGGAGGGAACACAATAGGCTTGGAAATGTCATAAAGATACCATTTATACGCCAGCCAGAAATAACAAATCTTGAGCCGTGTTCAGAAAAGAATGGAAATCCTTAGTAGGCCTACGGTGCTCATACATCATTAAAATGTTGTTCAAAAAGAATCTCAGCTGCTTCCCAACTCCGCTGCCTTGATCAGTGAAGCAACCGGAGATGTTAACGAAACTGTTCATGGCAAACAAATGCAGTTTTAATGATGGGGCAGTGCTGGGTGACTACTCTACCTCTCAACACCACCCCTTCTTTACCACCACCACCACCACCACCCTCCCCGAGCAGCTGCTACCCCCTCCATGAAACAATTACCTCCTGTAAACATTGGGTGAAATCAGTGCTAGCCCCCGAAGTTGCATTTCATGTTTACTTTTCTTGAGACGGTCCGCTTTGCGGGGCATCTGAGTTTATTTTGCAACCTGTGGTGATGGCAGGCTTCCTGGACAAGGCCCTGGCAACTCCTCCCGTTGATTCTTAACACATGTTCGTCTGTTCACCTCTTCTGGTGGATTTCCTTTCCCAGATATTTATGGTCTCTCACAGTTTTGTCCGTGGTGTTCCTTTAGACATGATTTCATCGCTTTTCTCCTGTGGTGCACCTTTTGACACAACTTCACAAGCTTCTTGCACACCTTAGTCCTTACAGTGACTTAATGGTTTTCCCTCAGTTGTACACATTTACAACAAATATTTCTGACAACAAAACTGATATTGAGTTATTTTTTAATGTAAGTAATACAGTGTAACTGCAATCTTTGATTTAAATTGCAGACATATTAAGTATTTACACGTTTTGTTGGCCAATTTTTTTTTTTTAATTCAAGACCTGTAGTCAGTGTGTTTACATAATAAGTGATGGCTCACAGGATGATTGAGTGATGTTTGTTGGACGACGTGTGTGTGTTTTTTGACAAATGATAAAATGAATGATTATTTATTGACAGGTCATTCAGTTTGGAGTGGACTGTGATCATGATGAATGCACTTGCCGCGATCCTGAGGCAGAGGAGAACAAGAACAAAGGCAAACTCACAGACCCAGCGCAGCTTTGAGAGCTGGGGAAAGATTTACAGTATGGACAGCTCCAATGAGAGAGAAAAAAAACCCCTCACAGATGGGCAATACAAATGAACTGGGCCACGTTCTCTCCTCTCTTCTGGAGATAATGTTCTAGCCAAGAGCAGTAGATCAAGCAGCAGGTGCTTCAGAAGTGCATATAAAGTTATACTAATCTATAAAAACCTTCACTAATATATTTTGAACAATCTCTCTGACATAGATGTAGGTGTAGATTTAAAAAGATTATTTTAACATCATATCACACACAAGAAATGTATGGCCTGTATCTTTGTGAAATAATTCTCCAACATGTTAGTTAGGTCATTATATAAAGTATGTCTGATTTCAAAGAGGTTTTATACAAATATTACATTACATGTATGGAAGTAACAGCTTATTTTGTGTCCTATTCAAATATGAATAAATTTATCTGGAGCACAATAGTATTGTTTGGTGTTGTCTTTGTAGTAACAGGATATGATAAATGGAAAATCACCGTACCTACAGTATCTATGTTGGTCATAAACAACTATACTGTTTGAGGATTAGCCAGACTTAGTACGCTGGTTTTCAATGTTTGGCCAGGTTGATGACAAGATGACAGAACATTTTTTTGCCAAATTGTGTACTCAGGGGTGCATTTCTCAAAAGCATAGTTGTCAGCCAGTTAGCAACTATTTGGGTAGTTAGGTTGTACCGTAAATACATGCCATACACACAGAGACATAGACAACATAGCTTTATATCATATTATTTATTATTACTTAGTTAGCATTTTAATATCAAAGATTGAAGGAAAAAAATGCACAATATAATAGCTCATAAGATGTCAGTAGAACTCAAAATAGCAAGCATATTCTAAGTTAGAATTCAGCACCACAGAACCATTGTGGTCTTTTCCACTGTGCCATCACCATTGAAAATAGCAAGAGAAAAATACAAGGTAACACTCAACTTGACACCGGCGTCATACGTATGACATAACCGTGTAATGCACGTGTCATAAACATTATGTCTATGTCAAACATTTTATAACTTTGCCATGAAGTGACATTCAGTTATGGTGAAGACAGACCTAATGTCACCTTTTCATGGCCATAAAACGTTCATGTGTCATTACACTGTTATGACACTATTATAACACTATTATGACACCGGCGTCAAGTGAAGTGTAACCAAATTCAAACAGATCCCTAATGATTGCCTTACCTGTGGCTGTATTAAATTCAGTAAATTCCTGTTGTTTAAACTACATTGAAAATGAGTAGCGAGGCAATGTATCAGAATGGCTGGACTGACATTATGTCAGTTCGCTTATCACTGGTTCACCTTCAATAACATGACGGATGTGCGGCAAAGGTATATATTAAATGCATACGTATGTAAGAGTGTTGGTATTCGTTTTCTTCACTGGACCAATGAAGCAAGGCATTGGTATACTGTGATATTCACATAGATTTGGCAGATGTATTCATTACTTTGTTGAATATATCACAAAGAAAAAGAGCAAAACATTTATAACAAGACACTTTACTATACACAACATGTCAGAATTGTCTCCCTTCATACAAAATTACCTGTACATAAGTTTAAATACTGCATTGTTTAGATTTTTTTGTTCATTTTGACTACTACATTCAGCATGAAAAGAATGAGTTTGTTTTTCACAAGTTCTATGGCAGACTCTTTTCAGTAAATCCTTTAAAAAGTCTTCCATATCTACTGTATATGCACTACATTGAGACACATAATTTGGACACCAACTAAGAATTTCTGTTGCTCTTTGTTCAAAGTAACCAAGTCTACCCATGAAAACCCATCCCCAGATCTACTTCAGATGGATAATATCCACAACTACAATAACAAGCAGGGTCAGAAATGAGTAGCATTGAAAATAAAAAAATAAAAAAACGGTACAATGAAAAGAAATTAAAAAATATATATCTGCCACAAAAACTTGAAGGTTTGATCAACTGCTTCTAAAGATTGCCAGCAACCATCTGGCTATGACTGTCTTCAATTTAATTTTTAACTACTTCCAACACTTGTCACATCGGAGTTTACTGCAGAACAAACAGCAAAACATGAGAAAACAAAAAATAAAAGCATGTCATTTCATCTCACAGAGCCCGATATACTACAAGTAGCAAAGAGAGTGTGTCAAAAAAGTAAAAACGTTTAAAGCAAAAGCCTTTCCAGGACCCATTTACTCTGTTTGTGTTCACGTTCATAACTCCCTTGGTTCACCGTAGTCATTGTAGAGAACAGGAAGGACCTGTTCATCACAGGCTTTTTGCAAGTCTTGGCCCAGGTCCATCCAGTTGAGGCCGAAGGCCTTGGTGTCCGTGTATCGGCAGGACAGGTGCTTGAGGGAGGCCCTGCGCAGGCCGATCTTGGGCTCCTGGAGAAGAGCGCGGCACCAGCCACTCAGCTCGTCAAGCTGGGAGAGGATCAGGCCAGCCTTCCTGCAATGCAAATACAGTACATGTACATGAAGCCTGTGGTTAATACAGTACAAGGACCCCCGGTGCAGCCTCTCAAAGCAAACATGCAGCTCAAGTACTGTAGGTCCACTTTTTGAAAAAAGGAGAGAGATGAAGATATTCTTTGGTCTTTTTGACTTTATTCATGATAGTGCAGTGAAGGTGGTGACAGGAAACAAGTTGGGAGAGAGAGATGGGGAAGGGTCGGCAAAGGACCCGGGCCGGGAATCGAACCCGGGTCAGCCGCATAGCAAATGTGTGCCCTACCATATTTGCCTCGGTCCTAATTTGGTCTCGATGTAAATATCAATCCTTACACAGTCACATCCCCATGTCAGAAAAGGGAAGGTGTTTTTTAAACAAGGTTGCTGAATGCTCAATCACTCTGCAATTAACTTGAATGAGAGGAGAAACAGGAGAAGGTAGGCCTACACGGCTTACTAGCAATGTGACTTTAATGAACCATACAGAGAGGAGGCTATGATTCACACACCAATATGAGAGTGAGTCAAATTCACTGGAAGACATTTACATAGGCAATGAGAAACCCGCTGGAAATAGCTGATCTAATTATTATTCTGTTGTTGTTTAACGCTGCCACATAGTTTGGTGCTTAGTGGTACATTTGGTCATTTTGTGAACAGCAGCATGTTTACTGTGTGTGGGGGGGGATGGGGACTTTAAATGGCCTGCAACCGAAGATTACAAATGAGAGGGGGCACACAGGGTTCTCGTTCATGTGCAATATGTCGCCATCACAATGTTATGAGGTTAAAATAAATCATGCCTCGCTCTACATTAAAGACACAAGTGGAAGTTACATTCACTCAGTCTCACAGAGGCGTGGAGTGGAACAAATGTCTTTGTGGGTTTTGCTTCAAAGAGCAGGAGCCGGGAGATTGATGGAATGTCACAGTGTGTTAACTATGAAATACAGTAGCGGGCCTGAATCAACTGAGACACAGGTATGTGCTGTTCCCACCTTAAATGATGCACATCAGACTCTGGACAGTGGCTGGACGCATAAATCACACGTCAACCCAGACAGTCTCCCTCCACACGACCGATTTGTGGAGAATGTGGGAGAAGAAATACACGAAGGTTTGTCAAGCTATCCCGGACGTTTTTTTTCTCCAAATGACGGTAGTTGGGAATTCCATACGATTTGTGATGCACATGCTCCAGACCTGTTGCCACCCTGCCATGGTTCGCTAGAACATGTTGGTGATGGCTGGTGTGGATATAGTAGCTTAGGTATGATTCACTGGACTGGAAAGATCCCCTCATTCCTTTGACATATCTTCACTCTGACAAGTGGCCAAACCAAAGGCTAGGCCATGCAAACAGAGAAAACCAAGTCTCTGTGCAGCTTCAAGGCAGGGGTTTTGGAGTTGGCTCACAATATGGTTAACATGTTGGAAGGGGAACAGACATTTAAAATAACACTTTTGTTTGTGAAACATGCTGGATTAAAGTGTTCTTTTGTCATTGTTCATTTAATCACAACTAGGACCACATAAGAATGTGAACAAAGACCTAGGCACGCAGGCTAACACACAAACCTGTGCACACAGGCACGCACGCACACAACAACAATAAATATGTTTCTATTCATTTTGAATACAAGTAACATTTATCTTGGCTGCTACTGTATGTGTTTTTTTCTGAAGCCATAATATGGTACACTGCCCACCCCCAATATATTGGTTGCTAAGCTCCTGATAAGCTATGCTGCCTGGACTCTGATGGTTAATAATGTTCATTCGCGAAACCTCAAGTAAATACCCTAATGAAGTTTTAATGATGTCAGACCTCACAGCCACATTCATTCTGAAAAGTAATAAAAATCCCTCCATGCACAGTACACATCCTGCCATTTCTATCTTCCCTATGACCTTATTTATGTGTGTTAATATCTTGCCACATCTCAGTGGTTGTAGGAATTTGGATGTTTATTTGCTTAGAAGTTAAAACAAAACCCAGTGGTTTGTTATGCTTTAATTTTTTCTCCAAATGGCTCCAAATAGCAACGGTTGTCACCATAAATCCCACACATGTATGGAGGGGGAAAATGGCCTCTCATTTCCAAGGTATACGCTCTCACACCAGTCCCATCCCCTCCAACCCTCCCCACCCCTCCTGCTGCTGCTGTTTCACTGAGCCAAGAGCAAGCTACTCAATAGACGGACAATACCAGTGTGCCTCCACAACAACTTAGACCATAGACAACCTTGCCATAACCGAATGTCAGTTAAGGCCAACAGTCATAAAATGTTTATGACATGGACATAATGTTTATGACTTGTCTATGACTGTGTCTTGACACTATTATGACACTGTAATGACATGCTTATGACACTGGCGTCAAGTAAAGTGTTACCGACCACAGTGACAGCATGAGTACGTTGCAGGAAGAAACTATGGTGATGACTGGCAGCTGCTACGTAATTCACTACCTCTCTATTTCCCTGAAGCTTACAGATATACGTTCTTCAGCTAAGGCATCCAAGCAACTTCCCTTTCTCTTCTATGTCAATAGCAGCTCTAAGCTCACATTACAATCGTTCATAGGAGGTAAAGGGGAGTCATCCATGTAATATTAGCTGGAAACCATCTAGAACCACACCGATCAGATCAAACATGCTTATTAGCATTCTAAATAATGTATTTTAGATATTATAATGTATACATGTATATTCTATATTTTTGTATTATTTATATCATTATGTATTATAATGTATACATATACATGGTATGATACATGGGAAATGAATATGTACACATTTATGTTCCTGTGGCTTAACAGACAAAACAGGTGCATCCAACCCAAAAATCATAGCTTCAGTACTGAGTAAATATTCGTATCAATGTAGAATCAAAATAGAATTTTCTGAAGCAGTATATCGTGTATATATTATGGTGCAAGTTTCTTTTGGAAAGAGGTATTCTAAATAACATGCTTGCAGTCCAAAGTGAAAAATATTTAACATGGAAAGGCAGCACAATACATGAGCCAAAATGTCTCTTACAGGCAACAAAAATAGTTCAAATCACATTGCCTTTGAACACTCTGGGGAGAAATCTAGCTGAAGTGACGCTTTGCCATCTTGGTTTCATTCGCTGAATTAGAAAGTGTCTTTGGCATCCTTGCCCTATTTCTGGAGCTAGGCAGCAGGACGGCAAAAACCTCTCTGAAGCAGAAATAACAAACAAGCTTCGTGCCATTACAGAGCGCTACTCCCAGAGTGATGACAAAAAAAAATGAAGCTTGGGGGAGAGGAGCTTGAAGGTGGCAAGGGAGATTTGGTAAGTCGTCCTGTGTTTGGCTAAATCATCACGCGATGTTGCATGAAAACGGCGAATGAGAGTGCTCCCATGGCAGCCAAGTGGAGCCTGCAAGTGAGACGTGACACACATACAGGCACGCACACACGCACGCACGCACGCACACGCACACACACACACGCAGGGGGAGCGGAATACTTCCCATCCACTTTGAAGGTCAGAAGGACTTGCCTCACCGCGTTCACCCCACATTTTGTTTATACCACTGGGGAGGCGTTTATATTTAGTGTGGGGCCGAAGGGTCACTATTATCTTTATATTTTGACTAGCTAATGAAAATTGCATTTAAATGGCGCACATTGTTTGTGATGAGGGAAACCCAAGTGGGCTGGATGATTTCAAAACATTGTGGGGGGAAGTCCCTTTGATATGTGGCAGTGGTAAAGGTTTTGCATACTTGTATATTTGCAAACAAACTGTCCTTGTTTTTACCAGTGAACGTGGTATTGCATTTCAGAAAATGTATTACAGAAAGGAGATCTTTGAGACTGAGAAAATGGGCTTTGACAAGTTCCCGAGTCGGATGCTTTTCAGTCTGTCTGTCAGATCGTCGGGGACTGTTGAAATGAATTGTCTTGACAAAGCTTGCCAGGGTTCACTTTTCAACACGATTCCAAATATATTTTTTTTGTTACATCGGTCATTCAAAACGTGCTTATGAAGTTATGGGAGACATAAATCTGAGGGTGAGGAATTTGTTATGAATACTTTGCCGGCATAAATGAGAAATACTTCAGGTCGTAATAGCTTAGGTGCCAATGCAGTTGGCCAGGAAAGTCACTGAGCTAAAAGTCTAAGAAAAGCAAAGTCGCCAACAAAGTCAGTAAGGTTCAGAGTCAGAATTAAATCAAGTATAACCTTAAGAACAGACATGTTCACTTGGAGACCTTTACCTATATTACCGCATTAGGTCACTCCTGTACAACGGTCCATTGACTACCACATCACTGTAAACATTCATTTTCTAAATTGCCTCCTTCTGTGGACCAAACAATTTTATTTACCAATGGTATCATTCAAGGTGTGCACTCCACCTAGAAGATTGAGCTTTAATGTAAGTAGGTTTAAATGGAACACGTCAGAAGCCAACCAAAAGCATAAACCTTTCCAAGATGGAGCCAATTACGCCAAACATTTTCGATGTGAGTTAAGGTTACAGTTCTTTATGTTCCAAGCACCTTAATCAGGTTCACCTGTTTTTGGTGAGCATCTGTGCTGGTAGTGTGCGAACTTTATGCTGAACACGCGGTACTGTTTACAAAATGATTAACTCAGCTTTTACAGTACGGGCCTTATGTAGTTGCCGTCTTCTCGGGGAGTATCCAAGGCCACTCTTGTTGTTATTGTGGTCAGGTTCCCCCCATGCCAATTTACACACTATCCAATCATTTTGATTGCGTTCGCTTTAAACTGAACCATGATCTGCCCTTTTGGCGACCATAATGTTATACTTAATGCCAAGGTAATTAAAACATACAGAGAATGGAACATAAAGAACCGACGCAGCCAAGCATCTCCGCAGGGCGTGTCAGGTAATCCTAACATGACCCCTTGGTTTTTTTCAATGCATACAGTAGTTCGGCATAGGCAAGACCAGAGCGGTACAGCTATAGAGTCTATACATGTTCTACTGTTCTACAATATGGTAAATGAACTGCATTTATATATAAACCAAACTCAAAATGGGGTGCGCGCAGGTGAAAAGAGCTGTGGTGGATATGTGCGTTTTTGTACAGCATTAATGAACATGAAGTAGTTTTTAATTGCATTATGAATTTTATGCTGGAAGGGTCCATCTGAAGTGTGATTTATAACTCCTAGACTTGTCATGCAACAAGTTCCATTGCAATGATGACAATCATCAGGTGTTTTGGAAATGAGGATTCCCCAAAATTACTGTGCATAATGTGTGGTGATTTGCTGTCCAATAGTGCAGTGAAGCCATCAGCACACCAAAACATTCACTTAGGGTGTGCGCATCGCAAACTCCATTGAAATGTTCAAGGGGGTGCGCGGGGCAAAAAAACTTTGAGAGCCGCAGCTTTAATATACGACATATATGTACGTATTGTATATTTCCTTTAAAACATTATATATTCTCTATATTATATAGGGCATATTACATATTATACAATAGTTAGATCCGCTCGAATTATTTCACAATTTCTGATTGGACGAGAGGCGTTCTATGCGTCACTAATAGTATATACTGTATATTCCCTTTAAAGGAGCACAAGGTAGGATGACGTCGTTTGCGCGGTCCCCGTGGCATGCCTGTCTCAAAATCTACACAGAAATGAAAAAATGCTGTTTAAATAAACTCGCTGTGAGACAGTTTTTCATCACGGAATGCCAGCAGTTGATATAAATCTGAATAGGGTATGTAAAGCTATGTTTAAAAAGAAAAGTGTTTCCCACGACACTCCATCGGACCGCACTGTCAAAAGTTGCATGTAGGGTTTTCTGACAGCGAACCGTGGAAGTGGTCGCGAGAGCCATCGTTCACTTACTAATGACTCGCATAAGCACCGGCTGACTCGGGACCGTGATTAATTCAACTCTTCAACTCCTACCTGGAGCCCCTTTAATACATTACAGTAGGAAAAATGTAATGCTTTACAGACATTGAGGACAGAGCTCCTCACCTTGGTCCCAGCTCGTCTTCACATCGCCAGGTGAACTCTCCAAAGCTCTCGTAGCGCTGGTTGTAGTGGTACAGCACTCTATGTAAGGTAGGGGAGCCCAAGTCCATGAGAGTGTTATAGGCAGTCTGCTGTTCCTTTCCGCTGGTGTAGCCATTAAAGAGGTTATAAATTTTGTCTGCGATTTCTGTAAGAAACAGGCAAATAACCACAGCATTAGGCAAAAAAATGACATCCTTTAACTAACCTCGCAAACAGGGTCACTGCTAAGATTCTGGAGGCCCAAAGCATAACTGGTCAGGAGGCCCCCCATCATAATTAAATAATAATAATAATAATAACTAGATTCATAATTAAATAATAATAATACTAATAATAATGCCTTTTGGGGCAGAGCTGAGCAGTTTTATTTTTGATATCTCTATACCTAAATTTAAAACAAACTACTATTGAGAAAACAAAGCTATAAGCAATGTTGGAAAAATCCATCCACCCAGTCAGAAGTTATGGGCCAAACAATTCAGCCATCTTGGATTCAGCCATCTTGAAAGTGTTGTAGCTCAGCGTTTTGGGGATATACTAAATGACATATATGCTATTTTAAGTTGGCTAAGGAACACTGCATATGATATAATTTTGAAAATCAATATGGGTGCGGGTGGGATTCGAACACACAACCTCCATATCTCCAATCCAGCACCTTTACCATTGAGCCAAGCAACTGGCTGTCATAAGCAATCTAGCAAGACAATATCACATTGCATTGAAGAGCTGAACAGTAGAATTCTAGAGTGCAGGTGCTCGTTAAGAATAGAATGTTGAGAGAAAGTGACAGTTGAGATCACAGACTTCTATTATAATATAATATATAGTTATACTATTATTCTATTATAATATATGGTGTGACGTCATCGGTCGAATGCTCCATTCATTTCAACGGGGCTCCCCAACGTTCGCACGTCTGTTATTTTTCGATAACGGACGGGTTGGTCTATAACAGACCGCTGTCAACAAGACTTTTCACTGCTAAAGCGACTTTTCAACAAGACTCTAATCAGCTGCTGTGACAGACTACACCTGTTGTCCTGGCTACCTAGCTGTTGCCTAGCGGTGTTCCACAACGGCACTGTTTTGTTTTGCGCAGCAACAATCTTAACATTAAATAGGCCTAAAGAAATGTCCCGCCATGTGTGAATCATTTAAGTATATCCATATAATAAGCGGGTTAACTTTCGGCGAGTCGGTCGCTTTGTGGAATAGCAGCACTTCAGAGAGAACAAGACCCCTCCGCTCCGCGTCGGGGTCTAAAGATTCTCTCTGTCGTGCTGCTATTCCACGGTAGCGACCTTCTCGCCGAACGTTAACCCTTACATAATATATATATATAGTTATACTATAGAAGTCAGTGGTTGAGATGAAACCCTTTATTGGCAGCACCTGTTCTGATTGTCTGTATGGCAGTTAGTATTGTGCTCTAAGGCAGAGGGCAGAAACAAAACAGTTTCTAGTTTTTAGATCGCTGTTGTTAAAAAACTAAAAAGAATTGAGAGTCAGATTGGAGTCATACGTGTGATCTTTCTAACAGTCCTTGAATTAAGTTTATAGGTGAAACGGTTCAGTCACAAATGGACCTCTTGTGGAAGATGTGCTGACCTCTTCAGAAAGGCACTTCAAAAATAAATAGGAAAAGCCATTGGGCCAGTCATCTTTTAGAGCTCGCTAACAACGCGTCAACTAAACTTCTAGGTGGAAGTGTTGATGTTTTATGACACTGATTCTTGAGAAAGTGGCTAAAACAGGTTGCAATCTTGAAAGAAAAAAACGAAGTGAATTACAAAATAATATGGTATATCCTCGTAGACAAAGGTCTTGGCTTTTCAGAAATGCACAAGGCCAACCTTTTCAGAAATCAGGTTTTTCTCCGATCATACCTTGTTTTTTGTCAACACCGTCAGACACAATTAAAAGCAATAAAAAGTGTATTAATTTGGTTGCATATGTATCTGGAGTTTTTAAGTGATTGTGTGTGTTTTTTGGTTCACACATACGCCTTTAAATGTTGAAAATTCACTTTCATTCTATTTTAATACTGCTTCATGTGTTCTAATTTAAAAATATGTGCAGTCAGACAATGCTTACTTAATGGCTAAATAGATCAAACAATTTTTTGTAATTTCACAAATATTCGTGTAGGCTTAAATTTGCTATTACTTTGATAATTCAACAACTACAAAGGACAATTTTGTAAGCACATTCATTTAAAATGTCCAAAACTCCTTCTTACGGTGGTGACTTAAGAACTGACAGTGGTGACAGTAATCTGAAGGTGGTGAAAGTGACCTAATTATTACCTACATTTAGCAAAATAAATAGCCCTCTCAAGTCAATGACATCTAGCATAAACACTTTATTTTTGTGTGTGCACAGTATGTTTGTGCATGTGTTTTTTCTTCATTTGTTAGATACTCTAGGAAGTAGGCCTAGATTATTGAAAATGTGGCATAAACAGGTTTTAAGTTGTTCAAATCCAAAATATAGAGGTGTATTATCATAGATCAACGTCTTGGCTGTGCAGTGAATGTATTGGCCAAGCTCCCCATGTTTTACATTTTTCATAAAATGGGCTCTTTCTTGGTTTTGTCACCAGCGTCAGACAGAATTAGAAGTAAAAAAATAAGTTTACTGTATTTAAGTGAATTACTTTTACAATTCAACATAATTGTAGATACTTATTGGAAGCATATTCTTAAAACTTGTCAAAAACATGTAAAACACATGCTTTTTTGTGAACTACATCAGATGTCACCACCGTCAGGTTTTGTGACAAAAAACCCTCCAAATGCACCTCAGTGGAGGCTGGAGTATAAGTTTGGGTCACAATTATTACTAACATGTCTGGTAATGTTTCATTAACAGCACAATTTAGTAAAATATGGAACAAGATGATGAGTGGAACAAAATCTGACGGTGGTGACATCTGACGGTGTGAGACAAAAAAACACTCTTTTACATATTGTGCATTTTTTGCTCACATTAGCCACTTTGTTTTCGCTCTGTTTCTTAGGGGCTTCATGACGCTTCTGAAAAAGTATATATAATTAACATTAATGTAACAATAATACTATTAAAACCCCCGACGGTGTTGACAGTTTATGGTTGGGACAGTACCAGCTTCCAAACAAATTATCAAATTGAGGAGAAATTAGTAAACTTACAGGAGCTTCAGTGATGGTGAAGTACTCAGTAGATCTAAAGGTTTGAAAAGGGGTCCTAAGTAATGACAATGACCTTGCGCATACCTGATTTTATTGTCTTTCTAAAAAAATCTGACGGTGGTGACTAATATGCTGGACACACTTTGAGCAATCAGAAAATAGTAGTAAATATTGCTTTACACGCACTATGTGCATATCTGCAGAACCACTTAAATATGGACTTTCACATCATGGTGATATTATTCAATAATATCAGTGATTTTTACATTTTAAGTCAATTGAAATGATGATGTCTGTCCTTGGGACAGCTGTTTTTACAGGGTGTGGGCAGGTTTATAGCCATGAAAAGTAATAAAATTACACTTAAATATTTCAAACGACTGTACATTTATGTAACAGACCCCTGTGTCTTTACCTGGATTCATTTTGTTCATGAAAATGTAGTTTATTTTCAACAGAATTGGCAGTTTATTGCAGAGACATGTTTTAGCCGCTTTCTCAAGAATCAGTGATGAACAAAAAAGCTTCCTACACTCTGATCCTAGAGTGGTGGATCCTTCATTCATAAGCATTCTACCATTGTTTTCTATGGGGACCCAAACTTGCACAAAATCGCAGAAAACGAAAAAACGAAAGAGACACGGACACGCTATAGCAGAACAAATGATCTCCAAGCTGAGCCGGCCGTTTTAGTGTTTGAACGGTGTCTATCTCGAAAGGCCTAGGAGGAGATTCATTTTCTATTTTTACTGACCTGCACAAGAGAAGCAAGCAAGCAAGCATAATTTCTGTACTTCGAGATTACTATAAGCGGGACTTGCTCTGCAAGCCCGCTTAACTAGAAGCACTCAGAGAGCGCAGACCTCCGCCAAGGAAGCAGCTTGATACATTTGACTATGTTACACCCTAAGTCTTTCTGCCTTGTTTTTGTGGAGTCCCCTCAATTCAATTCCTGACCACTAGGGGGCGTCTAGATGGTGAAGAATCTTTTGAAAAGTCCTAGTTCCGGTTCGTGATCCGGATCACCACCAGAATTAAATCACTTGTACCTTGGGTCATTACTAAGAACTCCACAAAGTTTCGTCCAAATCAGTTGATTCATTTTTGAGTTATCCTGCTGACAGAATCTTTAAAAAAGTCCTGGTTCCGGTTTGTGATCCGGATCACCACCAGAATTGAATCACTTGTTCCTTGGGTCATTATCAACAAACCCACAAAGTTTCGTCCATATCCGGTGATTAGTTTTTGAATTATGCTGCTGACAAACAAACAAACAAACAGACAGACAGACAGACAGACAGACAGACAGACAAACCAACACGACCGAAAACATTACCTCCTTGGCGGAGGTAACAATAATAATAATACTTTTTTTCCTGAATGTCAATTTAGGAGGGCCCAATTTTGAGGGCAAAGTGGTTGAGGCGCTAAGCGCCCTGCTTACTCTGCTTATGCCTAGCAACAGCCCTGCTCCCAAATGTGTAAAATGCACTGGCAATTCACACTCGGTACAGTAGACTAAAAGGACAGATTGTGTGTAAAAGGCATTTTTTTTATAAAGCCACTTTGTACAATTTGAAAACTCCCGCAAGACGGGAGTTCAGCGGGTGGTCCTGAAGCATCCATCCAGAGCACTGACCCACACTGGCCACTTAGTTGACACTTGAAGCATTGCTGAACTGACCCTGTGCCTTGACGTCATCCACTGCAGGACAGGGAGTCTTGATGGTGACCTCACTGGGATCTGAGCGCCTGCCAGTGTTATCCACAGCCCACAGTCGGAACCTGAAACAAAACAGCGCAGAATCAGCATCGTTTGTCAGCGGCACAAGAAAGGGAACTGGCATCTGCGAGGACATGGTTCTCCACAATGCAGAACAATACATGGCCCCCATCCCCATGATTGTACTGTACATGGTTGGTTCGCTTTGTGCTGTATACTCTTTTTTTAGACACCCATTTAAACTCCATTCAATTTCCGTGATAACTTTAATTGTGGCGCCATACATATTATCTACGATGCAATTTTACCCCTTTGACTGTTCTATTTCTCCTGGAATGTATGATTTGGAAAAGAATGCAAATGTGTTAAAAGTTAACAAATGCATAGATGGGATAGTGGAGACAAACTACTTTATATTTGACAAATTGTAATTCTGATGTGGGAATCATAAATTATGTTTCTCTAGAGAGTGAACCTACTGTATGGACCACACCCATCTTCTCAGACAAAGTGCTGTGTGTTATTTTGTAAGCGTATTGTAGCAGTAAAATATTTTCTGGTTTATCCTCTGTTTGTCTTCTTTTTGAACATGTTCAAAATATCTAGTGTTGTGGACACAACAGGATCTAGGATTGTGTGTTTCTCTGTGGTTATGAAAAGGTCAAGAGATCATAAATCTATTGGCCATGCAATGGGAGCGCTCTGCTGAATTTACTACTGCAGTTGTGTTGTGCTCAGGGGCGGATTAAGATAGCCTGGGGCCCCTCAGCTACATGTTGCTCTGGGGCCCCCCGGAAGGCAAATATTGCAACAAATTTACATAGACAGTGTCATAATTACGAGCTAGGAAGTAAGGAAACATGTCTACCAACTGTATTGAACACAACAGCTACAGTTTCAACATTGCATCTTGCCATTGTTTCGGCAACTATTTCCACTTTTGGCCAATCAGGGCCCCCCTGGCAGGTGGGGCCCCTAGGCTTAAGCCATATCTAGCCTGTGCATTAATCCAGCCCTGGTTGTGCTGCTGCATGTGATCATGTGTTCTGGTGGAGGACTATCTGGTGGACAAAGATTGCACATGGAGGTCATAAAGGTCCTATTTCAGGGATGAGTGGGTGTCCTGTCCCGCACTCTTTGTACAGAGAGAGAGAGAAGAATATCACTACCATCATGGTAGACACTCTATGTGAATTAACTTTTCAACACGGGTGCTCTAACAGTTAGTGGGTGGTAGACAACAAAAAATAAGGAGGAGGAAACTGGGGCACTACGGTTGCAATATTTTAAAAAACTTTTTCTTCAAGGCAAATAGACAGCCCAACGCGTTTCGACCAACACAGTCTTTGTCAGGATGCTATTGTTCTTTCCTTGTGAGACATTCTATCCATGCACCATACTATCATCTGTTTCCTCTCATTACGAATACAGCCTCATTCGACCTCATACCAGTGTGTTAACGTTTTCTGTTGTTACTAAGTAAATGCATTAAAACAGTGGCTCGATTTGGGCGGACTTCAATGGGATGAGGAGGGTGATGTCATGATGGCAAGGGGGGCCCTGTAATGACAGGCTCGTTACACCCACAGTTGTTTGCAACACGGTGACTAAGGGTGGGGGGACATCAGTAGTGCTTCTGTTTTTCTGTCCACTGAAAAAAAAATGTCTGCCGCTGACTTGGAACAGCTGGATCAAAGCTGAAGAGGCACAAACAGTAACAGAGTTGAATAATATCGCCACCTAGTGGACGGAAACATGCAAAAAAAAGAAAATACTGTACCGAAGCAGTGCCAGCCAGGCCACCCATCTGAATTGAGTCTTATGCTAGTTGCCACTTTATAGCATACACTTGCAAGCCCCCCATGGTTTTACATTGTAACACTGTGTATGGTCAAGTCACCACACTTTCAGAGTGACACTGTATTTGGAGAATAATGTGTAATGGTAAAATATGAAAATGTGTGAAAGTTATTTAATACTGTTTTTTAAAAGCAAATAAATACTATTAGCTGAAACAAATGGGTTATAAATGCAAAGAAACAAAAAGGAAGCTGTGTGACCTTTCAGCTAGAAGTGCCTTTAGGAGCCCCCTATTGCAAACAAAAATGGACAGAAGAGCATGTGAAACGGCTCGTCCTCTTATGTATGGACTATGATACATAAGCTGACAACAGGAACACTGAGCAGACAAAATGATGCAAAGACAAAGTGCATGTGTTTTTGGTTGTGGCGCTCTATACATCAAACACATTCGAGGAGACACTGGACTCAACTGCTCATTTTTTCCCTTTTCTTCAAACATAATCTTTTCAGTGTGGCTTCCCTCTTTCTGAGGCATGTTTGAGGTAAGTGTCTGCATGTGTGGGGAGCTGAAAAGACATGCAATGGGAATAAGATCTGTCTCTGTAAGTGTGTGTGTGTGTGTGTGTGTGTGTGTGTGTGTGTGTGTGTGTGTGTGTGTGTGTGTGTGTGTGTGTGTGTGTGTGTGTGTGTGTGTGTGTGTGTGTGTGTGTGTGTGTGTGTGTGTGTGTGTGTGTGTGTGTGTGTGTGCGCATGCGCGTGTGTGTGTGTGTGTGTGTGTGTGTGTGTGTGTGTGTGTGTGTGTGTGTGTGTGTGCATGCGTTTGTGTGGGTGGGTTCATGTGTATTGGCCTCAGTCTTTCTCTGTATCTGTCTGTATGTTCTGGCATGCACATGACTTAACAAAGCTATCTTTGCATTTACAGTAAATAGCTGCGTGCCACCACATCACAGAAATATAGGTATTTAAACACATAAATTGACATCGCTGACCACTTCATTTTACAATAAAAAGGGTATGGTCAATTATTTTAAAATTATTTTAATCACAGTATTAAGTGTTAAGCCATCTTTTTGTTTGGAAACATAAAAGGCATTGCATCATTTTCACACTATGTAACAACAAAGCTTGATTTACATAACTTAAACTTTGCACAAAAGTGTAAGTGATTTGGGATAGTACAAAAATGACTTTTTCGAACAGACGGACCTTTGTGGAATAACATTGTTCAGTAGTTGTTCAGTTCAAGGCTTCTGCCTACAAGTAGCATACTGCTCTTTTCTTCTTTTTTTACCACCGTATGTGAGTCTGTTTGTGCTTCCATCAGAGATGTTTTTTTGCCCTCTCAGTTTTGGATGGGTAGATAGATGTGGACCAAATCCTAATGCTCTTTCAAGGCACATGTTCTGATTATTTTTTGGAGGGCAATGCTTTGAAGATGACTGACTGGCTATGAAGTTCAAGGCACCAGAATCAATGCGTTGGCTTTGAGCATCCATGTTCATTCCAATGTGCTTCATCGGCTGGTTGATGCCACACACCCATTTTAATGATTTGTGGACCTTAGCATCCAATGAAATAGTAGAGTCGAGGAGAGCATCATTTATGTAACTGTGAAATATATCTGCACATAGTGTAAGAAACACAGATTAAATACTGGATTGAACAAAATTATATATCATATGACTTTCAGTGCGTTACTTAAAACACATCTTACGTGTCATATTATATCTATTATGGTCTATTAGCAATGTCTTCGGTCGAGAGGACAAGTCATAAGAAGATGGGTGTGGAGACGGTTTGGCTCCAAGAACACGCATGCATGAGTGGGCAGTCAATTGCACATTTTATACTTTGGGGCCATTTTTAAGTGTTATATAAGAATGTTTTCTGCTGCTGTGAATGTGTTATTATTCCTTGTATTCCTGAAAATAAGCTAGATTGAGCTTTCTAGTGTGGAGATACGTATGTCCGATGTCCTGTAGGAAATCCAAGGCAATTTCCAAACAAAATGGCATGTTCTTTTGAATACATAAATACTAGATAGTGTGAAAAATTGCTTTTCTGAAATATATCACCGCCGGTTTGATCCGTTTGACATCCACGATTTGTCTTTAACATTCAATTTACTGAGGCCAAAAAGACCCACAAGCCGCAGGAATCCAAACCAATATTGCTTTTATGATATCTGGCTGGGAGTCAGGTGAGATAGATAGCCTACATGGAAGACAAGAACAGCTTTTCTCCACACAGACATATATGGATGATAGTAAACTTCTGAATCCTTGATTTGATATGATGAATTGTACTATGTGTGTATTATAAAAACATACACAAATAATCTGTTTGGTTATTAGAAAATTAATTTTTTTTTAAATTATTTATATGCTTGCGTCTCTTATTGCAGATGAGGCCTACGCCGGGCCTATTCACTACTTGCTGAAAATACCAACATTGCTATGACATTACAGGGAGCCTTAAGTGACATATTAAGACAGGGGTGGGTAATTATTTTGGCTCAAGAGCCATATTGGGTTTACAATATTGAGTGAAGGGCCAGATGTCGCAGGCAACTTGTGTGTCAATAATAAGAAGTAATGAACCCTGACATAACTACAGGGTTTTTCATTGCTGCATTTAATGAGATTTATTTAGATGAATACACTAGGCTTGATTAATCTCAAACCCATAAGTGTTGGGTAGACATTTCAGGAATGTTGGGTGAGAGTGACATTTTTTTTAAGTTGTCTTTCTTGGGAAAGACTCTGTGGGCCAGATGAAATGTCTCGGCGGGCCCCGGAGCCTGAGTTTGCCCACCTCTGTATTAAGGCATAGCCATTGCAATTTCGGTGACAATAGGGCTACAACATAGGCTCTGCGCTAAGGGGTTAATTCTGTGCATTAGAGCATTAAACCTGTGCCATGCAAGCCCGAGTAACATTGCCTACACAACAGTTCCTACAGTTGCACTCATAAGCGATGGGTGCGATCCCAGGAGAAGAGAAATGGGTTCTTTTTCTAAAATGATACACGGCACAAAGGGCATCTGAGTTTCCAGTCAAGGAGTACTCACAGGGCAGAAACTAGATACAGTCATGCTGAGCATGCAGAAAGTGATCATAAGGGAAGGGAGCCCAAGTGCATTCTCTCATAAACAATACATTTATCAAGTGCTGATACGGAAGAGACCACAGCAAAGTTAGCAGTGACACATACATATTTGCCCTACTTATCAATGTTAACGGGAGGCATAAAAAGCCATTAATTATATAACAGCACATTTAAACATTTGATGGCAAACTCTTAAAAGTGTGCTGCTGTGTCAGACATTTTCTTTCGAAGAAAAGCAAGGCGGGATGGAGAAATAAAGGTGTAAAAAGTTTTGATTTAATAGCATGCTTAACCCGAGGCAGCAGGGCTCCAGACAAGGCCAGCACAGAATATCAGATGGGCGGCTGCCTGGCAGTCACACCAGCGAGCCGAGCCGCCCATTACAGCCTCTCAGAACTCCCAGTGCCCTGCCACAGCAGGTCAAATAGGGGCATTGGGAACTAGCTGACTGACTTTTCAGGAGTCTTCTCACTTGCCATTTACACGGTCCTCTACACACATCAATGTATTCTACAAAAGTGATAAGGAACTGCTGCTGTGACCCTGAAGTGCAGAACACAACAAATACAAATACAGGAAATTGAATTTTAAAGGCTATCTCAGTTTTGTACTCAGCTTGCTCACAAAATGGATATTTCTCAAAGTGAAGTGTCTTAGCCTTGCTAGGCGCCCATTTTTCGCTGATTTCACCCAGACGTATCCAATTATTAGCTAGATGCACTTAAAGAATGACGACCTCCGCCAAGGAAGCTGTTTGATAGAACATTTGACTATGTTACACCCTATTTTTATTTTAAGTCTTTCTGCCTTGGAGTTAGAAACTGGAAAGTCAAAAGTTGCCCTGTCCCGCAATTCAATTTGCGGTCACTAGGCATCTAGATTTCTAGCAATGGTGAACTATCTTTTTTAAAAATCCTGGTTCCGTTTGTGATCCGGATCACCACCAAAATGGGATCACTTGTTCCTTTGGTCATTTCCAACAACTCCACAAAAATTTCATCCAAATCCGTTCATGGGTTTTTGAGTTATCCTGCTGACAAACAAACAAACAAACAGACAGACAGACAGACAGACAGACAGACAGACAGACAGACAGACAGACAGACAGACAAAAAACAAACAGACAGACGAACCAACATGATCAAAAACATATCCTCCTTGGCGGAGGTAGTTACATGTACACTTAGAACTAGTTATTGGATAGTCTTTGGTGAAATCTGCGAAAAATGGGCGTGACTCTAGCAAGTAGGACACTTCACTTTGAGAAACACCCAATGACAGCAGGTAACCACTATGAATATTGGTACAGGGCCATCTGATATAAAATGTTAAGTTATTTCATGTGTTTATGCTTCCCTTACATTATTTGCTGTGGTTATGTTATTATATTTCGACAGTATATACTTTGTACATGTACATCACCACATTATTTTATATATGTCAACAATCACTGTCTTTTCCCTGCTTCCTTGACTTTAACCATTCAGTGTCTATGGGGGCACTTATAATCAGGACCCAAACTATTATCCTTCCTCTTCTCAAAAATATACTTCAGAAACCGTTTCTAGCAGTAGTAGTCCTACAGTAGAAACATGTCACAATAATACATAATAAATTAATACATAATAAACCAATATTTACAAATATGACTTAAGTACGGTAAGTTTTGCAGCTAAAAATGCCTATTTCTGGAAATTCAAAATGGCAGACCATGGAGAAGATCCCCCTTTTCATGTATGTACAATGCAATTTTCCCAGTCATAATGAAGAATTAGAAATTAGTGATGGTGGTACAGTAAGTATTTGCTAAAACGGTAACATTTGTGAATGGACAGCGTAAATTCTGGAAATGAACTACTAAAAAATATTACAGATACATCACCTGAAAATAGTCGTGGCTCGTAAGCTATGTACACAGTATCGCAAAGTCAAGGATCCTGGCCTTGCTAGGACGTGAAACGCCCAGTGATTGGATATTCCGTGGAGTTCACCAAAGAGTATCCCAGGTGAAAAAGTGGTTCAATTTAGTACAATAAAAGCATGACTGAAGTGTACTTAGCATGTTAAAAGTGCACTCGTGCTTTTTGTGCTAAGAAAAAGTATGTTTACAATATGCTTATTTAAAGTGTACTTAAAATTAGATGTAATTAAGTTGCTCTCAAAGAAAGTACACTTAGCAAACCATACTTCAAGTGTACTTCGAAGATGTTTGGCTAAAGTGTATTTAGAGGAATATACTAATAGTGTTCTAATAGTGAACTTACTAAAAGTGTATTTTTTAATAACATATTGCAATTGTACTTTTTTAAAGTGCAATATGATTACACTTCACCCAAATGTCTTTGAAGTGTGATTTTCTATAGTGCGCTTTAAAGTAAATCGCTTTAACATATTGCAAGTACACTTTTTCTAAGTGCACCATGATTGTACTTCACCCAAATATATTCAAAGTGTGCTTACACAAAGTTAATTTACCCATCATGCACCATCATGCATGTACCATCATGCAATGCACTTCTTGGAGCTAAATTTCTCAAACAGAAATCCATTTACCTCTAAGGAATATCTTTGGTTTGCATGAAAATATTACTCATTGTTATATTCTGCATGTATTGTAGGAGTTTTAACATTTTAAAGTGGTACACAAAAAATGGCCATGTTCCCACCGTCATTATGATGGTCACGTATATGTTCTGGTATATATAGACTCACACTTCCCATGATATCATGGTGAGAGGTAAGTTGGAACTAGTTGTTCAAACAAAGAATCAAGGGTCACCATTAGTGATCAATTCAAATGATCAACTGCAGGAAGGTGGAACAAGTAAGGGTTAACGTTCTGCGAGAAGGTCGCTACCGTGGAATAGCAGCACGACAGAGAGAATCTTTAGACCCCGACGCGGAGCGGAGGGGTCTTGTTCTCTCTGAAGTGCTGCTATTCCACAAAGCGACCGACTCGCCGAAAGTTAACCCGCTTATTATATGGATATACTTAAATGATTCACACATGCGGGGACATTTCTTTAGACCTATTTAATGTTAAGATTGTTGCTGCGCAAAACAAAACAGTGCCGTTGTGGAACACCGCTAGGCAACAGCTAGGTAGGCTAGCCAGGACAACAGGTGTTGTCTATCACAGCAGCTGATTTAGAGTGACAAAAGACCGGACCCCCTGCGGAGTGATATGAAACATTCGCTTTAGCCACTGACTTGTATACAAGCCAGTGGCTTTAGCAGTGAACGTCTTGTTGCCATTGACAGCGGTAGCCAGGACAACGGGTGCTGTCTATCACAGCAGCTGATTAGAGTCTTGTTGAAAAGTCGCTTTAGCAGTGAAAAGTCTTGTTGCCATTGACAGCGGTCTGTTATAGACCAACCCGTCCGTTATCGAAAAATAACAGACGTGCGAACGTTGGGGAGCCCCGTTGAAATGAATGGAGCATTCGACAGATGACGTCACAACCATATAATAAGTATGAAATAAAGTGAAATGTGTAGCTGAAATCTCTGTAACGATGCAATGATTGTAAATGTCAGTTGCGCTAGGCATGCATACTGTATCACTACTGTGATATGTGGCTGTATGTAATGTACAAGCTCTGAGGACCAGCGTGGATTGTAGTGTTACATTTATATTATTCGTTGTACTTGGGAGTGTACTGTAAATATACTTCAAGCATACCTGTTATATATTTACAATACTTAATATGATATACTTTTTACAGACTTAAAATGTTCCAATGTAGTCCAAAGAAGCATGAAGTTAATATACTTTTATTGTACTTCTAGTAACAATAAAATGTTATAGAAGTGTACTCAAGCACACTATTAATGCCATACGAATGCATGAAAAGCGTGTTTGGAGCATACTTTCAAAAGTATGCTTGTAGTGCACTTAAAGTTGTCCAAAAGTGGTGCCAATTTAGCATCCTCAGTGTGCTGCAAGTGTGCTGAAGTACTGCTTTAGTAGTGCTTCAGCGCACTAATAGTGCAATGAAGCGCACTTTAAATCGCCGAAAATAGTACACTTTAAGTATATGGGTTTTTCACCTGGGATCCAATCACTGGCCGTTTCATGTCCTAGCAAGGCCAAGATCCTTGACTTTGAGATACAGTGGACCTGTATGTACCAGGGGGTCTGGCTCCAACCCAGACAAGGACACACTTTCTCCCACATTTCCTACCTAGTCTGTTAACAGCCCCTATATTAAAACCAATAGCCACATGGTGGGATGTAAATACAACAATGCAATGGTCTTTTGACTTCAAAATACATAATTTCTTATTCTGTCGGTAAACAATGTGTATGTGTATGTACATTTACGAGCATTGGCAAGATCAATAGACATTATTATTATTATTAAAACATATTTTAAAGATTTTTTTGTTGTCTTTTTCGACTTTATTTGACAGGACAGTGTGAAAGGTGGACAGGAAGCGAATTGGGAGAGAGACGGGTAGGGGGTCGGCAAAGGACCCAGGCCGGGAATCGCACCCTGGTCAGCCGCATGGCAGGCAAGTGCCCTACCGGTTGGCCACGGCAGGGCCCCAATAGACATTTGTATCGGCCAACGCCGCAGCCCAGACACAGCACTTGGTTCCCTTTTTGGGATGTTTACAGCACTTGCCCTTCCCAACACACAAGGCGCTCCTGATTCCTGTTTCTGCCATTACCATTAAATACTCTGTCTGACGCACTTTCAAGCTGCTCCAAGGCATGACCGACTTCCACAGCTGTCCGATATATTTCTAAAAAGACCCCAATTTGAGCTTTCACTATGTCTAA
>NC_085872.1:17895320-17932820 GCF_034702125.1 Engraulis encrasicolus | reverse complement strand
CATCCACCTCTGAAAGGTTGCCCATGTGGAAAAGATGTGTTTCCCCACTCACTCACTCACTCCGCTTCCTTGCCCCGCTTGCTCGCTGAGTGGATATGGAATAACCCCGGCCAGGAATGGAGACTGTGTGTGTGTGTGTGTGTGTGTGTGTGTGTGTGTGTGTGTGTGTGTGTGTGTGTGTGTGTGTGTGTGTGTGTGTGTGTGTGTGTGTGTGTGTGTGTGTGTGTGTGTGTGTGTGTGTGTCGGACGGACACCAGAGGGGAACATAAGTGTTTTTTTGGGTTTCGCACCGCTCGCACGGGATGCTTTTTCGCCCCCCGATGCGTTCTGAGTCAGACGGTGGGGCTCGAGGTCTGCGCGGCGGCCCCCGTGAATAAAGAGCTCACAGAGAAGCTACCTGGCAGGTTGCAATAATATGCCGTTGCCTGCTCCTATTAAGGAGAGGCTGGGGGAAGGTGTTTGCCCAGCTGGGCTGCCTGCGTCACTGGACACGGGGGGCTCGGGTCTCCTGCATGAGAGCCGGCGTGGTGCGGCGCGGCGGAGGAGCCTCCCCGTGGGAAGGCAAGGGGGACGACGACATGAATGGACAAAGGGGACAGTTGTCCCGGGCCCAGGGACAGAGGGGGCCCAGATTTGGGTTCTCATTTTTACATTGTATGTATTGGGTGAGGGGGGCCCTTTCAGATGATTTCGTCCTGGGCCCAGCCAAAGCTGTCAGCGGCCCTGCCCGTGGGTTAAGGTGGGTCGGTCTCTGGAGAAGGTGGACACCCAGTAGTACGTACTTCGTACTTCCTTCTCTGGAAAAAGGCTCGCTCAGAGGAGGACCCGATCTGAGCTGGTCACAGCCTGCTGCATCAAAACAAGCGGCCAGGCGCCAGGATAAACTCGGGAGGGAAAAGCGAGAGTGTGTGTAGCAGCTGTCGCTGCCTGGTGCATGTTTATTGAGGCCTTGTGTGTGTGTGTGTGTGTGTGTGTGTGTGTGTGTGTGTGTGTGTGTGTGTGTGTGTGTGTGTGTGTGAGAGAGAGAGAGATAGAGAGAGAGAGAGAGAGAGAGAGAGAGAGAGAGAGAGAGAGAGAGAGAGAGAGAGAGAGAGAGAGAGAGAGAGAGAGAGAGAGAGAGAGTGTGTGTGTGTGTGTGTACGCACACGCTTGTGTGTGTGTGTGTGTGGACCTACAGTGGAGCAGCAACTAACATGTAGAGTGATGGAAATGAAAAGTGACATTGTGAGGGACTGTAGCACTTGAAGTTGGATATCCTGACTAACCACACACACACACACACACACACACACACACACACACACACACACACACACACACACACACACACACACACACACACACACACACACACACACACACACACACACACACACACACAATCACACACACACACACACACACACACAGAAAGAGAGAGAGAGTCGCGGTATTATGAAAAAATAAAGAAATTGAAGAATATTGAAATAATTTGATGTTCACAAAGATACTTTTATGCTCATTCAATGTGTTTTGCTCACAGTTGTTTTGCATAGTAACATACACAGATGATGAACCTGAAAATATGACAGAGGAACCACAAAATGGATATAAAAAAAAAGGTGGTGAGGTTTTAGTCCAGGTGCTGGTGGGAACACCACTGGTTATGGCTTTACCTCTTATACACCACGTCTGCCCCCATCCCCTCAAGTTCTGTGCACCGCCTAAAAGGGTGTACATTCAGATGTCATTCCTGCTGACTGAATGTAGCAGTAACTCTTTCCCTAAGATAAAAGTCAACAGAGAATTAAGGAGACATGGTGTCCTCAAATGCCAGCTTCAACACAATCCACAATGTGTCTGTGCGCGCACACAACATCAACTAACACCACCACTTTGTTTTCCAATAAATGCAATGCATAAAGGGTCTATTTCAAAGCAACACGACTGAAAAAAAACTGTTTTCCACCAGTTCCACCAGGGTAGGTCTACATGGTGTGGTTCAGGCGAGTAAAGAGGGTGGTGATCAGGATCTGAGCCCTTGGCCTGCTTTGACTTTGAACATAATACAACTGTTTTGGCTGGGGAAGCCATGCAAGAATCAGACCAATCAGACCATACTCAACACCATTATCAACCCTGCATTCCATATAATATCTCTCTACTCTGAGGGCATTGGAACAATGCAATTACCCAATTATCAACTGGAACTTCATCTTGAAGTCCAATTTCCTGATGAATTACATTTCAGGATGCAACTCAATCTGTTTGATGAGGGATCGCATTAACCAACACAGTTAATTGTGATTGTGGCTAATGTGTTTGCGTGCCGTAATCAGGATCGTACCATTTGTAGTCACGAAATATTGCTAGGCATGGCTTAGAGCTCAGACAGAGAGCCAGATCATGGGGTATTGCGGCTGTGTAGCTTTGCCCAGTTGTTGCCAAACAACTGAGATTTGCTTTTTTTGATTGATAATGCAATATTGTGGGCAGTTTTTGAGAACATCACACAGAACAAAAAAAACGCTCCGTGGCCTATATGCCCCATGTCAAACTGAAAGAAATAGTACTTGCAAGGAACAGAACATTTATTTATCAAAGTCATATCTACATCACTTAATTAAATCATTGCTTTGGATAGTAACAAACAGTCTGCATCAAGGCACTCGTTTCTCAAAGCATCTCTTTATAAATCTAAAATACTGCGCTGAAATTATAACATCCTTAACAGGAGTCTGGCACACGCTGACAAATTTATGCTCCTCTCCAGATTCCAACCACACAGCTTGCACCCATTTTTCACCGGGCCGGGCCTTGAATGGCAAGCACACCAAGGTGTCTGGCAACCCTACCCTATTGTGTTCCCCAGGGGTTTGGTCAATCCCCCCCCACCTCACCCCCCCACGATTCTGATCATTCTGTCAAACAGGCCACAGTCAGTGGGGGCTCTCCATCACTCTGGCTTCTGCAGAGCACTGCATACTTGCAGAGCTGTTTGATTGATTTAATGTGTTGAAAGTATGCTGAATTGGAAATGGCCAACGGTGCTAAGAGCACACCCTCAAAGAAGCCTATATTTTATTAGATGAAAATGTATTGCCAAGTTTTTTTTTCTTTCATTTTTTACTTGAAACAAACAAAATGATGAGCCATCGAATTCACATACTAGGTTCTTGACACTTGAGGGTTCAGTAGTCTTCTAGTGTATGACTTTAACTGTCACAGATATCGTTCCTCAAACTGCAGAAAAGTATTGTGACCAGACGAAAAAACACCACACTGACATGGCTGAGGATGACAAAATATGTCTAATCTGCCATCTTGCACATTTCAACGAAATAGTTAGAATAACAATGTTGCTGAAGTACATTTTTGGCAAAAACTCATCAACATAAAATGTTCAAATGGCTACTACTGTATGGTGCATGTTTTGAAATAATGGGTGAAATTCATCATACTTCTTACCTATTCAAAGTATCTGCTATTGGTCAGTGGTGGGCCCCCAGACTTCATTCCAGCTATTTAAGTGATCCGCATCCTTTTGGAAATATTATCTTACCACGCAAGATAGTCAAACAACAACACAACCCAGACTGATTACTTTTGGCCTGCCTTACAGAACAACAGTGGGCACTGTTAAATTGTTATGTTCTTTGAAGCATCAGCAGTAATGGCCTCTCCCAATCCCACTATATAGAATGACAAATATGGAGCATGCTCCATCATCATTTGAAGAGCTGGGTGGCCCTCTCTCAAGGAGAGATCATGGATTCTCTTCATAATTAGGGTGGGGAGTAAGGAGCAACAGTTGAGAATTGGTTTCATATTAGGTACAAGTGTTCAGGGCCCCAGACATTATGGCAATTCTTACCATATGGGTGCACTGGTACCACTCTGCATCAGCTGAGAGTAGAGAGGGCAAACAGTCATGGTTACCATAACACTTATTTCTTTTTAAAGTATTTCTGGGGGCTTTACAAGCCTTTATTGTTTTTTTCTCAGACAGGACAGTGAGGTAGAGACGGGAAGCGAGCTGAGAGAGAGAGATGGGGAAGGGCCGGCAAAGGACCCGGGTCGGCCGTGGAGCAGACGAGTGCCCTACCATATCAGCCACGGTAGGACCCATAAAACGTATTTCAACTAATATTCATAATTTGGTGTAAGGAATTACAACAATCTACAAGACAGAGAGATAGTAAGAAAGAAAGAAAGAAAGAAAGAAAGAAAGAAAGAAAGAAAGAAAGAAAGAAAGAAAGAAAGAAAGAAAGAAAGACAGAAATAAAGAAAGAAAGAAAGAAAGAAAGAAAGAAAGAAAGAAAGAAAGAAAGAAAGAAAGAAAAGAATATCCCTTTTCTTTCACCTTTTCTGTTACCTAAGCAGGCAAACAATCAAACTTCAAAATTCCCAAATCCATGGCAGGAGTACGATCTTGTCTAGATCGCTGGGAATTTCACCAGTTCCATTAAAGCGGTAACTGTGTGGTACCAGCAGACTTGGCAGCCCAGCAAAGGGCTCAACAAATCTCATCTGGATCTTGTTGTCTGCTTTGATGAACAAAAGGCCAGCGCTGGACAACAACAGTTTGTAGTGTATTGATTCTTGGCACTTGCCAGCAGAAACAATGATTAACAGACCTGATCTCCCACAAGGAACGTGTAGTCAGAATCAGAAAAACACAGGATATAAAATGCAAATGGCAAACCAGAGTGAGGGTGGGTGTCAATAACTACACCCACGCTTGTCTGCGTAAAAGGAGAGACCCCTTCCTTTAATCTGCCTTCACTGTTGTGCAAAAGGCACTTGATGTGAACGCAGTATCTGCCATTTACGTCATAACCCCAGCGAGCGTTTGGATGGATGCTACTTTCTTTCAGTCGAGATAAATCACCTCTTCCTGAAATTTGTCAGACGCACACCACAGAGCGCGCAGAAGAACAGGTGATAGCGTTTAGTCACTGTGTACTCCCGAGCAAAAATTTCAGGCGCAATTCCTCAACAAGCATTTTATGGTGAAAGTGAGTGTGGACCACACAAAAACATCAAAAGCAAAACACGAACAAAAAGGTTATGTGCCTATAGCGCAAAAAAAAAATCGGTGGAGTGCACTGACGCAAAACGTTTAGCCCTGTTGGCAGCATGAATACACATCGCACTGCTGAAAAGCCTGGGAACGCAGATAAAGCCTGCAACCCACACTTTTACCGTGTGCGTAAAAGAATATTTTTGAGGTCAGCCTGATAGCCATGCAGTTATTCTAATAACGAGTGTAAGTTTTACCAGTGCACAGTTGTAACAGCTTGCTTCATATAAATAAATGCAAGGCCCCTATACGGCATGTTTGCATAATCTTAGGTAGCAATTTGTGTAAATGTTATGCCATTTCCTGACTACTTGAGTCTCCACAGTGGTGCCTGTTGAGGTTGTTTGGAAATTTATAGAGGCATGTAGCCTGGTGAACCAGCGCCACCCGCTGGACGGCAAAATGTTTTGTCTACGGGTGGGTCTGGCCTCGCATAATGATTGAATGAAGCCAGAATGCCATGAATCTGGCAAACCAATTACAACGCAAATATGTGTTTTGAATCAAAGCGGGCAGGGTTTTGAGGGAAGGTTGTTCTCATCAACAATCTTCGGATGTATTATGCATCGAGGCCAGACTAAATTAGACATCCACATTTAGTCTGGTTTATCAGGCTAAGAGGCATGTGCAGAACACACTTCACACTTTTGATGATTCACATGTGAGCATCTACTGTAACAGCAATACCGTAGATTAACACTACAATGGCTGGATGTTTTTCTAGGCATACTGTGAGTGTGTGTGTGTGTGTGTGTGTGTGTGTGTGTGTGTGTGTGTGTGTGTGTGTGTGTGTGTGCGTGCGTGCGTGCGTGCGTGTGTGCGTGCATGCGTGCGTGCATGTGTGTGTGTGCGTGTGTGTCTGTCTGAGTGTGTTTTCTTTAATTAAAAAAAATGAAAACAACTCGAATGTATATGGAGTACTAGAAGGCCCTATTTAAATTCAAAATTTAAAAAATATACCAAACTAACATGTGTTTGAACTCTACGAATGCAAATTTCATAACCCATGCCTCTGAGAAAACATGCTTACTGTAGTAAATAATTATTTAGCAGGCAATTATGTTCATTTAACATTTATTCAATCAAAGGGCCTGTGATCCTGGCATATAAGATGTGGGTGGGTGCTGGGTGGAGACCGTTTGCCAAAAGCGGGCATCTGCCAACAGCGGGCCACACTCACACAGAACCGGACGGGAAACACAAAAATCACCAGACTGGACTTTTATATAGAGGTGAGTTCCTTCCACATGGCACACCCCCGCACGGCCGGCCAGACGCACTTCATTTTCACGAGTCAAATTTATAGATCACTGACTATATGTCATAACACTGCCTGCTCCAATAAAGGCCGGGGGTCCGGCGGTCCGCCGGTGGGGGCCAGATGGATGGGGCCATGCTGGTGTTTTGTGCTGTTTGGCGGAAAGCTGTCAGCGTTGCCGAGCGGCCCAGGCCCAGGTGCAGGGGGGGGGCGGCCCGGTGTTGTGCGCTCACAGCTGGGTGGTTGTCCCCCCCACACCCCCCTCCAAAATTCTCTTTTTCTCTCTCTGCCCTGCTAATGCACACACAGAAGGACAGACATAAACACGCACATGCAATCACACGCACGCACATACAGACACACACAGTCATACACACAGACGCACACAGAGACACACACACACACACACACACACACACACACACACACACACAGACAAGCGTGCATGTGCATGGACACACACACGCACGCGCTCGCACGCGCTCACACTCACACACCCACACCCACACACACACACACACACACACACAGACACAGACACGCAGACAGCCTCATGTGTGGAGAGAAGTGGTGCCAGCTTCCGTGCTGCACCTGACCCTGGGCCTCCTCCGCCGAGTAGACGAGGAATGAGCTCATGCGCCAGGGGCGCCTCTCCACGCCGGGCGGAAAAACATTCCACAGAGGTGAAGCCCCGTCTTCCACCTTTGGGCACGCATCCCTGCTTCTCGGGAACCCTCATATCCCCCCTCGCCCCCTTCCTCCCCACCCCGACATCCTCCTCCTCACTCCTCACTCCCCACTCCCCACTCCCACGCCCCGGTTCCTCTCCCCGCCCTGTCCGGTGGGGTTTACAGGGGAGGAAGCGTGGCACCGGACTCCCGGCGGCGGCGGCGGCACATGGCGCTTGGGCTTGGGTGAGTAATCTGTTTACGGATTGGATGTCATGTCCCACTGACCCACGAGTAAACCCCTCTGTTATTGGGCGATCAAAAGTTGCTGACATCACCCTGGCCGGGGTGGCTGTTTGTTTTCACAGGGAGTCTGGCCGGGACCGGGATGACTGAAAGCAGACTTCCGATCCAGTCAGCTTCCACATCTGGGGAGAAGGCTATGATGTCAAGTTGTGTGCCTGAATCCCATTATGCACTGGATTAGCACGCACACCGTCCTCTGCCAAAGAGCACCGACCAACCGTGGTAGAGTCGTTAGCCGGTGTCGATCACCTCCTCCACCCATTCACACCTTGGTCGGACACGTCCCCCATCCCTGCTCATCTGCCTGCTTGTCTTGAGTTGAGACCCAGAGGAGTGGGTGGGTGGCACGCTTTTACGGTAGTCTGCTGCGCTCGCCTCAAGGCTGGGGCTGCCAGAGGCACATCTTGTCACCAGGCTGGGCAGGCAGGCAGCCGCTTGGGCCCCCCCCAAGCCCCTATATGGTGAATAACAGCTCACACTATACTACAGTAGTGGCCATTTTTGTTTCAAATGTTCATTTCTTTCGCCTCTGGGTGCTGCTGTCAAGAGTCAGCAAACAGACCTTCTGCATCTGCTGCGCGTGGCCTTACCAGGCTGCTCAGATGGGATATGTTGGCCAAAACTGTGTTGAGCTGCCTTCCATTTAGACGTGTCAATCAGACACACACGCGCCAGGGCCATAAACAAAATGTGCAATGCACAGAGTGGTAATGATGCGTCTTGTTTCAGTAGTGTCAGATGGAAATTCTAATTATCATAGAACGGGGAAAAAAGGAAAAGTTTGTGCTGGAGTGGAACAGTCCTCATTTGTCTTTCATGAGCTTACTGAAAATGAGCTTGAAAGTATTTATGTTTTTGTTATCCAGTGGATGTCGTTCAGATACTTCCAGTAAGAAGTGTGGAGATGCTATTCTGCAGACCAGAGTCAGATCAGACGTCAGTGCAGAAAAAAGACACATGTCAACAGTTAAACTGAGGACAGAAAAAAAAAACAATTTCCAGTAAGACTTAGCCCATAAAAGAACACCTCTTTATTGATCATATTTGCCCAGTCTTGCATTTGGACCTAATAAAAAAACATTATGTTCTTTCCTTTTCAACAAACACAACACTTTCTAAGTAATATTTTGCCTCGGTGGTAGGTGTTCGTAACTTTGTATGCGTGTTGTGATAGAGGGTGGTGGTAGTAGAGGGTGGGGTGGGTCTGTTTGCGTGTTTGTGAGGAATGAGCATTTCATTAAAGAGGGCCAGAAAAGCAGACAAAAGAGAGATGCCATATCTAGGGGCGATAAGGAACACAACGGCTCTGCTGCACGTACTGTACTGTGCAAAAGCCTCTGGGAGCTTGTTGGAGCTGCGACCGTCTGGTTAGTGTGTGGGAGCGCATACAGCTCTGTGGGGGTATACCTTGTCTGATATCCATAGCTGGACTGGCCATCTGGCATAGCAGGCATTTCCCGGTGGGCCCTGCACCCTCGTGGGCCCCTATTGTCAGAAATTCAAAAAAATATTTTCATTTCTGAAAAGTAGGGGCCCACGAGGGTGCAGGGCCCGCCAGTTCTGCATCGCTAATTATGAGGGGCCCCTTTAAGCCAAAAGTGCCCGGGCTCTATTTCTCTGTTATGTAATCACACAAAAAACTGCATAAAAGTACACTTTGGTCAACTGGCTAAAGCTGTTTGCATAATAACATTTTTAAAAATCATTTCATAAAAAATAATTAAAAACAACACTTTGCATATTGTAGTTGGTCAGTCTTATCTTGGCTGCTCACTGAGCTGTAGAACATTTCAAGAGGGCAACTTCCATCCTCTAGGGGTTTTTAAACTTTGAGGTAAGTTCAGGGAAGAAGCGTGCTGTCATGGGACGACAGTACCAAAGGGACTCTGCCTCTGCTTCGGATGGAAGGTTAGTTAATGCAGGAACATTTCAGTGTTTGATCAGACAGACTACAAGCGAACCGTAAATTAAGACCACGTCTCCATCTGTCTCCCAGCCTTTCATTCTGCAGAAGCAATATGGTCCAAGGATTTTACAATGCCTCATCTCTCTCTCGTGCGCGCTCTCTCTCGCGCGCGCTCTCTCGCGCGCGCTCTCTCGCTCTCTCTCTCACATGTGTAAGCCGTGAACCAGTGCATCAATCAACAGTGAATCTCAGGATTGGCAAACAAACGCTAAAAAATAAACAAATGAACAACTAAATAAGCAAGGAACAGAGTGATTTTTCCGGTATACCCGCGAGTCAACTTTTTTCCATTTCTAAAGGGAATGACAGGCTTAAGGGCAACGCTAATTACAAAAGTCTGTCAGAATGATGACATGACGTGAAACCGTCAACTGCACAATGCTTCACGTGCGAGACAATGTCTCCTCAGGAAGTGTGGCAATAAAATAAGTTGTTTTTGTGTTGTGGTCGATGATATTATCTGCTTCCGTTTTAACACAGGGCCTGGTGCGGAGGGCTGAGCCAAGTAGACTGGGCCAAGGCGCCTGAGCAGAACCAAGAGTTCAGTCTGGCTCTCAGAACTCTGAACACATGGCCATGTCGGGCTGTAAAGACCACTTTCCCCAACCGCTTTTGTCTATCCGTCACGCCAGTTGGAGCGAGATATCCTTGCGTCTTCACTCCTGGAAGCATCCCACCAAAATCACCATGAAGAACCATCAGATCATAATCATCCCCCATGGGGAAAGTGGGCCAGTGTGATGGAGTAAACTACTATAACCTTTTAACCATGAAGCTGTGGCTGTCCAGGTGAGATCCTGGCAGCTCGTTCTACTCAAACGAAGCACCTTGCAATCATAAAGTCAAGTAGGGCTTTGATATTACTGCCAGCACCATATAAAGGAAGCACATTCTGTAATCACAGAGTACATTATCCTGGTAGATAATAAAACTGAAAACACTTGAAAAACCACAGAGATGTTTTTCACTGAACTTTCACAGGTGGTGGTGGTGGATCCAGATATGAACAATGGGAGAAGAATGTTAGGAATCCATGCATGTGAAAAGCCCTCATTCTTTCACCATTTCCTTCTAAAACACTGACCTAGGTATACTCAAGGTTTCCATCTTTTCGAGGTGTCTCCCATCTTTCTTATGTGTTTAAGGTGGTTTCCAAAATGGAAAGACATTGATGGTTTTAAACTATGGAAAAGGGTGTTTAGCTGTCGTGACCACAGACCCAAACAGTGAGAAGGTAGACTTGAGATTTCACCCAGAAGATGGATGAGGTGTTTTGGATGTGAGGAGCTCTTTTAAAAACACACCATTTATCAAACTTAGGTAAGAGTTAAAAAGTGAAATGATTACACTTTGGAGGGAATTTTGCCTGCTTGCAAGATGACCTTTCAAGACAAGACAGAAAAGGAAGCTGCGGTTCTTTGTTTGGTTGTGGACTGAATTGCTAAAATTCACCTTAGTCTACTACTTTTCGTGCAGGCACATCTTGACACAAGGCTTGACAAATTATCCCACAGGAGCTTCCCACAGTGGTTATTATAATGAATATCTAATAACTTAGCCCAGGGGTCCCCAAACTAAGGCCCGGGGGCCGGATGCGGCCCGCCACGTCCCTTTGACCGGCCCTCCACCTCTCTGCACCTCACCATTTGAACTGCCCCGAAGAAGCAATCCTATCTTGTCTTCATAGTTTCTCCTCTCACTGTAATATAAACAGGCCTACCATTTCTATTGTATCACTCATAAACTGTCAATCACCATATTTTTCTAACCTTCCTTGTTATTTTTACATGGTTATTAGAAATTAAAAGGAATACCTGTGGTTGGCAGTGGCCTAGTATAAAGCCCACATTATTGATCCCGGCCCCTGATCACAGTCAGGAATGATAATGTGGCCCCCAGATAAAAAAAAGTTTGGGGACCCCTGACTTAGCCTGTTCAGACTTCATGAAACAGTATTCATTCAACTGTTGTGAGCAAACAATAATTAAGCCAGAAAATACGTGTATTTTCTTCAAACAGTGATATAAACAATTATATATGTCTTGTACAGTTCACACTTGACACCCTGGTGTGGGACTGCTTTATCCTCATAAAGGATGTCTTCTTCAGTATTTGAGCACTGCCCAGTGGTAACACAGAATATTACAACGTGTTCAACAAGTGAGCAGAGGGATGCAGGCAAGGTTGCCTTTCCTTAGTTTATCTTATTTACATACATCACCTTACAATACACTTGTACACGTTTCACATTTGAATGCATTTCTGCACGTGATTACACTTACAGATTTGCAGGAATCTGTTGATAAAAACATTTTCAATGGCCTAGAGAGCATTTGTATTTTAGAGTAGAGTATCATTTATTAATCCAGAGGGAAATTAATTTTACACACAGTTATCAGTAACTGTATTTGTATCTTACTTATCTGATGTTTGTGAGCAAATACCTCAGCATGAGTTTTTTTTAAACAAGTACGGACATACATATGAAGGTGTGTGAAAAGGATTTTGAAACTGTACTGAAAAGGTACTGTCACTGTACGTCTGAGACTGACCTGTTTCAACTTTGGAGTGGTCTGTCCTCTCTGTCACCTTCTCCTGGCTGATGAGATAATCAACGATGCGCACCCCGATGGGCGGCTCTGTGTGCTTCCACTCCACAATGACCAATGAGCTGCTGGGCTCATAGGTGTGGGACAGTTTCAACCTGGCTCAGACACAGTGAGGGACACAAGGCACAAACACACAAAAAAATGAGGTAATACTTCACATAACATGTTCCTGCATTACACATTCATAGCAGCTGCTATTAAGTCTGTATGAAGCATTCATAATTGCTTCATGACCCTTTCATACCAAACCTTTCATCAACCTAGGGGACGGAAGAACAGCTATTGTCAAAATAAAAGTTAAACAAAGCAGCACAAAAATAGCAATGTTGTTTTGCAATTGTTAACTTTTATTTTGACAAGTTGCTGTCCTTTTGTCTTCCATGTTTATGAAAGGTTTGCTATGAATGTCTTACGAAACAGTCCTGAACCCTTCATGAAAAGTGTATAGTTACAGCTGCCATGAATGTGTTATGCAGTGACCGAAAAGGACAGCGGCAAAAAAGAGATTATTAATCACAACACATAGTCATCATTTTCATCAGAGATGCCAACAATAGGGAATGAGAAACTATGCTTTCAGTCCATATTGAAAACTTTCTTCGAGGCAAACTCACATGGGCTGAGGTAGCGGGGCACAGATGGGTAGACCGTCGGTCCCAAAAGCACTGGAGTCACAGCGGCACCAGTCGTCAATGACGTCCCCCTTGCTGGAGCACCAGAGCATGCTCATCATAGCCTCCTGAAGGGCCTGAAGTGGAGGGAAGCACAATCGCACATGGGCATACAATGCTACTACCTACAGTATGGGTAACGGTAGGGACACATAGGAGGCAAAGCAAGCGAAGCGAAGAGAGGCGAAATCCAACCGTCATCAGGTCGTCACGGTGAATCAAATGGAATGGAACAGTTATGTTGTTGATTTGACTGGGCCGCGGCAGGCGAATTCGCTCCTCATTTGCAGAACATTAAACTTTCTTTAATAATTTCGCTCCTGTTCGCTTGCCATCGCTTGCCTTCGCCTCTCTCATAGGAATTAATGGAAAAGTTCGCAAATTCGCGTGTATGTGTCCCTACTGTCAGATCAGGGTGTGGTTTGCCAACATAGCACAGCAAGAAAGGTTAAAAAAAAAACATTGCAGCAACATAAGCAGAGCTACAATCTCCACCAGAGACTGAGATGACTTGTTGGCCACGGGGCCTACTTCAGGCAACTCTTGCATATGTGTCAAGGAGAAATAAAGTTCTTGAAGTTAAAAACCCTTTATTTTACACTGGGGCATAGTCTAAAAACGCAGACCGGTTTCAATCTCACCGGGTCTTCGTGTCAGGGTGCCTGACACACCCTGACGAAGACCCGGTGAGAGCGCTCAGCATTTCCTTCCTCTAAAGAGATTGAGATGAGTTGGCATGGTGAGGATGGCAAAACAATAAGGATGGAAATCCACCTCCATCCATCTCCCTGGAAATGCCACCCTGTCTAAGACAATGAAACCCTCACATGTACGGTACTGCTGCTGAATTTCATGAATTAGAATTTCATGAATTCAGAACTTGAGGCCACACACCCAACATCTATGGACATGGCTTATAAGCAGGTTAAAACCCTTTGAGGAGTAAGGATTTTCCTCCAGTTCTTCTAGAATTTTACTTAAAACACTTTACAGCTCCCATAGAAGTCTGTGTTAAAAATCTCACAAAGTCCTCATGGCATCCTAATGAGAACTCAACATTTTGGTAAAATTCTAATCACATATTTGTGACGGTACTCCTCAAAGGCTTAGGAGACATAGCTCAGTCAAAATGGCCGCCCTCACCTGGTACGTCTCGTTGTTTGAGACGAGCTCGTAGATGGGCGTGGCCTTGGTGATGTGGAGCAGGACGGGCTCGGCGGGACGTGCGGGCCCAGGGCTCATGTGGCAGAGGTGGCAGGACAGCGGGCACTGGCCCTGGCTGCTGCAGTCCATGCGCACCCCCGCCGCCATGCGCTTGGCACCCGAGTCCAGCAGGCTGGCGATGTAGGCCGGGTAGGTGAGCGTGCGCGGCTCCTTGTCACGCTCCTCCGACTCGTCCGAGGGAGAGTTCCCTGGAAAGCGGCAGGGGAGAGAGAAGAGAGAGGGACGGGAGAGGGGAGAGAGCAGGGAGAAATAGAGACGGTGAGTTGAAATGCAGGGCTCTGTTTAATAATGTAAGAGTCTAGCTGTTTATTGATCACAAACAGGAACACAGTTTCAAAGGAACCAGTAGCAGAACCGCTGTCAGAGGGCAGAGCTGTTTTCTCCACATACACAAGAGAGAGGGGAAGGGGGGAAGGGAGCAAGGTAATATTGCATGAACAGAGGCAAGACTGATGGGAATGGAGAAACCGTGAGTAGCTCGACTTGAAACAGGTACCCAGCTTCGACACCTCGTCACACCATAATCACATCTCTGTAGATTAGACTTTTTCAAATTGCACTCTGCAGGTCGTAATATTTGTATGCCTTAAACATAATAAAAGAACAAAAGCCATAAAGCAGAGCAATCATGCCATTTGTGAAATATTTATCCCCAAAACTTGGTGTGAATAGCCAGGATTGGAAAAAAGAATACTTTGGCTCAGTCCCCAAAAGACTATTTAAGAGTGACTTATTTTCAGTATACCGTCCTCCCTTGAACAGTTTCCAAGCATCTTCAAACACATGAAACGTGTTGTGCAAAATGCAGTAAAAGTCTCTAAAGCTCACAGCAACTTCTCCCCATTTTCACGCAGTATTCATAGTTATGTTAGCGCTCTCTCTTTCTCTCTCCCTTTCTCTCTCTCTCTCTCTCTCCTGTCTTCCCTCCCCCCTGCTAAGACTAGAGCGTATACAAGATCACAAGCAATTTTGAAAGCTCAACAGCCAATTAGGGAATATCCCTTTTTTCTGGTGTAGGTTTTAATAAAATAAGACAAGTTTATAACTCCTTGAAGAGCGGGAAACACATTCAAGCCCGGCACAAGGGCACTTCAGTGTGAGAGCCTCCACTCCATGGCAGTAAGAACAGAAGTCACGGCTCGACTTGAGGGGGGCACAAAGTGACTGTGAAAAGGGAGCCCAAAGTCCCCCCCCTACACCACCACCACAGAACCATATGCAGAAAAGCAACAAAAAAAGGAGCCATGACTCTCGGCTCACATCAATATACACTCTAGGGGAGCAAACTTCTCCCCTACTCTAGCTTCCTGGGTCCCAATCACCTCCAAGCTGCATTTTTTAATTAAGCTAGCTTAATTTGGTGAAAATTGTCGGGCTGTGCGCTTCATGCCATCGCTATTCATGAACTCTCAGTGCGTTTGCCTATGGGACTCCTTGTGTGAGGTGAGGCAGAGGCAGAGGCAGGGAGGGTTGGGAGCCGTCTCGCCGGCTGACTCCTCCACTCGCACTTGGGAGGGATGATGGGAGGAGGGCTGAGGGATGACAAGGGAAGATGGGAGCAGAGGCCAGACTGCATTCATCAGTGCATGGAGGAGCCTTCTGGGGCGCAGCACCGCACAGGCTGGGGCTGAAAGGTGCCGGCTCCTCTTCTATCATACGGGAATCATGGGAGTGGATGAAGTAGGGCTACTCATTCAGAACCTTACAGTTTTTGCCTACTGCTTAAACACTATAGGCAGATGCTTAAACCAAAGTAGCATATCGCTAAGTTGTTGGTGCATAACTTAAACACTTATTGCTTGACTTTAAACAAAAGTAAGCATTACACTTTCATACCAGTTTAGCAAGGCACTTGCTTCTTTACGCAACACACAGACTGCAGCTGTCTACACACAATTTCATACACAAGACACTTTGTTCAAAAGTAAAATCTCAGAGTGTCATTGTGAAAACACATCTGTTAAAAAACAAAACACACTGATGTATGACAAGATTTAGACACAGACAATAAAACACATGCTTTCAAAATTGAACACTCTTCTGCCATGTTACAAAGTTGCATGCTTTATATTACATTGCATTTGTTTTATTTTGCATTTATTTTTTTTACTTTGATTGCTTGTATGATAAACAAGGCGAATAGCACAATGGTACTAAAGTGGAGAATATGGAGTATGGCATTGACTGACTCACGTACTGTAAAACCTAGCCTGATACATGCCGCCAAGAGTAGCCTTTTGTCTTCATCATCACATAATGTGAACATGATAGTTTGTAGAAATAGTGTCATTTTCAGAACATAAGCAAGCAAGACCACTTGAGCAAACTGACTGAACATGATATAATTTTGATGATGTCATGTACATGTCAGCCGCATAGTGTGTCTGTGAAAATGTTTTGTATTTCGTGAATACCTCATACCTCATAACCAAACAAAGTAGCCTATATTGACTTGATTGTCATTGATGATTGTCATTACAGCATGTTGACGTAACCCCATATTTATATCATATTTAGATGTTTGAAAATGTGTGAATATAACCAATACACAAAAAAGGTACATAAGCTCACCTACACACTGTTGTATTTAGAGTGATGTACTGTTTGAGATATATTTTGCTTCGGTTTAATGTCCTGTACTGTAAGGTGCAGTTTTGTAATGTACAGTATTGAATTTTGGGGTCTTGTGAAAATGTACATTCTGTGAGACTGAATAGACTGCTCCAAAAAGAAAGACTGCTGTGTTTTGTATAAAGCAGACAACTGTTTTAAAGTTGATCTAATTTGTTTTCTCATTTGGTGCTTTTGTGTGTCTTTTGACATGAAAGTGAGGTTTTGACAAAAGATTGTAAGGTTTTTATGGCAATGTTTATGCTTTTATAGCAGAGCTTCATGTTGCCATATATGTGATGGTTTTATCTCCAAGTGTTGAGAGTAATTGGCTTGTGTGTAGAGTTTTGACTCTATGAGCCAAATTTTGCAAATTGTGTGCAAGCAGTCGGCAAAAACTGTAAGTAAGAAATCACTGGAGTGTGAATGTGAGGGAAGAGAGAGATGTGGCGAAAAGGGAATGCTCAGGATTTCAGCATAAACACACAATGGGTTCACTAAGCATTCCAAATGAACTAAGTATTGAATTGATATGAAGGGTTTATTTGCAAAACGGTGTATCTCCATTTTGTAGAATCTTGGGAAATTGTCATTTTTGTATTGGGCATTCCATTGAATTGCATTGCAAAATGCATTTTATATAGGCTAAAAAAGTATGTTCTCAAAATATGTGAATGGTAAGAATTCACACAGGTGATAGACCCTCTGAACAGTCATTTCCAATAATAAAATGCAAAAGTCAAAAAATGGAGATACACCGCTTTGCAAATAAATCCTTCATATATAGAAATGACTACACTACAATACGTAGTAACAACATTTTGTTCTCTCTGGAAACACGTTGATGCTTGCATTTTTGTGTGTGAAATATTTTGTATTCAAAAAAACATTTAATCAACAGATTTGAATTTCCAATCAAGACACACAATAGACAGTATGAAATTACTGTATATGGTTTTGTTTGGTTTGTGACAAGATATGGAATAAAAGAGGTAGCAAGGAAAGATTAAAAAAAGAAACAAACAGGAAAAAGAACAGTAACCCTGCAGCATGTCTCAGTCGTCCCCTTTCACCATGTAACACTAGATGTTGCTCAAAGCCCTCTTTTACGTCTCTCTCCAGTGAGAGGCGGTGTGGTGCGGTGTGGTGTGGTGTACCTGGCTGTCAGCACCACACACTTCTCCCAAACAAGGCTGTAATACAGACTCAGAATGACATAAAACAGAATCCCTGGCCTTTGATTCAATTAAAGAGGCAATTCTCATTCTACGGTACGCAGTGGTGGTAAATAAATGATAAGGACACAGTGAGGCCAAAGCAGACCTATATAAAGCACATCAACACAGCTATGTGGACTGGAGTAACTGATGCAAAATAGCCTTGGAGGAGAGGGACAAAAGGTCTTGCGTGGCTGTGTTAGGTGAAGATGAGGGCGTTGCTTTATTACCTCCTCAAAGAGGAAAGAGCACGGGGGCACTTATGCAAATCTGACTGTGTTTCCATAGGGACACGTGACGCGAGAAGGCTCTCCTGAACATATTCAAAATGCACTACTATGCAATAGCCCTTCCATTTTACACAAATTCCCATAAAAGCTGTCAGCCACCAGAGGAGGGCTGTTCTCCAGAGCCTTTCGTTTGATTGAACACACTGCTCACGTGCTGCAAATGCATTGCAAACGGGCCCAGAACAGCGGCATGTCCAACAGACGATCGCATTCATGAAGTCAACTCGAATGCTAGATGGTGGTCTAGGGGAGAGAAGAAAAAAAACATTTTTTTTCATCCTGTCAGTGTTTCCATGGAGACATCAGCAAGATACAAAGGTGGAATGGTTAGCCTTTAGTGCTGGTATGCTGCGGCCCATGTCTACACATTGGTGCTAATAAAGATGGTTGACATGCTGCTGCGGTTCCCACTTGGTCTCCAGCACTCCTCTGTGGCCCAGAAAGCCCTTTCAATCTCAGCCACATTGACTCACTCCTCCACTTTAAGCACAGTGTGCGTAGACTGCCAAGGGTTACTGACAGCCTTCCCGCTCCCACCACCCGTCCTAACCTACGGCACCTTAATGAAACCCTGCAGGGGTGTCTCTAACCGAGGTGAGACTGACGGCGTTTATTTACCCGTGATTGCAACCTGCGTGGAGACACAAAGACCAGTGACATCTTGTTTGCGGGAGCTATCGTGGATAAACTAATTTCAGCATGTTCGAGCTCCCAGGTGTGCATCTCTTTGCCCCGGTGGAGCAATAGAGGCCAACCTTCACAAGTCCTGTTGTGTGAATGCGAGACAATTTACTAAGAATTTGGTTTGAACGGAGCCATTTAGCCAAGGCCTCCCAGGAGGCAGGTGCATGCATTGAATAGAGGTGAGACATCAATCTAAATAGGCCTGAATAATAGCCATGTTTGAAATGGTCCCTGAAGACAGACTTTGGGAGCTATTTCTCAGAAGAACCGAATGTAGTAGAAATACGAGTTAAGTCAGAGTGGCGCTAAATTGCATAACAAAATGAAAGAAATGAAAAAAGTTATTTCTCAATATAGGCTATTAACATACACTCACTTTCAAACCATCCTTGTTCATGAAACGAGGATAACCTTGGCCCAACATCTGCTCTTGTGAATAAATAAATACGGTGAAAATGTAGCATTCTCCCTGCAAGACCAGACCATTTCAAGGTGATTTAATATTAGAATACATCTTGTCATGGCCTTTTGTCTGGATTACAGAGGCAGAGAGGTATCCTTACCCTGGCAATCCATGAGAGCAAAACGAGTATTCCTTAGCAACAGCGCCACAATCAAATGTTTTCATACCAATGTGTATCCCTGGGAGTTGCTATGGCTATCTTAACAGCAGGCTCCTATGCCAACCAGGTGCTGTTTTGCTGACCTTCGTGTTATCGTTTCACATGAGGCAGACAGCTGGCTCCTTTTTTCATGCTGAGATTATACTAGCAGTGCCACCCCTGCCCAAAAAAAAAACACACAAAGGATCCACACACACACACATAATCCACACACACACACACACACACACACACACACACACACACACACAGACACACACACACACACACACACACACACACACACACACACACACACACACACACACACACACACACACACACACACACACACACACACAGTATACTACATTAACACACAGTCAAACACGTACACACATGACATACTGTACACACACACACACATGCGCACTCTCTATTCACTACTGGTATCTGTGCCGAAAAGAACGAAATTGACAAGCTAGGATGTCACTTTGACACTTTGATGTCTGCCATGAATTATATTATTGGTGGAATTACCAATGACATTAAAGTACTAAAAACTTCTACCATCCTTAGCTGAAGGTTATGAAAGCTTAGGAGGACAGATTGTAGACTCTAAAATCATTAATTATGCCGAAGTTTGAAAACTCACAAAAAAGAAAATATTTCTAAATAACATGGCTGTGTTTTCAGTAGATACTTATGAGTTCTCAATGAAAAAAAAGTATTCACTCTCGCCCAAAAAAACTTGAGCAATAAAAAGTTTACTAAAGTCATTCTGTTCAAGCATACTATTTGTTCAAATTTGAAACCCTGGTGTATTATTTACTTTAACAGATTAATCTGTGAGAGGGGGTGGAGGGTTTGTTTCCTCACACTTTGTAAAATTATGCCTTTTTTTACTCTTCCCATTAAGAGTTTTGCAAGGAAGCAAACAGTCCATTAAAGAAGTGAACATCCACCATCCCAGGAAAGTAAACACCAGGGTTTGATGTTTTTTGTTATGAAAATATATTCCCTCATGTTTTCTTCACTGCTTGCAGTAGTCACTTCATAGCACACCCATGGCAGAAACAATGGAGTACAAATATTTTGTTGACATTTAACTCTGTATAATCATTGGGACAGAGGAATGTGCTCAAATGAAATCCCCTATGATATCTACATAAATCATGTATGCCTCTCAGCTTAGACCCAATCAACTGTTTCTGAGTTTTACCTTCCACACTCCGTAATTTTGCTTTCCATTACCCTCCCCTCAGACGACAATGACAACAAATTAATCCCCTACTGTTCTCTTTCCTTTTTTTTCAAAGAAAGGCTGTGTATGAGAGGCAGTGCTTCTGCAGCAGGGAGGGACTAGCGTACAGGGTAACAGTCAGGGGCAGAGATATAGGGAGGGTAAGCAGGGCATTTGCCCCTGGGCCCAGAGCCCTCCTGCATTGGTAGTGGGGGCCCTATTGTGAGCAGGCCATGCCATACGGAGGGCCCTAAAAGTGGCTTGCCCTGGGGCCCCATGTGCAATTGTTCCGCCACTGGTACCAGTGGCAGCAGTGGCGGAGGCTGCCGTCTCCCAGAGCAGTGCTCTGCCGTGGTGCCCTGCCACCTGTTCTTCTTCGGCTGGCATCCGCCTTCCATGGAGGAAGAATGAAAGATTAATTATAAAGGAGGCGAAAGCCACCCGGGTCCTGTCTGGGCTGACCTCTAAAATGAGTAATCGGGGCCAAGCTGGGACTGCTCCATCAGGTCCCTGTCTCCAGTCCCCATTCTGTCACGCACGCAGGCACACACACACACACACAAAAGCCAATATGCACACACGCAGGCACGCACATACGTACACACATACACACACAGCCACACACGCGCGCACGCACGCACACACACACACACAGCCCCACCTTTATATCTTTGTGGGGCCATCCCATTGACTTCCATTCATATTACAGTTTTTGCCTACTGCTTGCACACAATCTGCAAAATTTCGCTCATAGAGTCAAAACTCTACACACAAGCCAATTACTCTCAACACTTGGAGATAAACCCTTCACATATATGCCAGCATGAAACTCTGCTATCAAAACCTAAACATTGCCATAAAAACTCAAACTCATAACAACCTTTTGTCACAACCTCACTTTCATGTCAAAAGACACACATCAGCACCAAATGAGAAAACAAATTAGATCAATGTGAAAACAGTTATCTACTTTATACAAAACACAGCAGTCTTTCTTTTTGTTACAGTCTTTTTAAACTCACAGAATGGGCATTAAACTGAAGCAAAATATATCTTACGTAAACAGTACATCACTCTCAACACAACAGTGTGTAGGTGAGCTTATGGACCATTTGTTTGTGTATTGAGTATATTCACAAATTTTCAAATATGATATAAATATGTGGTTGACGTCAACATGCTGTAATGAAAAACATAGTCAATATACTTTGTTTGTTTGGGTATGAGGTATTCTTACTGTAACGAAGTACAATATATTTCCAGACACAATATGCAGCTGACATCTACATGACGTCATCAAAATTATATCATGTTCAGTCAGTTTGCTCAAGTGCTTGCTTGGTTGTGTTCTGAAAATTACACTATTATGTGTATTTCTACAAACTATCATGTTCTACCTAACATGTGATGATGAAGACAAACGGCTACTCCTGGCATCAGGCTAGGTTTTACAGAACGTAAGTCAGTCAATGCCATACTCCATATTCTACTCTTTTAGTACAGTTGTGATATTTGTTGTTTTGTTTGAGTGTAGGAAGGTGTGAATTTAGCAAAGAAGCAATCAAAGTAAAACAAATAAATGCAAAATAAAATAAGTGCAATGTAATATAAAGAATGCAATTTTGTAACTGGCAGAATAGTGGTTAATTTTGATAGCATGTGTGTTATTGTTGGTGGCTAAATCTTGTCATACATCCAGTGTGCTTTGTTTTTTAACGGATGTGTTTTCTCAATGATATGATGAGTGTTCATTTTTTAATGGAGTGTCCTATGAAGGAAAAAGTGTGCAGTGATCATGAGTAAGTGTGTAGCATAAAGCAAAATGTGTGTAGCTGAATTGCTACTACAGTGTTAAGCAGAACTTTTGTTTAAGGTACGGACACACTGTGTTTAAGTTATGTTACCAACAACTTAACAATATGGTATTTTGGTCTAGGCATCAGCCTATAGTGTTCAAGCAGTAGGCAAATACTGTAACGCTAATTCATATTAACCCTAACAATAGCTAAAGAATGCTAAACTGTGCAGAAACAAAAACAATCCCTAACCTTAACCTGTCAGTGAGGAAATGTTTTTACATGTTTACTTTTACCAGTAACAATAAAACTACCCCAGCAGAAGGGGTCAAAACATGTGGGGTTCAGGATTTGGGCCCCACATGGAGCGAGGGCCCCACCTGGTTGGTGTGCTCCAATAGCAGTGTCCTCACGAAGGTAGATTGGTGCAGAACACACACACACACACACACACACACACACACACACACACACACACACACACACACACACACACACACACACACACACACACACACACACACACACACACACACACACACACACAAAAACACACACAGAGAACAGGTCACCCGAGTGTTGATATGGCAACCGGCCCAATCCCACTCATCCTCAATCTTTGCTGTGGCCAGCAGCACAGCTCTGTCCACCACCCTCATTAACCAGCCACTGCCCCACTACCAGACGGAGGAAAAGAGGACCGGTCTTAGACGGAGGGAGAGAAAAAAAGCCTTTCCTTCCTTCCTTCCTTTCCTTCAGTCTGATGAAACCTGCGGGTATATGCACAACCCAGGGGTGAGTTTCTCAAAAGGGAAGTTGTTAGCCTGTTAGCAACTTCGTTAGTTGCCAATGGGAAAATACATTTAAAGCAACGAAGTAGCTAATGTAGTAAGCAACTTTGGTTTTGAGAAATTCACCCCAGAGTTCTTCCTGCTAGCTTCCGCTGTGAGCTACATTTGTCTTCGGCATCGCGAGCAGATAAGAATCAATGTATCTGAAGCGGATAAGCTCTGACAGAAAGCAGCATGTGGAGGGGATGATGGACGATGCGGAGTGACAGCTTGCGCTTGTGCTTATGATATTTTCCAGCTCCGTCGGATGCTGCTGACCCGCCCCCCTCATAAACTGTGTGTGCACCAAGGGCACATTACTTACAGAGCCTTATGTTGCATGTTACCACCAGGACGGCAGTATAAAAAAAAGAGTGGAGCAGTGGTCAGGAATTGTACGGGTGGTTTGTCAAAAGAGAGAAATAACATATATGAGAGATGCATTCGGGTCTTTGCTTTCTGACATGTGAGGGACTCATTAGAATAAGAGGCGAGAGTGACTGAAAGCTCGCCCCCAGCACTGGCAGCCAATAGTGCAAAAAAGCGTGAAACATTAAATAACCCATTTCAAGCCCTAGTGCAGAGGTCCTGTCTGTCCCCCTAAGACTGGGTAGACAGGGAGGAGCGCTGTGGCGCAGCGCGCTAAGCCCCCCCACATTTGGGCTTACATTGCCTTCGTGGACCCCGGTTCGAGTCCGGCTGGGGTCATTTCCTGCCCCTGCCCCATCTCTATCTCCCAGTCATTTGCTGTCTACTCTCATGCTGTCCTATGATAATAAAGCCCAAAAAGTCCCAAAAAATACACACAAAAAAGACCGGGTAGACAAAACATCCATCATACCTGTTGCCAGCACCGCAACAGGGAGTGGGTGATGCTATATTTTTTGGCTACATATTTTTTTGTCAGTGGGAGGGGACAACAAATGAGCTGTGTAATATGTTTTTAATTGAGGCTGTAGCAGGACTCGCGCTTAGCCTAATGTAGCTGTAGTAGTATCTGCTGTCAGACTAATTATACATTTCAAATTAAGTGCGACGATTAAATTGTTTGTAAAGCTACACCCCTATTCTACATCCCTGGCATGGTTACACTACAATAATCTGAATGTTAAGTCCACAGACACCTCCTGCTCACTCTGCTGCTGCTTAGGTAAGAAAAGTTCAAAACTTCAAAAGTGATCCAACACAAATCTTTTAAAAAAAAACTGTGTTCAACTCGTAGGGAATGGACTTAAAATATTTACTGACATTTTAAATTCTGTGCATGGAATGGTTTGTCAACGCTGCCCTTGGCAGAGAGATCAATAAAAGCAGTCTCTATGTTCCTTGTTGACATGCTGGCACACAGAAATCATACCAATCAGTTGTTGTCAGCAGTAAAAATAAATAAATAAAAAAGACTGAACAAATACGACTACCATAATTAATTTTTTCTTGTCCGGACCGGCATGACCACATGCTGGGTCGCCTGTGCAGTGTGGGTCTCTTCACATAGCCTCTGTTCCATTGATTGATTCATTAGTAGACTACTGGGCTGGAACCAGGGCTGAACTGGGGGAGTAATAGGGCCCAGGCACTTTTGGCTTAAAGGGCCCCCTCATAATTAGAGGTGCAGAACTGACTCACCGGTGGGCCCCACAACTTCGTGGACCCCTATTTCAGAAATGTTAAAAAATGATAATAAATTAATAGGGGCCCACGAGGGTGCAGAGCCCACTGGGAAATGCTCGCTATGGTAGATGGCCAGTCCAGCCCTGGCTGGAACGCTGTATTTTTTTCTGCTTTGCTGACAACTCGAATAGTGCGTGGGCATTTCAAATTTGCACTTAATGACATGGTGATTATACAGTACAGGTGTGATGACTGATTAACATTCAGTCATTACAACAAATTTGAGGGGAATGAATTATGTATCAGATCATCAATGTGGAAACCACGGCAGAAAACTTTTTGTTGGTAAAACGTTAAGGAAAAGAGAGAACACGTTGAAAACGTGAAGATGTTATCTTTGTTTACTAAAGGGAAATGCACTGCAGGGAGATTGCCTGTGTTGTTCAAGGCTATTCATGCACCAAGATCGATTTAGCTCACTGAAGTCTCTGTAAACATCTTTCCCTGTATACATACTAGCACACTGTGCCTATTTCATACCGCTCAGAGGCCTTTATGCCCCCCTCCCATTGTCACAACAGGCTGATAGGACCAGAAAAGACGTATTTCTTATGAGGATACATGCAGCCCACATGAGAGGAGTTGCATCAATATCTAAAGAAACAAATAAACAAACAAACAAACCAACAAGCAAACAAATAAATAAATACATACATATTGGTTCTGATATATTCACAAAATGTTGAACTCACCTGATATCTGTCTAAGACTGCTATCTGGTTGTTCTGGTCTACCAAAGCAATACAGCTGTAGCTGCTGTACCTTCATAACTTAAAAATCAACATGATCTCCAAAAATTCCGTGCTCCTGGACACGGATGTTAAGGGCACAAAATCCGTGTCCAGGAGCACGGATTTTGCCAAAATTCCGTGCTCCTGGACACGGAATTGTTTTCCGTGCTCCTGGACACGGAATTGTTTTCCGTGATGGACACAGAGAAGTGCTCTCTCTATAGGCTATTCCCACAGCTCTATGTTTCTACAGCCTTGTGTTTTCTCAGAATGTTTCCAATTTCAAATAGTTTTTTCTAAAAAAAAAAACATTTCCTACTGACAGGGATTGTTTTGGGCTGGGCATAGCTAGTTTTCTTTCATTCATTATATGAATTTGATAGCCTAAATCAACTGGAAAAGGTATTTCTCAAAAATATGTCTTTAATGACTGGTTAAGGTTAGAGAATGTTTTGGTCAGGGCACAACTTAAATTGCTACAGCATTATTTTGTTTAGGATTAGCATTTGGTATGTACTGTATTTTCTAATGATGTTACACAGTGCTGTGATAATAGCCTATAGAAAGCACTTCCGTGTTCCCATCACGGAAAACAATTCCGTGTCCAGGAGCACGGAAAACAATTCCGTGTCCAGGAGCACGGAATTTTGGCAAAATCCGTGCTCCTGGACACGGATTTCGTGTCCGTAACATCCGTGTCCAGGAGCACAGAATTTTTGGAGATCAGGCTACTGTATTTTAAAACTTGCAATAAGATGAATAATCCCAGTAAGACATGGGGATGCGGCTGTACTACTGATGAAGCGAACCATAGCAATTTCTCAGCTTCTTCTGCATAGCACTTTAACATGATCAGCAATCAGGAAGAACGGGCAGATGTGATCCATAATGTCTCATAGATGATGGTTACAAATAAGATGGATGGCAAATATAGAAAATAATGTAATGACATTGTTGGTGTCAGCTGTCTATACTGGCAATACAGACTTCATATTAATGACAGTCTGGAGGCCACTCACATCATTCAGAGCATTGCTGTGTGCCTTCCATTTTCTCACAAAAGACAGGAATGCCCATGATGCCCTTTGCAGTGCTTCACAAGTCGACAAAGAAAAGAAATCTGGAGGAAAAACTAGCATTATCACACAGTTCATCGACAGTATCATGATCATGACCTACACTATTATATATCTTGGCATAAAAGGATGATCCTTCTGTGTGCTGCTAGCTGTGACTATGTTTTGTCCTGTCTCTGTACTGCACCCTTTGATACAGCATCTGAGTTTGAATCCTCCTAAAGGTTATCATATCTTCTTTCATGGACTGGGAGCCTTCTGTGCACTGTGCATAACACTGCTGTAGGGCTCAGTAAATTCAAGCTATTTGAAAAGAGATTTGGGAAAACAAAAAGTCCAGTGTGTATGGCTTCCCCTGCATTTAGCAAATTAATGGCAGCATTCAGAGTGAACACAGACCTTTTGTGGTAACTTGTGTTATGTCTCACTAGAGCACAGGATAAATGCAGCTAAGATGGCTGCCCTCTCAAATATCGATTTAGCCAAGGCAGAACGTGTCAACAAGACATGCAAATAAAAATATCTGCTGTGAAGCTGGAAGTCTAAAGTATTTCTTGAACAAAATCATGCAATATGGAGCTCTACTGGCTTATCCAGCATACCTTAGATTAATTTTAAAGGCCTTCACCTTTTAAAATCAGTCATCTTGCATAATGTCCGACAAATCTGATGCAACGGCCATTGTACAGCATATCATAATTGCAAAGGCTCTTCACCTTTTGGTTAAGCATTTTAAGTGGTAGTCAGTTAGTTATGCCTCTTCAAAAGACAAGAACTGCATAGCTGTATTCGTTCGCGTCTCATACAACCTGGAGATAATAGACATAAAGAAATCTGATAACAATCAGAAATTGCTAATTTTCTTGTCTCTCAGATATTTTGCTCATCTTATGAGAAAATAATTCAGTTTGTGAAGAAATAAAATGGTACAAGATTGACAAGAAGAAAAAATACAGCTTTTACATTATGCTTAAATTGGTGCTAAATTGGACAGATGCGAAATAGTCAGTCAAAGTCCAATTTGAACTAACCTCGAGATATAAAGAAGTCTATTTTACCCACCATGTCTATTCCGTTTCACCCATTTCTCTTCAGATATAACCACTTTTCAAACAGCCTGACTTCCTCTCCTTCTCTTGCCTTCTGTAATTATGCCCATTCTGCACACCTGCAACACTGAGAATACTCTCTCTCCCTGAGAGCTAGCAAGGCCACAAGTGAAGTAATTACAACTGAAGTGAATGGGTGGAAGCAGGAATATCTAATTACGCCTCTGTCTGCTGTGGGCAAGAAGTTCACTGTTTACCAACCATACGGCCATACAACGGCAAAGTGCAGTAACTAAGCCAACCTTGAAACCGAGAAAAATGCCTTCAAAGCCTTGGTGTTAGGCTGGATAGTGTAGTTATTGCAAATTTGACTTCGAAATATCTCTAAACACAGAGGCAAATTTGGACCATAAGGTTTTGTCACAAGAAAAAGATGGTGTAATGAAAACGATTTTCAGTCTACAGTAAACTCAATGTTGACAAAATATGTAGTTACTGCACTTTGCCTTTGTTGGGCAGCATACATCTGTGCTTGGTTTAGTCTGTTATGGTACAGCGCTTCTAGAATATCTCAAAGGCTTATGGGATATCTGGCACAGATGGAGTGGTTATGTCTGCAAGGTCAGGAGATCAAGGAGGATCAAGGTGACATCGGTTCTTGAATATACTGTAAGAGTTTGCATGTTAGTGATGCAGCATACTCATCAAATCAACCAAAGTTTGTTTTGCAAAGACTGAATCGAATAATTGGGTATTCAAAGCTAGATAAGGTCACAGGGTGTCCTGCACAACTATAGTGTACCTGGAAACAGGTTAAAGGCAAGGATTAAAATTCATTAAAATTAAAATTCATAAAATTCATTAAACATTGTCCCGAGTCAGCCGATGCTTATTTGAGTCATTAGTAAGTGACGATGACTCTCGCGACCACTTCCACCGTCCGCTGTCAGAAAACCCCAAATGCAACGAGTGTCGAGGGAAACATTTATCATACATACATAAACGCCAGGCTTTGGGTTAAGGGATTACTGGAAGTGTTAAAAGTCTAAGGTATGAAGGTCTTGTAGATGTAGCCTACGTACATATGTATGACATAGCAGAGACTTTTATTTATAATCACATGCTATAGTTTCATATACAGAAGTATTGACCTGCTAAACTACCGTCTTTTGTACCTAATGCAAAGAGACTGGATATGAGTTAAATGTGAGTGAAAAATAAAATACTAATACCTGATTATATGTAAGAAAAAGAGAACAGCAAATGCCCAGTCATTTCATGAACCCATTTTAGGTTTCCATGTTCTCTGCCTGATGAAGGTCTGCCTGATGAAGGTCTAAGGACTGAAAGCTTGCAAGTCAAGTAAAGCTTCTTTGCACAAAAATAGACCTGAAGTGTACGGTTTGCCTTCTTTTTATACAGAAATTTCTACTGAATCCTGCACCTTCTAAACAGATGAGCGGTGGCCTATCACAACTTAGGTTTCCATGTTGAAATCCAGCAGCAAGCCACTTAGCAACCACCAAAACAACAGCTGGATCGAAACACAAAAATACTCCAACAGTCCGTCACTTGATTAGTCTTGCCTTTCCTTTTTCCTGGCAGAGGCTCATTGCCATTCTAAGGGCTCGTCTATCTGTCTATTTTTCTTGGCAGGGGAACCAGCAGTGTGTGGAAGGTGTGTGCCCTCTTATGTGAAGGTGTGTGGCCAAGCGTGTGTGTGAGGGAGACAGAAAGTGTGTGCGTGCGTGCGTGCGTGCGTGCGTGCGTGCGTGTGTGTGTGTGTGTGTGTGTGTGTGTGTGTGTGTGTGTGTGTGTGTGTGTGTGTGTGTGTGTGTGTGCGTGCGTGCGTGCGCATCATAGGGATACTGAACTGTCTTGGGTTGTTCTGGGTCATCCGTGGCAGCACTGATCCGGAAGAGCAGCCCCCGTGGGCCAGGTTCAGTCACGGGTCAGCACGCTCCAGAGACGCTCCAACCTGCACTTCCTCCCTCTCCCGACATGCCCAGCACCTCCATGTCAGACGAAACACGCTAACCTTTCCTCTTTGCACCCACGCCTTTCGACAACACACACACACAAACACACTCATACACACCCAAACCCACACCCAGGGCCGCTGACAGCTTTTGCAGGGCCCGGGACAAAGACATCTGAAAGGGCCCCAAACCCAATACATACAGTGTAATGAGGATTCAATTCTGGACCCCCTCTCTCGTTGGGCCCGGGACAAGTGACCCCTTTGTCCTCTTTGTCCCTGCCCACACACACACTTACACCAACACACACGCATGGCTGCACCTCTCCACAGCTCTGCAGTTCATTATTCATCATGGTACACACTGAGATGACTGCCACTGGTATTATTTCAGCAGACAGAGGTACTGTATGTCTTGCTTATCATTTTTTAATCATCCGTCAGTAACATAATTGCTTGTTGACATCCCGCTAACCACTGAGTTTCCTCTTTGCTTTGCATTGTATATCCAGCACCTTTGAGGTTTTAAAATTCAGTGGTTCTCAATCTTTTTTGAAGAAATTCACCCTTGGCCTCAGCACAAGCCTACCAACGCCCCCTTGACCTTTTAATAAGCCAGACAACGCCCCCCTTAGTATCAAAAAATGAAATGGACTAATGCCCCCCATGGCAACTAAGCACCGCCCTCTCTCAGCTGTATATTTCTCAACATCCCCCTAGAGCTCCCCAACGTCCCCTGGGGGGCAGTACCGCCCCCGTTGAGAAACACAATTTTAAATGAATGAGCTGTCAAACACGTTTTTATGTGCGTGCGATTGAGTCCGATTGTTAGTATCAAATTGACTTTCTTTTTTACTGTACATTGGCAAAAACAGTCCCCTCTGCCCTTTTTGCTTGAATATATCCCTATACATACAGTATGTATAGTGATCCACCCACGATTCCACACTTTGTCAGTATAAGAAAGTTGCTGTACAGTTTTAGGTGTGTAGGCTGGAACAGAACCTTGTGTCTGTGATCGTGTGTGTGTCTATGGGGCGTTCTCACACTGCTGACAGATGAACCACAACAACGTCGAGAGAGAGACAGACTTGGGCTGGCGTGCTATAGTGAGATATATAGGCAACAAGTTAACAGCATTAGAGAGGTGTAGGATTCACACCTCCTCCCACCCCCACCTCCTCCTCTGCTGCTCTGCACTCATTCTGTCACTGATCAATTCCAGCTCTCTGCGATGCTGTTTCCCACCCACTCCGACGGGGAGCAAAACGGTGCTGTCTCCTCACCACTGCCCCATGGGAGAGGCAATCTCGCAGGCGTTTGAGATTCACTGCGGCAAGCTGTGAAGGAGGAATGCGTTCGCAGCCCTGTCTGACCAAATATGCACTCCTACACATCGAAGGGATGGAGGAGAGGGGACGAGAGGAGACTGGCGGCGGAGGAGGAGGAAGAGGAAGAGGAGGAAGAGGAGCCCTGTTCATCCCTGTGAATAAAAAAGAAGATGGCTTTTGTTGTGGGAGGGGGAGTCTGATTAGTGTACGTGATACCCAGCAGAGGGGGTGCACAGCACACACAGGGAGGGATGAAGGACAGCCCGAGGGTAATCCGGTGCGGGTGCCGATGGTGCGAGGCGCGTGCGAGCATGGCCGCCGACAAGGGCGGGGCAAAGGGGTATGCTGTCCCGGGCCCAGGGAGATATGGGGTCCGGAATTGGGTCCCCATTACTTTTTTTGTATTGGGTAGGGGGCCCTTTCAGAGTGCTTTGTCCTGGGCCCAGCAAAAGCTGCCAGTGGCCCTGCGTGCAAGGATGTCTGCGTTTCAAGTGTGCCTCTCCGGCACCAGGGGGCTGCTGCACTCCCCGAACCTGGAGGGCTGAACGCCCTCCTGACACCGCCCCCTCCCATCCCATCCACTCTACTCCCTTCCCATCTCTCTCCCCTGAGATGTAATTAACAAAGAAATTACTGTGAAACACACTGCCAAAAGGCCTCTTTGTCTCGACCACGACTAAAATACGCTAATCACTTTTTTTCTTCTTCATCACAGGAAAATGCCTCTGACATAAAACGGGGTGAGGGGGATATGAGTGTAGTAGTATGGCAGAACCCTGGCTCAGTGAAGTCAAAATGGTGTGTGTTATATGGTAAATGTGTCCTGCAGTGTGGCTTGCAAGCAGCCAGGACGTGTTTTTGCTCCACTCTCTGGTTGAACTCTCTATAGCCCCTTATTAGTCGTTATCAAAATGCATCTCTAATTTAGTTAAATCCATTCAACTGATGTATTTTAATGACTAAAAGGTGTGTCTCTGTATAATTCACCTCTTTGAATCACTGTTAAGTCATGCCTGATAATTAATTGGCCACATTTTTTTTACACACGTTTACAGGCTCCAAGTGTGTTAGAGTTGCTCCGGGCTCGGAGCAAAAAATCATCTCCCTGCCTTGTTTTCCAAATGAGTAGTGCAGCACTGTTACCAGCTATGCATATTACCAGCGGCTACACATTTCACAACAGCATTACTGTGGATTGCCACTCTTTTACTGTGCTTCACTGCATTCATTTTGGGGTGGCTGTGTTTTATTCCGTGCTGAAGTGTTTGGAACCGCTGTGTCAAATTATAGGACTGATTATAGATGCATAGTTGGAGATTGATCAATCTGTCTATCTATCTATCTATCTATCTATCTATCTATCTATCTATCTATCTATCTATCTATCTATCTATCTATCTATCTATCTATCTATCTATCTATCTATCTATCTATCTATGCGTCTGTCGGTCTGTTTAGTATTGCTAAAATATGGGTCTAAAGTCTATTCAGTTAATCTACATAACAGTTTATCTCAATTGCTTTGGAGTATTTCTCGAATCTCTCTCTCAATTTGCAATAATAACAAGACACCGTGGATGACCTGCAAAATCCTGTCTCTTGCCCAAAGTCCTTAGCTTGTCTCTCAAAAGCATGCTTTTGTGTCAACGAACCTGTCAGTGCCACCAGAATGGTCAGTCATTGTGTCATAGTGTATGGACGAGATAGTGAAATTGATTTGTCATGTTGTCAATTCACTAGTAGAATTCTGAGGGTCTTTTCTGATAACAAATGTTGCTTAATTAGTGCGCTATCTGAAATTAGAATTCAGTAGCCAATGTATGCATACATCTTCGTTCTTGCTGGAGAGCGGGCTTCTCGTGATCGTGAAGTTCTCGCAGGAGAACAGCTGTCCGCACGGCAGACTGATCATAAAATCGCTTTACGGGGTCGCTGGACCAACTGCACTCAAGGAGCGTAGGTTAGAAGCAAAATAGCGTATTGGGCAAGGTCGCTGGCCATGGTGCTGAATTTACTGCCGAGCCTGATGTTGGCTACGGTTAAACGATTCTTGAGCTCGGGAGTACGGGGCTCCAACTGAGAGCTCGGACAATACCTGTACCTGCGAATATGTGCTAGCTCTGAGGGGACACCCCCTGGCCAGTTATTGGGAGAGCGAGCAGAACCAAGGGGGAGCGAGGGCGGAATCCTGGACGAAATTATCAAGATGACGTAGATAGGGGGTGATCGGGGCGGATGGTGGGTGTGAGCGAGAAAGCAGGTTTCTGCTTTGGAGCGGGTGAGCGAGGATTAAATGCGGTGTAGATAATTGAAGGGCGTGCCAGCTGTCATTGCACTTACAAATCCAACGAATGGTGGCTGAGCGGAGATTGAGAATCAGGTGGATAGATGGGCATGCCTGTTTTACCGCGCAAAAAATAGACGAATGACAGGCGAGCAGGGAATAGAGTACAGGTGTTAATTTAGACATGTCAAATTTCATTACGCTTCTTCCGAATTTTCGTTTTTAACAAAACGTGCATTTAGATTTGATGAGAAATAGGCCTATTGCAAATTCGATTCGATCAGATAAGACTGGACTAGATATACATTTGAATATGACTGATTTATTTACAGGCATTCTCAATGCAAAATAGAAACAAGTCGACTCTGATTGAGGTGTCAAAAAGCACATCCCTTTTTACTGTAACCATAACCAGCTCAGTTCTTTTTCTGGTTCACACTCTGTAGCGGCCTTCATCAATAGAAATTCTTTGCTCATACCCGTCCTCATTCAAGGGCTTTTCTAAACTGTTCAAAAAGGCAAAGGTTTTTACTGCAAAACATTCCAAGAGGACACCTCTTCCTTGTCACAACAGAAGACCCATGTGAGTAAAAAAAGGATTTCAGTCAAGGATGCACCTGTGCTTCCTCAGTTACTAGACCTTGATCTTCTTTCCTCTGTCCTTCTTTTCTGTTCTTGGAGCAATTAACTAAACAAAACATCCTTAATGTGAAGCTTCAAATGATTTCTAGGGCATGAGGATGGAGTGCACGACGATGGAAGGAAGAGGAAGGAGAATAGACGGAATGTACTCAGAAGCACCCACTCTTACTGTAACACTACAGATATTGCCTGCGAATGACACATCACAACTTTTCAATTAATTCAAACCGAATGAAGCAATGCCGCTAATGCAACTTTGGGTTCTTTTGAGTGTAATCATTAGATCTACACAGCTCAAGCGCAATGCTATATAAATAGACTGAGCCTAACTATAATGAAAAACGGCAGAATGATTCAGGCAGGTAGAAGAGCAACCAAACAACCGTCTGTACATGAAGAGGGTATAACGTGTAAAGAATAAACAGTGGGAATCCATGTAGGCCTACTTGCAGATAAAATACAGTAAGTGTTGCTCATTCTGAAGCCATTCCTGTTGAATGCAGCCATGACCTAGCGCACTCATTTGACTTGGTGGTCATGGTGGTTGACACTCATAGATTGAGACTGTAAAAAATGGCATAATAAAAGGTTAATAGGATGTGTTTTTTTCACCCAGCTTAGCAATTAGGTGCCCTTTCAATATGCTGATGTATTCAGAAGATAACTCCTGAACTGAAAGGACCACAGGCTGAGAGAGAGTCCTTCCTCAGGATCCACTCGATTCAATTCTAAGAATCAATGCCATCCATTCTAGAGTGGCACCAGGCTGTAATTATATGGTTGTTGCTGAATAGTTGAAAAATGTGAGATGGCACCACTCATATGAGGTTGGGCTATGACTTAAATTGCCTCGCCATACTCCCTACTATGGTGCATTATGCTTCGGGGGTTTGCAGAAGGTGGTTTGCATGACAGACGTCTTTCTTCCTCCTGCCTTATCTTTTATGTCTTCTTCCGCATAATATTTCCTGGTGTTGAAGGCCAGAGATTGCTCTTGGTGGTACGCCATCATGGACACAGGAAAGGGAAACAAATCAATACGTACTGTAGTCCGGTTTACGGGGCGGCGCTACGTCCCAGCTGCTCGGGCAGCGTGAAATTCCTGCCCGCTTTTACGGACTTTGGCTCTCAAGTTGCTGCATTGCACTCAGGCAGACAGGGAATGGTGCACTAAAGCCCAGTGGATTAGGCGCCTAAATAAGCATGTTTATTTATCAGTAACCACATTCCTCTGCAACAGGACATCAAAGTCGAGACACTTTGCTTTCTCAGTTGCACTCATCGATTGCGCACCATGAGAAAAGCAGAGCTGTACAGAGTTAGAACAGTAGACAACAAATCCACACGCTTGAAATGTTCCACTTGAAATCATCATATCAGCAGCAAGTAGGATCTTAAGGGAGTCCTACCCTCACATCTACCATCTCGATCCTTTTTCCCCCTCATGTACTGCATCTGTTTGGGTGCTTTTAGTACAAACAGTGAGTAAAAAAAACAAGAACAACAAAAAATACAACTGATACACACAGTCAACAGGATCAAGGGCCAGAACTATTTTTTACGCAAATCAGTTTCCGTCTCTTTTTTTGTCTTTCGGTTTTACTCTCCCCCCCCCATTTCGAACATTTCACTGCTGTATTGTCTGAGCTGATCTTCATCAAAGTCGCTAATGAGTTCCACTGGAACTCATTTCAAGAGGTGATTAGATTCCAGTAATAAATTATGTGTGTACTCAGCAGGATATTATCCTCCGATGGCTGCTCTCCATGTAGCGGCAGCACCACCGCGCTCTCAGGATGTCATCTTCATTATACCCTGCATTTCAGAGGCACAGGATAGTAGCCCAGTGCTAATCTCTTGAATGTTTGCACACTCTATTTTACGCCAGATGCCCCGTCTTCCTGTCTGAGCGATTCCCTCTGTCCTCCCTCTGAGTCTGCTCTGTCTGTCTGTCTGTCTGTCTGTCTGTGAGTGTGCCTGTGACTGTCTCTGTAGCTCTCTTTCACACAACAACACAAACACCCTGACTTGTAGAGAGCTTCTCTTTCTTTAAGTGCATTATACGACATTCCAATACATGAAAAACCTCAACTGCACAAAGTGGAAGTGCACAAAATGAGTCTTTAAAAAATAGGCCTACATTAACACCGTGCAAACTTGTGAAATGTCCTGATGGGATTAATGTATCTTCAAAAATATGTTTACTTTGATACGTGCCTTGGGGTCATTGAGCTATTCAAATTAAAAGGATTGCTATGTGGCACCGACAATTAAGGCTGTTTGGCTCATAAGGATTACTGACAGAGGCTGTCATATGCCGATTAGTGCAATCGCAAATTACAGAAATCAATTGTCTTGTCTGTGATATTATTTTACAGCCTGGGGATAAAATATTTGATTAAAAATACCGAGTGAAGTGGGAGTAGAAAGCCGGCTCACTTGTTGCAGCAAGATTTAATAATGTCAATGGACGTGTTAACATCATAAAAGTAAGACCTAAATCTGGACGTCCTTGCGAGGTATTTCAATGCTTTAAGTCTTTTTTTTAATTTCTGCTGTCTGTCATATTGTCTGTCCTTTATCCGGCAAATTAGCTTCCCATTAGTGTGTGCAGGTGATATGTTGCCCTTGACAAAGGCAGCCGAGTGATGGGTACCCGTAAGCTCGGAGCGATGCCATTTGGACGGTGAGCGTGCGTGGCCACTGCTGCGCCACAGGGCACATCGTTACACGCAGACTTCCTTCTCCACGCCTGTGGAGGTGGCACACCACAGCATCATTTGGACTCAGCCATGGCACGACCTCTCCTGCTGGCCCACCTTAATGAGTGTGGACCGGCAGTAATAACAGCCACTTCACAATAACCACAGAATGAAAGTCTTGTGCAAAAAAGGCACTGCTTGGCTGACAGGTCTGGCTGGTAAAGGAAGGTGCGGAGGCAGTGGAAGTGTTATTTAGAGAATAGGTCCAGTGAGCTGGGTTGGAGGGGGGAAGGGGAGAGGGGGGTGAGATTTAATGGCTGATTTGATGCCCCTTGTGTGGTGGGATGGAGGGAATTGAGTTATAATTAGCTAAGATTGACAGCTTCTTTGAGGTAATTAGGCACAAGCTGATGGAGCTCCCAGGCGGCACAGAGGGAAATATGTGGCAGCCTGTATGTGGTACTGGCTGGAATTAAAATGGTTATCTTGCGGTGTGGTGGGTAGGGACAGAGAAATGTGTTGCCTCACTTAGCTGCGAATCTGTTTGTTTATGCATTGCTTACTTGTAATGTGACCTTACAAGCAATTTCACTTCAATAAGCTTTGGCGTACGATAAAACAATTGTTTGGCCTGACAGTATGTATCCAATTACTGTGTCTTTATGCCATTAGTAAACTGATCCATCCATCTGCCCGACCGCAATTCATTACCCAGTGGTTTTGAAAAGAGGTTTATATACTTTTAATCTTGTTCACTGCTGGCAAGGACAAGTCTGCTTTTTGACTCTGTATGTGTGCCAGGGATCTGACATCTCCATTGCCGTTTTTGAAGATGCCGAAATGCCAATGTTGTATCCTTTTCATGTTTACAGAACTGCTACATAAAAATTGTATTCTTATATTCTCAAAACAGTTTGTTTTAAGTTTAAGTATTGTATGGACTGTATGTATGTATGTATGTATGTATGTATGTATGTATGTATGTATGTATGTATGTATG
>NC_085872.1:17720320-17892820 GCF_034702125.1 Engraulis encrasicolus | reverse complement strand
TCCATCCTCCACCCAGCTGGTCAACTGATCCCTGTGTGCGGCTCAGAGAAGGGATTTCAAACACTGTGTGTCCAAATATCTCACGTCTGCTTGTGTGCCCTGTTCACATCTCCAGAGTTCGATTGATCGCTGGAGAAGTATTATGTGAAATGGCAGATCTGCCCATTTTTGTTTGGGAAGGAAAGGGCTTTTTCCCTTTTTCTTTGAGTCAGACATGAGACAGTGTAGGTAATTAGACAGTGAGTTAACCTCCTGACCCTGCACTTGGGGAGGCAGCCCTTAAGAAATGGGTAATAATGGAGTTTAAATATATCACAAAAACACTCACAGAGAACAGAATAGTGTGGATAATAAGGCGCAGTGAAATCTGTTGCTTTGGTGAAACCACTACTTAAATCTTTGCATGGTTATGTATGTAGTGAAATGATGCATGTGGCAAAAACTATTTTGTAAATGCATGCATTAGCCAGTTGCTAAATGTTTGTTCATATAAAATACTGTATAATACCCCCATGATAGTTATATATTGGGATTAAACATGGTCAACAAGTTCAGATGATCATTTTCAGAGTCACAAAGACTGCAAATATTATGTTATTTTGCTACTGGGTGGCTTGGCATTTCCTGTTACTGCAGATCAAGTTCAGATTTCTCATTTTTCTACTGACTAAATAACTGTTTAAATATGACATTTTCTCATTACTATCTAAGTGTCAAGTGTGCTTTTGCAAAAAAGGCAATTACAGCAGCATAATGTGCAAACACTAAGTTTCACCTTTCTACAGCAGATTGTCGTCATTTATTTAGCATGTTGTTTAGATATATATTTTACACTATAACTTTTGAGATGCGTCTTAAAACTTAAGAAGATTAAGGAAAGCAGATTAACTGTCTGCTTTTTTGTTGGGCTGAAATGTAATTGATTTTCAAAAGTCCTCCATCAAACAGTAATATTGTTTACCGTATTACACTGCATGTGTTGTTGTGCATTCTGATATGTTTAACAAATTGGATTGATTTAACATGAGATTAGTCTGAGCATGTCTAAATCAGAGAGAACAAAGCAATGCAGCATTCTTCAAAGCAAGCACAATATTGCTTCACTTGTGCTTAACGTTGGCTAAGTTCATGGGTTAGTCATGCTGGAGTTAGTCTATGTGGCACTAACCTCCTGTGAAAAAGAACAAAGCCCATAGCTGTTTTTGTGGAGCTATCTAAGAGGATTCAATCAATTACACGTAACATACTGGCCATATTACACCATCTTAACCCCTGTCCATTGTGTATGTACTGTGAATGTATTGTACTTGTTGATGTTTCCCAATCTAAGGTATTTTGTGTGTGGCTGAGGATTCTATGTCCAACTCCGAATTGCATCGTGGTCCCTTTAAATGACTGCACATTATATAATGTAATGTCTACATCACTAAACTGCTAAGATTTTCAGCTTCCTGTGGAGAAAAAAAGGATCCGATTCTCACATCTTGACACTTCTAAAATGTGTTAACTGTATTCAGAGCCAAGAGCTTCTGAGGCATTAAAGAACACCAACGCTCTCAATATAAACCCTCACATGATCAACACTGTCAAGTCAGACACGAGAGTGTTAGGTGTAAAAAAAAAGGTCTGAAATTAGTACTACTGATAAAGCGAGAGAATTAGACGTTAGAATTAGATGATATATGCGCATGCCTCTCAACAGATCGTCTTGACTTCGTGCTTTTACATGTGATCTTTTTCGTGAGCATCAACCACGCCTGTAAAGCTTGCAATGCATGATTAACTTTTAATTACTCCCAGTAGCCAAACAGGCCCACCTATGAATGATGAAGTACACTCACTCTACACTCACATGCCCCCTCTGTCATCATAAAAGGGATACGAACAAAAAATATTGTGAAATATTCATCCTTCCTTCCTTCTCTTTGTCTCTCTCTATCTGTGTGTGTGTGTGTGTGTGTGTTGTGTGTTGTGTGTTGTGTGTGTTGTGTGTGTTGTGTGTGTTGTGTGTGTTGTGTGTGTTGTGTGTGTTGTGTGTGTGTGTGTGTGTGTGTGTGTGTGTGTGTGTGTGTGTGTGTGTGTGTGCTTGTGTGTGTTGGGGGGGTGCGGTAAAAAAAAGATAAAGAGATCAGAAATGAGGGGGTCTATATACATGGGTTCTAAGCTTTTGTTTCCCCCTGGCTGCACGACCCTGGCTGTGCACAACTCAACCTCTGATTGTTGGAAACGGCTGTCAGTCAAAAATTAGCTCACGTGGTTGGCTGCCAGTGTCTTGCCCCTCCTCACCAGAAAAGACTGTGTTTATAAACAAAAAAAAACATGTATGGCTTTGCCACACCATAAGAAGATAACACAGTCCCCACACACTTTGCAGAGCCCTAACTGTCATATCTAACGTGCAAAGGAAAAGGCAGAGCAGTAAATCACTGGCGCCAGCCATAGTGTCATGGCAGTTGCCTTCTCCAACCATATGGCTGATGGGAGGCTGTCACACTGGTGATTGGAGCGATGACGGACATGCACATGCTGGCACAAGACGTGGCAGCCGGTGGCATTGCCAAAAGCGCCACTCTTGCTCTCCTGCTCTTTCGGCCGCTTAGTGCACAATTAGAGGGACACAGACATGATGAGCAGCAGACCTCCTCGATTTCACACAAAACGAATCCTGTCACTTTATGCAAAGCAGAGCTCGCCCACCACATATGTCATGTGTCGCTTATTGCACTGAAAGTGGGTTGATGTCAGAGGAAAAAAACACATTTTCATTTTTTGTTGTTACTTCATTTCAATCAAATATGAGGAGTAAGCCATTTATGTTCCCATGTGTCCATCTCTGTTTAGTATGAACACATACCTATGGACAGACTGTGAATGTTATTACAAAGGCACCTCCACAGACAGAGCAGTGTCCATATACTGACTGACTGGTTCTGATTTGTATGCAATGCTGGGTCACTCTTCACTGTTGGCCAAGATGTAACCTGCCAAGGAATAAATGAAAAGCGATGGAGCCCCATCTTCCTCAGCAAACAGGCTGCACTTGTGCTACATCATCTCTCATAATTCAATAAGAAGAGCTAATGAGCCTCCACAGTGGCAGCTCAAGCTCTCCTCCTTTCCCTGAAGTCCCAAAAGCAAACTTATACCACCTTCGGTTACACTTTACTTGACGCCGGCATCATACGTATGACACAATAGTGTCATAATAATGTCAAAACAGTGTCATGACACAGTCATGAACGAGTCATAAACATAGTGTCAATGTCATAAACATTTTATGGTCATGAAAAGTTGACATTGTTAGCCTGTCTTTATCATAACCAAATTTCACTTAATTATAAAGTCATAATGTGTTTTAGACATTGACATAATGTATATGACACATGCATGACTGCATTATGACAATGCTATGACACTGTTATGTCATATGTATGACACAGGCGTCAAGTAAAGTGTTACCCCACCTTTTCTCCCCTCTATACAGCCGTACTGCACAAATAGAGGAGCAATACAAAAACAGACCTATAGGGGGCAATTTTGCTGCACAGATAAAACTGCACAGAGTGGTCCTCCAAGTTTGAACTTGAGAGGACAGAGATGAGGAGGATTCTGTAAGTCCTTACATTTCTCGTTTTATTTATTTGAAATACAGTCCCATTCCCATCACATGCACTTGCAAACATTTACTTTCATATACATACACACAGAGCATGCACACACACAACGGCATGCATGTGAGGTCTGTCATTTTGGGCATGCTCCTCTTTGCTAGCAACATCAATGTTTTCCCAACTTAATCTTCATTAAGACATCCATTCTGCCGTTTAAGTACAAATTTGCCAACCAAATCAATGCATTTAATTATTATGAAATTGCCAAGGACGCTCTTGCTTCCTTATGTGTGATGTGATGAATTTAAACACGTCCATAAATTAAGCATTCTTACTCTCTGACCATTAAATTATCCTTTATTTACCTTTTCCTATCCCCATCTGAATTGATAGAAAATATCAACTGAGCTCTCTGGACTTGAATCCTGGTTTGTTTGCTTCCCATTGTACTCATCTGTTCGCCACATGCATCAAGACAATGCAGTCAAGACAACAAGCCAGAACACTGCGAGGCTGCCGGTATCTCTACTGGACCAAATTCTACTGACATTGAAAATATGCATCTACACATGAAAACAGTTTTCTCCACTTCACGCAAGTACTCTCAATAGACTTCCTTCCATTTCACATCAATGTCCTTCCCCAAAGAGAAACAATCTCGATTCACTGGATGAAGCCAGACACCGGTTTGTCAAGGCACAGCATCTCACACAGAGCTCTGTAGCTGTCATTTAATACACGTCTTCTTTCTCATGTGAGAAAGAAGTCAATGTGCATATGAGGACCTAATTTTGAAATCCACAGGGATCAAGATCAGCACGCTCTCCTCTCGCTAGAGCTCTTACCAAAAGACTTACAAACTATCCCTTGCAGATGTAACACTGACATTCAATCCCATGCCTTGGCAAGTCTCTTTCATGCTGCACCTTCATACAAAAGGACTGACCAGACATTGGTAAATCAAAAATAAATAAATATCTACACCCCAAAAACATACTTTAATTCCCACATCCTGTTTTCTAAAAAGTCCGGAGATAACACTTTCAATGGATCAAGTAAAATAGTGGTCTCTCCTTGCAGTTTAATCTCAAATCCCAATACTCTTTCAAATTTTGGGGTTTCTTTTTTCACTTGCGGAAGCACAGGGCGAAATCCATTTCCACAGACGAAGTATTAAACCAACAGCTCATAGATCAGTGTCAGCCAATCAGAACCCTGGATTGCGTTGATAACGCATTTCTCAATGTGGCTGTGATCTTAATGGAAAGTGTGGTTCCCATCACTCTTCATTTACACTGCCTCAGAACTCACGCACCTCAATTAACACGGCACATCACATCACTTTTCTCCACATTAAAAGGGCAGCAAGACAACACCAACAACCAAACAATTTGCAAAAATAAGCAGGAAAATACAAACAAGACTAATCTAAGTCATATGAATATGGCTAATTCTCACATACTTACAAAAACCTCTCCTCATCCCCCAACTTATGCAAGATTTGATCTCTGTAAGTCTACCTGTGACTTAAGTTTCTCTGGTTTGCACTGCAGCACTAATGGTGTTTTACCCTCAGCTATATACTTGGAATACCCAATGGCATGTTTGTCCTCATTAGTGTTTCTTGTAAGAGGCCATACCATACCATGACCTTAGAGGCCTCAGTTTAACCGCGGCATCAGGACTGTAGGGCCTCCTGTTTCTGCACACCTGCAATCTCCACATAAGACTTTGCTGGGTCCAAGAACACTTAAGGAGGGGAAAAAATATATTTATACTGTACTTTACATACATAGGCCAATATATGTGAGTCTGTGGGTGAATGAGGGGAGATCTATTTGAAAGTGCAAGCATGGATTAGTAAAACAACAAAATCTATTAAATCATGCAAAGTGGGTAGAATATGCTACAAAATTGCATTCCCACATTCTAACCATGGCTGGGGAAATATCCCAAAATCGACCGGGATTGCTTCCTTGCGCTGTTATACCTCAGAAAGTCAATTCATTGGACTGGTAATACGATGAAGTCATTAAACGGCCTTTTTTAAATCAGACATTTAATGTTCCCGGCTGATGAAAACTGAAGTAAAAGCTCTCTGTAGAATCCCTATTTAGGGTCCTAAAATTAATGAAGGAATTTTACACAGTTACACACCTTCCCCTCCGCTTAAATATAATGCAAGTTTTAAGCACCTGGGTATCTGCGGCACTCTCTAAGCATTGAATATAATCTCATAGCTGTTCATTAAAAAGCTAATCACTATTAACATGTTTAAATTCCGGGATTTTTTTTGTCAACGCGTGTTCATTTCTGTAAACAAGAAGGCTACAATGCAATGAAACGCTGGTTCCTCTAAACCTCTCCAGGATCAAAATAGGCAATGATGCATGGTGTAGGGCCCAGTGCAGTATGAGCAGTAATTAAACTGAACTGTGGTGCAAGGAGAGATTGCTGGCCTGTGAGCTGGCGTACTTCTGAGAGAAGCCTGAGGAAGATGATGGATGCGAGGCAAAAGCGTTTTTTTTTTTTTTTGCATATCCACTGCCTTTGTACATATGGGCCTCAAACGGGCTCTGATGGCTCTATAGACAGACTGGTATTTGTGTCACATGACCTCATTAAATGATGCTGAGGAGATTTGCTTTCATTTTCTGAGGCACACCAGAGGCAGCTGAGACCCCCTCTTTCTTTTTTTTCTTCTGCAGGACCCAAAGAGGGCTTAGTCAACCCGGAGTATTATTTTTTTGCATTTGCAGTAAAGATATGCTTCAGAGGGAAAATTAGTTTAGCTCATCTTTTAAATCAAAGTCTAAAATAAAACGGCGTCAGCCACAGAGACTGAAAGCTGAGGGTGGGAAGGAGAGAGAGAGAGAGAGAGAGAGAGAGAGAGAGAGAGAGAGAGAGAGAGAGAGAGAGAGAGAGAGACAGACAGACAGAGAGACAGACAGACAGAGAGACAGACAGACAGACAGACAGACAGAGACAGAGACACAGAGAACGAGAACAAGAAAGAGGACGAGAAAGAGAAAGAGAAAGAGAAAGAGAAAGAGAAAGAGAAAGAGAAGGAGAAAGAGAAAGAGAAAGAGAAAGAGAAAGAGAAAGACAAAGAAGTGTGAGAAAAAATATATAATCCAAAAATACAAATGGCTGCCAGATGCCGTACCAAGGACAAGTCTAGTTGGCTGCACTGCCTGTAAACTACCAGTCCTGGGGGTGTCAGGAGACAATGCCCCCACACTGAAGGACAAGCAGACCTGTGCATTACTCCAAATTACCTCTGGACAAAGGAGAGGACCTCAAACTAATGCCTGCCACAAATTTGCCCTCTCTCCCGTCCCATGTGGCGCCGCTAACAAGATCAACAGGGACACGGCCGGCCGCCGTTGAGAAATTTCTCACGCTGCCTTCGACATGAATTTAGTAGCTCCGGTTCATTATGAGACTGAGCTCAAAACTTACTTCAGGATTCTGAGCAGCATATTTTTTCATCTCATTTTTTAGAATTGTATTTATTTATTTCAAAAGAATGGGAAAAAATGTAGCTGACCATGCATATATCAGAGTGCGATAGAGTGACATTTAAGCGCACTGTTTAAGAATTTAGACTTTTTTTGCTTGGGTTTAAATAATTTAGTGGGGTTAAGCGGGCACGCATATAGTGCACACAGGAGAGACATTATACCTTCATTATGCCTTAAAGCCCAGGCAGCAATACTGATGTCTGCAATCCCTCCTACGCTGCTGCAGGCCTGTTGCATTGGAGATATGAGGACCTTGAAGAGGGTAAAGCCGCAAGTCTGACAAGGACCCCGAGTTTAAAATGCAGCACATCCGGAATCTGCATCAGGAGCTTAGAGATACCAAGTACTGTATAACCATGCAAAAGAGACGAAGTATCCAAGGCACTCTTCCCAAAAAAGTTAAAATAGCTTTATTAAATGGCTAAATCATTGTAGAAAAGTTAAAAACGCCAACATGTTTCGGCCAAGGAGTGGCCTTCATCAGGGCAGAGTCAATACGGAAGCGTCACTGGCGCAGGTAACAAAAGAAAAGTTTGACAGGGGTTTGACAGGTGATTGACAGGTAGGCGGAAATTGGTCATGACGCACCGCCTCCTCGTCGTCCTAAAAACACACACAACTAGGAGAGAAAAAGTGAAAGAATGAAAATGAAACAAAATAATCAATACAGTAGGGCCTATTCATGAAACAGTATAAAACAGGGGGTTCCCCTATATCAAGTCAAGATTACAACGCAGTGTAGGCCTACTAGCTATAGAAAAGGCATCATCTCAAATGAATCATTCAGTCCAGGAGTTGACGTGGCATTTAATTTATATATCCACCTATTCTCTTTCTGATTCAATATTTTTTGTCTGTCCCCTCTCCTAGGGGTAGAAGGGACACAGTCAATACCCATAGCACTGAATTTAACCGTTTTGTTATTGTGGGTCTCCACAAAGTGCCTTGTCATAGCATATTCGCAGTTACCAACCCGTGCCGCATATTTATGTTCAGAAAGGCGGTCCTGGAAGCGTCTCTTAGTGCGTCCCACGTAAAAAGCCTCACATAATCCACATTGCAGAATGTAAATCACATGGGTGCTCTTACAATTTATAAAGTGCCTGGTAGGATATGTAGCAAGAGTGACAGGGTGGGTAAAGCCTTTTGTCTTAGAAACCATGTCGCAAACATTACAGTGTCCACATTTAAAAGTGCCATTGGGCACCGTGGGTAACCATGTACTTTTTTCTTTTGCCGGCGTATAACTTCTCACCAGTCTATACGCCGGCAAAAGAAAAAAGTACATGGTTACCCACGGTGCCCAATGGCACTTTTAAATGTGGACACTGTAATGTTTGCGACATGGTTTCTAAGACAAAAGGCTTTACCCACCCTGTCACTCTTGCTACATATCCTACCAGGCACTTTATAAATTGTAAGAGCACCCATGTGATTTACATTCTGCAATGTGGATTATGTGAGGCTTTTTACGTGGGACGCACTAAGAGACGCTTCCAGGACCGCCTTTCTGAACATAAATATGCGGCACGGGTTGGTAACTGCGAATATGCTATGACAAGGCACTTTGTGGAGACCCACAATAACAAAACGGTTAAATTCAGTGCTATGGGTATTGACTGTGTCCCTTCTACCCCTAGGAGAGGGGACAGACAAAAAATATTGAATCAGAAAGAGAATAGGTGGATATATAAATTAAATGCCACGTCAACTCCTGGACTGAATGATTCATTTGAGATGATGCCTTTTCTATAGCTAGTAGGCCTACACTGCGTTGTAATCTTGACTTGATATAGGGGAACCCCCTGTTTTATACTGTTTCATGAATAGGCCCTACTGTATTGATTATTTTGTTTCATTTTCATTCTTTCACTTTTTCTCTCCTAGTTGTGTGTGTTTTTAGGACGACGAGGAGGCGGTGCGTCATGACCAATTTCCGCCTACCTGTCAATCACCTGTCAAACCCCTGTCAAACTTTTCTTTTGTTACCTGCGCCAGTGACGCTTCCGTATTGACTCTGCCCTGATGAAGGCCACTCCTTGGCCGAAACATGTTGGCGTTTTTAACTTTTCTACAATGATTTAGCCATTTAATAAAGCTATTTTAACTTTTTTGGGAAGAGTGCCTTGGATACTTCGTCTCTTTTGCATCCTATTTTTGACCAAAGAGCACCTTCGGACTACCAACTAAAAACGCCGTAGCCCTCCAACTTTTCCTATTGTTACTGTATAACCATTTTGAAGTGTGAGGTTTTTTCTCGCAACTTGCACAGGCAAGCCATTTTCACAGCCTTAACCACCGATGTAAATTCCTTTCAGTGATCAGGGCTTTTTACTTACCTGTCACTTCAGGTTGAGACACAAAGACACACGGTGACACTGTACAAATTAAGACGAACAAACTGACAGAACGTACCAGGCACGAGAGCGTGTGGGTGAATCTTAGATGTTGTCAGGTTGTCAGTGTCAAATGTACACCACAAAAGAAAATAGTTTTTATGTTAATTCAAAAGAGCCCATCATTATAAGATGTAATCTCTAGAAAGTTTGGATGGTGAACTATTCATCTGAAATGCATGTGTAGACTGCAGATAGAAATCTTTATCATTAAAGCTTGGTCATTTAAAAGACAGGATTTTGTGAGCACACAGTAATGGCTTGTAAATCTGAAGTGTCATCAAATGCAGGATGGCTTGTTCTCACTCCAACAGCAATGACATATAGACCTCACAATTCATTATGAGTGGATGAGGTATTTTGATGATTTTGCAAGAGCTGCCATTTTGCAATGAATCTATTGCATTATTTCTCCAGCCACATTGCAGTCTCACACTAACACAGGTTGTTGAAGGATAATGACTCTAAAAGCCCAGTGATGTGTAGAGTGGCTATGTCTAATACAAAGTGGCTCCGATCATTAAGTCGTTTTTTAAGTATTGCAGCACGCACAAGAGAGAGAGATAGAGAGATAGTTAGAGAGAGAACGAGAACGAGAAAGAAAGAGAGAGAGAGAGAGAGAGAGAGAGAGAGAGAGAGAGAGAGAGAGAGAGAGATAGTTAGAGAGAGAACGAGAACGAGAAAGAAAGAGAGAGAGAGATAGTTAGAGAGAGAACGAGAACGAGAACGAGAAAGAGAGAGAGAGAGAGAGAGAGAGAGAGAGAGAGAGAGAGAGAGAGAGAGAGAGAGAGAGAGAGAGAGAGAGAGAGAGAGAGAGAGAGAGCTGTAAGAGATGCAACACACTAGAGTATTTTCCTGCGTGTCTTAATTGTAATGCAGGGGTTATTTATATTTGACAAGTGTGATGCCGCAGACCCTCCTCCACCCACCTACCTTCTGCTGCGTCTCTCCACTGATGGCAAGTTCCTGACTAAAGACATCTGTCCCCCGTCCTCTTTTTTCCTCTATGTCCCTCAATCTTTCCCTCTTCCCCATACTCCGTTCCTCCTCTCATCCTGTCCTTCTCTCACCACAGCACATATACTGTATATATTCACTCTTTCTCTGCAGGGCTCCTGAGTGCATGGGAGAGGCAGAGGGGTGCAGGAGGTGGGGTGTAGTGGACAGGTACGCTGACATGGGGGGACAAAGGGGTCCGTTGTCTCGGGCCCAGGCAGATTGGGGGCCCATAATTGGGTTCCATTTCATCTAATGTATTGTGTAGGGGGGTGGGGGGGCTTTTCAGAGGATTTTGTCCCGGGCCCAGCCAAAGCTGACAGTGGCCCTGGTTGTGGATGTGCATTAAAATGCAACCCAAACTCTGTGGTGGCCGTGGCCAAGGGGAGCAGCACTAGATAGATTCACATTTTGTATCTGTCCTCTCTGCCTGTGCTTCTCCTCCTTTACTCCTTTCCCCTCCCAATCTCCTTTCCTCACCTCCCCTTCTCTCCTCCCGTTATGTCCTCTCCTCTGCCCCCTCCCCCCCCCCCCCCCCCAATCTCCGTTCCTCACCTCCCCCTTCTCTCCTCCCGTTATCTCCTCTCCTCTTCCCCCCCCCCCCCTCTCTCCTTTCCTCACTCTCCTCTTCTCTCCTCCCGTTATGTCCTCTCCTCTGCCCCCCCCCCCCCCCCCCCCCCCAATCTCCGTTCCTCTCCCTCCCCTTCTCTCCTCCCGTTATGTCCTCTCCTCTGCCGCCCCACCCACCCTTTCCCGCTCCAATCTCCGTTCCTCACCTCCCCCTTCTCTCCTCCTGTTATGTCCTCTCCTCTCCTCTGCCCCCCACCCATCCTCCTCCCCTTGGTCTCCAGCACGACAGCATCATATCTGGCTTAAGGAAGATCTACTTTCTCTTTAGTCTCTCCATGACCTTAATTCAGCCTGGAGCAGAGGAGAGCAAGTCACTGTTTTGAACTCTGCCTCTCGACCATCTTTCTTTTTTTTGGAGAGAAAGAGAGAAATGCATCAAGCTTCTCTCTCTCTCTCTCTCTCTCTCTCTCTCTCTCTCTCTCTCTCTCTCTCTCTCTCTCTCTCTCTATCTCTCTCTCTCTCCCTCCCTCTCTCATCTCATTCTCCTTTCTCTATCTGTCTGTAGTTTTGTAGTTCTTTTCTCCCATATGTCCGCAGGCAAGTGTGTCCAGCACTGCAGCTCTGTCCTGCTCAGACGCTACCCTTTGACCCTGCTGTCAGGAGAGCTGTGTAAGAGAGGAGAAGATGAGGGGAGAGAGGGGGGCAGTTCAGTTGTGAGACTGAAAACACACTCCTGAGTGGAGGTGGTGGAGGAGCCATCATCTCCTTGGGAGGGACGGGGGAAAATGTTACATGGGCTGATGCACAGCCTTCCTTGTTGTTTTGTCTTGAGATGGACTGTTTTTGTTATTGCCTTGAGGTAAACTTGTGTCAAATGAACCGCTACAGATTTTTGGTTTCGGTTTTCTTTTTTTCTCTCCCTTCAAATGTTCCTGGACTTACAGTACTTTCCTGAAGTAGATCACCAAAGAGGAATGCTTGCACACTCAAATATTCAAAGCAATGAGCTGTCACATTGTTTCATTGATCAGTGAGGACAACACAGGATAAAGTATTACAAAGATATGCCTGTGCCACACATCAAACTACTTCCAATATTCATTCAAATGACAGTGGAAGGAAATGGAATAGCTTTAGTCAAAAAACAAATACAGGGTTTCACTTCAGACTGTTTCAAAACTAACAAATAATCTGAAATAAAATTACTTGATAAATATAACAAATACGTCCCACACAAATCCAGGAAAACTCAGCTTTTGGTCCAATTTGTTTTTTTGCAAGCTCTTTGACATGCATAGTGTCAAAAATAAAACAGCAATCAGAATTGGTTTCCTTTCACTGGCTTTCATAACAAGTGACTCATTATTCTGCACCAGCCTGTCTTTGCCTGTCTAAATAAGAAGCACCCGACCATCATCTTCCGTAATGACTGGACACTGTTCTTATAGTTCAAGTGTGTGTACAATTGCAGGGGAGAGTGGGAGATTTCATTTCAAATCGCAAAGGTCGCCATGATGTCAAGCAGGCTATGTTGTGTCTTAAAGGTGGTATCCAAAATTGGAAGGCCATACAGAATGTCACAGACACTTTGGCAGTTGCAGTGTCTATAAAACATTTTTAATATACTTTTTCGTCTAGCTATATATTGGAGGGCTAAAATAAACTTTGAGTTTAGGCTTGGCCAGGGCTTGCAATGCAGCAACAATCCTTGGTGTGATAGGAATAAAAAAACAGGTTTCTCAACAGATATGAATAGCGCGTTACTTCTAGGTATTGATAATTACATATTGTCTTGTTAGACTATTTCACATACAGCATGCCATGTCTGAATTAATAAATGTTAATATTTCTTGCTTTGCTGTTTTCAATCGTTCTTTTCTATCATGAATTAGTTAACAGTGTCCACATGCATAAATCCCCAACATCCACCAACTTTCTGCAGAAAAATGCAAAAATTACTAGCCAATGCACGTGCCATGCCCAGTGGGGCTCGTGTGTTTTTGGGGTGTGTACCGTACATGGATCACCAAACTCTCCAGTGGTCTCATTATCCATTCCCAAAGAGCAGGACCTTTCACTGAGGCAGGCACCGGAGAAATGAAGAGAAATCCCTGTCACTTCAGCATTCTGTGGACACAGCTCTCTCACATCTGTCTCTGGCCTGAGACCTGAGAGGAGAGGGACCGGCACTAAAGCGACGCCTGCACAGCACATGATTTAAGATTTGGGAACGTCGGCTGCCTGTCACAGACAGATGCGAGATGACAGATACAACAACATATTTGCCCAAGGTTTCCAAAGCCCATCCATTGTACTCTGTGCATTTAATAATGTAATTGTGGCACACATGACCGTGACAAGGGACTGGAGCACACAATGAAGAATAATGGCAATCTCAGGTAGGCTGGGAAAACTCCATCAATTTAGAGCATCCATCAAGGCAGCACACACGTTCCAGTAAAATGTGAGACGTGGTGCCCTTGGACGAGGGGAAGAGTGGTCGATTCAACCACAGGAAACAATGGGGCTGGATCTAGTGGACTGAAACGCTGGGTGGAGAAGGGTCATTACTTATCTGCCTTTGTCTCAGATGAGAAAACAACAGCAACGTGGAAAGACGGATCGCCTGACTGTAGCAAATTTTCAGTAAACTGCACAACTGAAGAAATGGAGTAAAAAGATTCCACTTCCACGTCTTTCAGAATCTGATAATATGAGAATGAACTTCCTAACAATAGAATCATTTGTCAGGTTTTTTTTAAGAAACCAGGGCTGTTGTTCACAGAATCTAAAGGAGGATGAGAAGCTGAGACCCAGAGGGCATTGCACAGGTGTTTTAGCTGATAAAAGAGTACTTTTTGTATGGCACCTATCAATTCATACATAGTCTTATTCCACTTCCTGCAAGAACTTTCTCTCTCTCCTTAAGACCTCACACTGTAGCCTGCCATCACATTCCCCCTAGGACTGGTGGTGGTTATTAGATATTTAATGTGACAGAAGATGGTGGTAAACCACTTTCTAAATAAATTTGAAGTCATGCAACCATGTCTTGGTGTGCTAAACTTGAGATTAGCAGTGTGACACAAGAGCACCAGTGTACACCAACTGCGCATAGCAATTCATTGTCTGATGTTTGGGCAATTTTCGTCCCGACCTTGTCCACTGGACGACACCCTGGCCTGCATCTAGCTGTGGCACATAAAAATGAGAGACAACTGGCCCAGATTTGGCGGTCAGCTGATCTGCTGGGTCTGCCCCGAACATCTGTGCGTTGGCCCTGTCTCTCCCCTCCTCTGCTCTCTCTACCTGCTGAACAGCTGTGGCAGGCCTCCCCAGGGACGGCTGTTGTCTCCGGCTGCTGCTGCTGCCCGCGTAGAAACATGGCACACATGCACGGCAAATAATATGCAGCATCTCAAGCTGTGGCAAATCGAGCCACAGCTAGTGCATGATTTTGTTTAGGTGCGCGGGGAGAAGGAGGGATGATGGGTGGCGTGGCGTGGGGGATGTTTGTGAGAAACTCACACATGTTCCAAATACAAAGATGTTCTGTGTTTTCAAAACACAAACTTTTTGGAGTTGTACAGGTAGTTTCACACCTCCAAGGACAAGCTGTATACTTCGCAACATACCCTGAAAATGTACCATGACTGTAATTTAACGGTGACAATGCTTTCCTCCATCTAACATGGTCCATCATCACACACTTCAGAGGCTTTCAATGACGTTCTCTCTTTTTCCCCCCCGTTCTCTTACCTTTGCTGATGTCCTGGTACTCCAGCCAAAGCTGCCGCTGGACCTGTTTGTTGGGGTACCAGATGGTGCAGGACTCCTCAAAGCCATAGACGGCCTCCTGGATGAAGTGGTTTCCAAACTCCTTCAGGATGGAGACAAAGTCACTGCGTAGAGTGGCTCCGTCCAGCGAGTGAATGGCCGAGCTAAAAGCTGCAGGCATGAAAACAAGGGCCGAGATGAGACTGGGAGCCAGACTAGTGCTAGCCAGACCTTCTCTACTTAGCAGAAGAACACACAGGGCAATATTGTCAAATACATGAAAATGGAGTGTTCAGTACTAGGCAGTAAAATATGTCATATTAAAGGTTATGCTTCATTTTACAGGACTGATACAAAGGAAAAGAATGTGTAAAATATCAGGACCCCTATCAAAAAGAGTGTTACATTTGCTCCACCGCAATTTGGCACAAAAATACAAGTTAAGTGATGCCACATTCTTAGATACTACAGTGTAATGACAATGAAAGTGAAGGATTACAGTGAAACTATAATAAATCAAATAGCAAGACAAGATAATCTATTCCATGATGTTATATATAATCTTATATTCTAACATCCATTTCATTGTCTTGAATTTTTACACAGAGGCATATTCCCAGCACCTGAGTATAGTCAGCTGTATGTCCACATACTCGGGAGCTTTCATTTTTTTTCAAGTATATCTCTGGGGCACACTGGACATGCTGTAGAGTGCATTTAAGTGTTTCCATTATCAGAGAAGAGGGACATTAATATCCCGCCCCCTCCAGTGACCTCCACCCCCACGCCTGCTCTGCACTGCAGTGCAACCCACAAAAGAGAGGCACACACACAAAACAACTCTCTATGAAAAATGGTGCTTTGATATCGGGGGCTAAGGATCAGTAAACTCCTACTTCTGGTCTGCCAAGAGAAAAATGAGGATTTCAATTGCTAATCGGACGGAGGGAAGGAAGGAAGTGGGCAGACAACCGACCAGAAAATGGTAATCGGAAAGCAATTGAATGCTAAAGCTCATCCCAATCATTTCTACTGAAGAACTGTGGCTTTTAAGTCTCCACTTGGTTTGCGACATCCAACTGATGGACAGTCGGGTCTATATAGATAAAAGCAATATCCAGTCTCCATTTGCCATTCTTAGCATTTGAAGGGTCTTAGTGCAAGTAAAGTGCAGTGAAGAGACACCGCAGAAGAGAAAATGTCTCCATTTCTTGCATAATCCTACATTTAACACGGTTAAAATAATGTCTCCTGTACTTAGCAGCATGTCTTCCTTAAATTGCCAACAGCATTGTGAGGAGATCTCACCTTGGATCACTAAAATGTTGACAGACTCACTGGCTAACCTCAGGGTCTTGGTACAATAGAGTTACAAAAGACACTCTGGCATAGGAGTTATTATGAACCACATTTCCGAAATGCCAGGGATATGTAACAAAAGACAATTGCTTAAAGCCCATCAAATTCCAACAAAGCATTGTGCACGTCCTTCGCTCTTGTAGGCGGTCTAAAAATGTGTTCTGCGGGACATCTGTTTCACACCAAGAAGGAAAGAAACCGCAGTAAAAAAAGAGAAAAAAAAACCCTTGTCAGAGTCCAGTGAATTGAAATTACTCTCAGCAGGGCAGCCCCAGGACTCCTGTGAATGCACCCGTTTCCCGGAAAAAAAGACCCAAAACAAAATATAAAATATAAGCAGAGATCTCATTTTATGAAGTCTCCCCTGTATATGGCAGGTCTGGGCAGATTTGGAGAGCCATATGAGAATATCAGTTCAGCAGACCATAGAAAGAGACCGTGCAGAGCCGAGCAGGGCAGCGCTCAGTGGTGCAAATTCGAGATGTCAGGCACAGGTCTAAAGTTCCTCTAAATGTCATGCGCACCCCTCCCCCCCCCGCCCCTTCCACACGCACACACACACACACACACACACACACGCACGCACACACACACAGACACACACACACCCCTCTGTGCTGCCCGTGTACATGCCGGCTCAACCACAGCTCCCTGCTGAGGAGCCGGCTCTGCGGGGGAACAAGGGGGAGAACTTCCTCTAATGATTTACCTTGGGAGAGCACCCACTGGTTCAGCTTGACATGGTACAGGATGGATCTCAGTCTCCAGTGCTGAACAAGAGGGTATCCGGACACCTCGCTGTAATTCACCATTCCTGTAGGGGGAAAATATATAGGACATTTTCAGCTTCAGATGGAAAACAAATTGCAGGTGATTATAGGTGCATATAACAACATGAATTACTTATTTATTATTCAATACTTAAAACGATTCATGGACTGTCTTCACCACATTGTGCTCAGTCACATATTAGTGCAAGTAGCTCAAGGAGAATCTATATTTATCCTCCTGTCACAAAAGCCATCCTCATATCTGCAATGAAAACACATCGATTGTGTAAATGGAGAACGACAATGGTCTCCTTTTCAATACCAAGGAATCTAATCTCTGTAAATAAACAACAAATCAATTAAATTGAGTCACTGGTGCAAACATCGATAGAGTGCATCCCTAACATGCAGTACAGAGTCAGTGAAAGAAATCCCAATACCTGCCTGGCATCATCTGTTTTCAGAATTCAAGTTATGTGACGAGAACCCAGGCGAACAAAAACATCTATTTTCTCCCCAGCCCACTCCTGCTGAACTCTGGCTGATGGTGTGAGATTTCTAGCTATTTGACCATGTGATCACTACCCAATATGAAGGATCCCAAAACGTAATACTGTAAGTGTCAGGCATCTCTTTAAAAGGATAACACAATATTAATGACAGACAAAGCATTATAAATGTCTGTGTAAATGAAATGTGCCGTGGCCTGCATCATTCATCCATCCCATCTCTTTAACGGATGGGAGCCATCAGGATTGCGCCCATGGTTGTGTTTCGAGTTAGAATCCCTAATGTCGCCGCGTATGAGAAGTTGACGCACGGCCATCAATCATTTTTGTCTCCTATAGGAACTGTCAGCCACCCCCCGGCGCTTCGAGAGGAGTCACGGCTATACATCAATCCCACCTGTTTTTATGTTTAACAAATCAGGAAAATAGTATCAACGCCCAAAACATCACAGCAAAAAAACACCAAGCAAGCCTGTTTGTGAGCCCCTGAAAAAAAGAACACTACAATATCACCAAGAAAAAAATAAATAAGATTGTGCTGCTGACACCAGAACACAACAATAAGTCTCCCTTTATCATACAACTGTCATACAATGCAAGAAGACATCTTGAATGACACCAACATTACATTGCTTTACTGCGGCGTCATCTTTGGTGTATCTAGTCCTGCGCTAGCAATAGGAAGTGACACATATCAAATGGGCAAAGCTTCTCTGGAATAAGCCTGTGTATCCTGACTGAATCTCCTATTTCATCCAGCACATCAACAGAAACACGTCCATGCAGAGCAAACAATTACCTGCATACAAACCCATTACCATACCTTTAGTTGTCCGATGATGGTCTACATTCAGCATGAAAACACAGGCAGCATAATAATGATGCATGCACTGCAGATTATATAGCTACACAGCAGCATCATCATCAGAAGTATTGCACTCTGCATTTCCCAGGAGCTGATTACCGTAATAATAATGGAATGACTTTTTTTTTTACTCATACCCAAAACCAAAGCCCTGCAACACAGGAGCTCATTTTCTTCAAATAGCACCGATATCTTTCCGGCATGCGGTATACCCTCCTGTAAGGGCCACATATGAACTGGTTATATCCCTGAGGTCTGTGAAACATACAGTAAGAAAGAAAATCACCCATAATATCCCTCCACCTCATCCCAATGTGAGCACATGAGAAAAAAACACTTCCACACAGCAATTTTCCTCATGGAACAAAAATTGCAGCACACACTCATACAGTAGAGTACAGCACCACGTACATATTTTTGTGCACCACCTCACTGTTCTCTTATATTTATAAACTTTTTAAATACACCCCACGGTGTGAGTGCAGAAAACTTGATGAATTGGGCCTTAAATGCGCTGCTCATGCAGTATCCCCCACCTTCAGTGACTCTCACTTATATCTGTCCAAAGAGCGAACGGCTCCACCACCCCCTCACCCACTCCACCCCACCACCTCAGTAGAGTGTATACGACTCAGTGCAGCATGTGTCAGTTTTAAAATTAATAACAGGCCCCTAACACAGAGCGAGCACGCAGCACAGCCCCGTATTCCTCTTTTTCTCAGCTAAAATCCTCTTGCTTCAGAAGGCCTTGTCTTCTCATACCCCCTGGGTGCCACCACTACTCTGCCACTGCTCTGACAGACAGAATGATTAATATGACCGAACTTCACATCACAAACACGACGAGTTCAGAGGCTCCAGTCAAGTCACTCCTCTCCTCTGCCCCTGTGTGTCACGCCTTTGGGTGGTGGCACCATTAACACAGAATGAGCATATGCAGGGATCCAGGGGAAAAAGAGAAAAATGCAAATAAGATGGTGGAGGGAAAGAAAGGGACAAAGAAAGAAAAATAAATCCAAAACAAACTCAAAAAGCATGAAACATTTGCAAACAAAGGGGAAAAAAGTAGAAGAACTAACAATACTGAGATATGGGTATGGTGATGGAAGTGTATACATGCACACAGATTCTCCCATTTCACATTTCCCTTTCGAACACATACATACCCCTGCAAACACAGACCCACATAAGATGCGCATAAGCTCATACCCGCAAGCACTTAGACACAGACACATATAGACACACACACACTCACACACACACACACTCATGCACGCATGACGCACGCACGCACACACGGACGCACGCACGCACACACGGACGCACGGACACACGGACACACGCATACGCACACACACACACACACACACACACACACACACACACACACACACACACACACACACACACACACACACACACACACACACACACACACACACACACACACACGCACACACACACACACACACACACACACACAAACGCTCCCTATCTCATAGGGAGGTCTGAGAATCATCACGCTGTATGGCCACCTACTCCTCCCCACACAAGCCAGTGCTCTCTCTCTCTCTCTCTCTTGCGCATGGCTCACAGCAGCCCCAGAGAACCCCCCCAAAGAACCCATAACTCACTGTGGCATGGCCAAATCCTCCTATTTAGAATCCTCAGTGGAAGATTCATGGCGACAACCACTGGTGGAAGCCATCTTATGGCTCATGAAACCCCATTAACAGCAAGAGCTCATGTTCCATTTCACTCTTGGATGAGCTGAGGAATGGATGACTATGGGGAGAAAATGATGGAACAGGCAGGGGAACTAACCTCAGACACTGTTGCTAATCTAATGGGATGGGAAGCCAGCGGTCAGACTGCTGGTTCTCTAACACCTCCCCCCCGTGCACACTTTCAAGAAAGCATGAGGGGTAACAGTAAATGGAGATGAATACTGGTTGACACCACTGAGATACTATAGAAAAGAAGAGGAGAGGAGGGGGATATGTCAGGGATGGTCACTTTGTGAAACTTATCTTTAACAGCACTTAAAACCTCTCCAACTTTTCCAATATGTCGATGCTCAGGCCCACTTCAGAAGTCATAGGTACAGTAGTACCCCTGATCAATGACCCGAGACCCTCTACTAGACAACCATAATCACATTTCCTCTGATTGTCTTGAAGTGCACAGGCCAAGTTCAGTTCAAGGTAGAGAGAGAGAGAGAGAGAGAGAGAGAGAGAGAGAGAGAGAGAGAGAGAGAGAGAGAGAGAGAGAGAGAGAGAGAGAGAGAGATATCGGTCATTATTCCTGGACGGGAACGCATACATATAAATCAAAAGGAAGCCTATAAACTATTCATTGTATAAAAGCTTGGTCATATCATAAATATGATGAACCAATATGGCATGATAATGTATTCAAATGAGATCGTTGTGATCTCAATAACCAAATTAATTCATAAGTAAATGACAAACAAAGGGCATATGTCTTGGTGTCCAGGTCATGACCCCTCGTGGAAGCTGTGCAATGATAGCCAGCAAGTCCTGCTACTCTTTAAAACATGATTCATTAGGGCCACGGGGAGGTTAAAGATGGGCGACCTTACAGAGGAACATTATACAACGTGTCCTTCATGCCTTTCACAATCAAGCACATGGAACGTATACAAAAAAAAGCTGTGATGTGAAACGATCACAACGATCAGTGGGGTGATAGCACTGATATCTATCTAACAACGTGTCCTTCATGCCTTTGTAATACACAATCAAGCACATGGAACGTATACAAAAAAGAAACGTTGTGATGTGAAACGATCACCACCTATCAGGGTGGTGATAGAATTTATATCTATCTACTGTTTGGTAATGTGTCATGTGATGAAAAAGCACCATGTTTAGGGGCAACTCAAACGGACATCAATCACAGGAAGTAGCAGTGGCAGATGGCCATGGAGGAGATGTCTCTGGCGAGGCCAGGCCAAGGTGACATTTTTCCATCCCCGGCAATGGTGAAGGAGAGGCCCCACGCTCTGCGGCCTCCTCAGCATCCAGCACTCTCTCTCTCTCTCTCTCTCTCTCTCTTTCTCTCTCTCTCTTTCTCTCTCTCTCTCTCCACTTTAACGGTCACTGGGCCATATGCTGCCATTTTAATTGAGAGGGACTTTGGGAGAAGGGACCCTGTGTAGCCGCATGAATCAATGCCACTCACTTTTCCTGTCCACCCCCCTCCCTCCCTCCGCAGGACCTCGTCGGCGCCGCACACCGCAAAGAAGCAACGGGGGGGTGGGGAGGCGCCCGACACTGTGAATGGACAACTGTCCGTAACGAGATCACAGCCCATAAATCAGGTAGGGAAGTGTGTCTCCCTGCAGGCCTTTTTTTATTTTCGCTCCTCCAAAACAACAACAACAACAACAAAGAGGGAGAGAGAGAGAAGGAGGGATGGAGGGATGGAGGGAGCGAGAGAGAGGACAAGAGGAAAAAAAACAGCCACCAGCTCAGCTGCAGTAGGTGTTCCTGCTTAGTATCAGGCATTGCTGGGGACCACCCCCCTCCAGGCTGGAAGGACCCATGCTGAGGCCCCCACTGCATTAATTATCACATCTAATGTTGTCAGCAAATTAATTGACGTTTACTGCAGGAAATGGCTCCGGCAATTCGACGCAATTAATCAGTGTCAAAGAATAAATTAAACCCCAAATGTGATTACCATTGAGGGCCGCTCCTTAAATTGAATTTTAATGGGGGCTGAAGTTTTTTTGCATGTATGCCAGGAAAATTGAGGTCTACTGTCTTGCTGAAAATAAGTATGTACTTCTCATTATTGTCAAATGAATTTATGCGGAGCGGCAGACAAACTGCGGCACATAATGACCAAGCGTATGACTAACATCAATCGATGAACTCCGCGAAACTTCGTGAAAACTGCATCAGTTTACTCGTACCACAGAGAGGTTTGTGCTGCAGTGATGGAAGCGTTCACATTTTGGCTGGACTAGGCAGGCTCCAGCACGCCTCATTCGAGATGGCCATTTATGGAGCAATTATCTCCGAACCGAGGAGAGAAGTTAAGCTCGAGTAGTAAAACAAGTTATCTGGACTTGCAGGCCTGCGAAGTCTAATTGCCCTGGAACCCAAACAATTAATTGTTTCTCCAGCAGCAGACATCCCATACTGGTAGTGGAGTGTGGCGGGATGTGGTGGAGGGGGAGAGGGAGATGTCTAACAATGTTTAGCCAACTGCTGGGCAATTACATCTGGCTTGCAAATGAAATAAACCATGTACACCAGCCAATCAATTTCCAGAGTCTTATTTATTTATTTGGATTATTTTATTTATTTGCAGCTGCTGTTCCATTTCTCTCCTCTGTAAATCTAATGTTCCTGTAGTGTAGATAGAGGCACACATGTGAACAGACGCCCAATAAACAGGAATGTACTGTACGGAAGGTAAAAAAAGACAACAAACAGGTGTAGAGAGGGCCAAGGCTACAGCAACTGTGCTCAGACTGGCAGCATGCTCCTTTGAGAGCACTAAATCCACTCCCCTCACTGGAGATGTTTGCTCTTACTCTCAGACAGATGAGGTCAGACCTTGAAAGGAAAAAAAGACACTGATGCTGAAAGATAACTGCGGGGCCAGCAACCATTCATGTGTTACTGTGAAAAGAACTGGGAATAGATCTGAGAGTACCGGGTAAGGAAGAATGAGTTGGGGCCATCCAGTGGTCATCAAATGGCAAGGGACACATCTAACTGAGATGTCAGTAATGACTTTTTCTTTTTTTTGCACAACACAATACACACAAATCACACTACAGTATGTCAGTTCCATTACACAACTGGGTTGCACAAATATGGAAATATATTTGTGTATGTTTTGTTTTTTTGTTTTGGAACCTGCTGCTTCTTATTTATCGGGTGTGGCATAATGATGTACATAAATGCATTAGGGTGCTAAGAAACGGAATAACGCTCCATCAAGCCGTGACCTCCGGCAAAATCTCCAATTACTAATGGCTGTAATAAAATATGGATTTTTGCTGCCTCAGTGCCGCCATGTGAAATTCCCACGAGGGCATGCTTGCTTGGAAGATGACCAAACAGGTTGCCCATCACTGGCATGTAATTATGAATCCTCCATTTTACATCAGCAATAATAATATGCCAACGACCTTGGTCCCCACCATGGCTGTGACGTTCAACAAAATGAAAACTAAAATAATCACCATGTTTTTTCTTCTGTTAAATATGGATGTTGTGTTTTCTCCCTGCCAGTGCACCTTGAGGAGAATCTCAGGACAATCCAGTTTTTTTTGTTATTTTGGTGAGTAACATTAGGCTACTACATAGCTAACAACCAGAATTTTACAGGTTGGTTTGCCAACAGGAGCCATCCAGGTGTAGCCTACTTGCTTGTTTAATAGAGTCTGAAGAAACTTCTTCAGGGCATGGACTCTCTCTCTCTCTCTCTCTCTCTCTCTCTCTCTCTCTCTCTCTCTCTCTCTCTCTCTCTCTCTCTCTCTCTCTCTCTGTCTCTCTCTCTGTCTCTCTCTTTCTCTCTCTTTTTCTCTTCATCCCTCCTTCCCTGTTGTCTGCTACCACATGTATTATTAACGACACAGCACACATACATACACATATCATCATCTTCCTCTCTGTGTTGTTTTCTTATTAAGCTAGGCTTCCTCACACGCTCGTGGGCCTAACTTTTTTTGTGGACTACCAGGCTCTAAATATGCTTATTGCCCTGGAGGGGGGTTGGCTTGGAATTGTAATGATCTTATCTGTCTGTTTGTCTGTCTGTTTGTTTGTGCACCCACTGTCTGTGAGTGTGTGCTGTCTGCAAGGAGAGACAAACATGCATTGAGTCATATACACATTCCTGGACAAACACACACACACACATAAACCTGTGTGTTACATGAGGTAAAAAAGTCTCATGCAGTGTTGGTCTGGGGACTAGGTTGTGTTTTGACAGGGGAGTCCATGGGAGTCCATTTTTCTTCTGCATCCATTGCCAAATGGATTGTGGTGCAATTGTTTAGCCAGGAACGTTGGAGCTTGGTCCTATAGGCAATCTTTCCTTCATATAAGGGAGATCATTGAGCTTAAGCTATTGCCGCTATATACGGCTGTCCTTGATTTATCTCCTAAGATGAAATTGAGGAACTTTACACACGTTATTAAAATGGATTAAAACGGCATTAAACGCCATTCATGATTCCGATAGAAACTGTGTTCAAAACCTGTGAAACCAGTCACAGTAAAGAATACCAGCAAAGAGTGCAAAAACCTTATTTCATTGCGGTCATTTTGGATGGCTCCCCACGACTGCAGGAGGTGGCCAATAGAAAAACTATCCCACCTTCTTCCTCATGGTTTCTGGTTATGGAAGTCAATTTTCCATTCTTTCTTTTCATTGTCATGTGAAAAATCTGCTTTGTGGTGCCTAAGGTACGGGTTAAATGATGACCATAATCATTTCATTTTAAGTTGAAGAAAACCAAGTATTAATGAGTATATGAAAATGCTTGGATTTTGGTTGGAAGACATGTGTCATGGTCAACATTTACTCCATAGCTGATTAGGAGTGAAGGCTTATAACACCCTTAAAATGGATTTTTCATAATGAAACGTCAAAAAATGAATGAAATGGACATATTTCTGCAACCAGAAGTACCGGTAAATGGAGAATGGGGCGGGACAGCGTGTCTCTGACGTTTTAAACAAGGCTATGATTGGCCAACGTCGTTTCTGTCTAAACACCTACAGTGTTGTGATGTGTTGAAGTCAAAGTCTAATGGCATTGAATATATTTGGAAATGACAAATTGTAGAACAATATGATATGTCTAAATGGAATCTGCGCCACAAAATGGTGCATATCAGCTTGTTTGTTTAAGCCAAAGCAGTGGGGAGACTTATAAGTATGTCATAGATTACTAGTAGGATTCTTTTCCTCGCTGTTCACCTAATATTCATTACAATCACACACAAACTTAATTTTCTGTAACATTCATACACTAAAAGTCCTTAATTTTTTCTCATATTCCTGCTCAACTAAGCGCTAAGCCTATTTTATTGCGAAATTGTACATTGTTGCGCGTACTGTATGTATGAACAAGTTCTTTCCATACTTAATTTAGCATATAGCTTCATATCTGTGTGACTGTTGCAGTGTTCTTTATCAGTGAACATACTAAGAGGTGGCAGCTGTACAACACATGGTTGATTAATACCACACAAGCAATTTAAGGTTGCCACAGTACAACCTCGATATAACTCAAGCGGTCAGCCAGTTAGCATGGTCTGCGGCCAACTTCATAAATCATGGGGCTTGAATTAGACATGATCCCCCAACTATTTCAGCCTGACAGAAATCACTGTTTGGGGTTTATGCGCTGATTGAATTGAATCGGATTATTATAAACCCAAACGCTGTCACTTCTATTTTTCCCACCCTGAAAGCTGAATTTAGCAGCTCTACAGGCAAAACTAATTCTACAGTGTTCAAAGGAAACCTGGAGGCAGCGAGGGGCTCTGAACCTCTCCACCTCCTCTCCAACTCCTCCACCTCCTCTCCACCTCCTCCACTGTTTGATGATTATTGACGGCCAGGGTTGCCATATGAGGCTGATGATTTCCAGCCCAAAAAATGCTCAAAACCCGCCTGGAAGCTCCTAAATCCAAATTCTTATTGATCTCTATGGCCAAAAATTGGGTGTTTTTTTTCTCCAAAATCCATTTTTACCCGCACACGACCATCCTAAGCAGCCCAATTGGGAAGGAAACCGCCGAGTCTGGCAACACTGCTGACTGCACCAGTTTCGTATGGCACCACAACTTACAGTAAAGCATATACATTAAGGGCTAGATCAACCTCCCCCTGACGCCTAACCTTTTTTTGCACCATCCACCTGGTCAGACGTGGAAACTACAACATGATGACACGCCGCTTTGATGAGATGCCATTTTCCCAAAGACAAGCAATTATTAAACTGCAAACATCCATTCCCTGCGTAGGATGCCTCAGGCTTGATCTACGGTACGAAGAGCAACAAACCCTCCCCTCTCTTCTTTCTTCTCTCTAGCTGGAAATCTGCTTAGCGACTTGGGGCTCTACCTGCTTTCCAATTAAATCAAGATGTATTTGCCTTTCAAAAGCCTTCTCCTCCCTCGCCCCCGTCCCCCATTGGAATAATTGATGGAGCCCTCTGGCCTATGATGAATGGCTTCCAACCTGCAGATGAAGAGGAAGATGAATGTGCTGCCCTGAGAGAGAGGGCTGGGCGAGGAAGGCTTCCAGGACTGCTGACACAGTGACAAATACACTGACCGTGGCACCAACCTGCCCAAATCAGCAGGGGAGGGGGTGGCAAGTGTCCCCAACAGCTCCCATAACTTCGCACCATGCTATAAGCTCACCGAGACGCCGTCCCACACCCAATTACCTGGGCTGGCAGCTAATTTCAGCTCAGGTGTTTTCCTTTGGCTGCCGCACTGAGATATTCAAAGAAATGCTTCGCATCACGCTGACACATTAAGGGCACACAAAAGAAAATTGGAGCATTTTAAAGGGGCGCTATGCAACATGAGGGGAGGGGAAATTCGATAGAAATAGCTTCTGGTGAAAACGGGATGCTGGGGTTGGCTTGCTGCAATCAGCACCTGGTCTGGTCAAAGCAATGGATCATATTAAATTGAATACTGAAAATAGCCCGGGTCAGACCTTTGTTAAAATGCCATCAACACACATTGGCACTAGAATGTTGTTATTGCAATGTTATTTGGCACAATTGAGCTAATATCCCTCCTGTAAACAATTTTCAGTCAGTCAAGTAATGTCCCCAAAATGAGAAAATATGACCACGGGGAAATGCCCAGTTGTCCTGTGACCTATGCTCTGAAATAATTAAATACAGAGCTGTGGAAAAAAAACATGACTAATGAGCTGTGTTTACTGGGGCTATTTGTACCAGTTGCGTAACATGAGGAGCATCAGGTGCAGGGTGGGCTGTGTGGCTCCGCGGCCGGCCACCTGCCGCACCCTGAAGCTGCTGCTGAGGGTAAACAAAAGACCACAGGGCCCACGGCCAGGGAAGCCGAAAGGGGGGACAAAGGGGCAACTTGTCCCGGGCCCAGGGAGAGAGAGGGGGCCCATAATTGGCTCCTCATTACATTATATGAAAAAATTGGGTTTGGGTTATATTGGGTTTGGGGCCCTTTCAAATGTTTTTGTCCCGGGCCCAGCCAAAGCTGTCAGCGGCCCTGCCCACGGCTTACTGGGTACACCGACTGACCGACAGACAGAGGGCCGCTTTGTCCAGAGAACATGATTTAATCTCCTTTCAAAATTCCCCCCAAATAAAGCCGGCGAGTGGGCTTATCTGATACCTAATACAATTGGCAATTACTTGGACAATCACTGCGATATGAGAGAAATGGGCCACCTGCATTCCAGGTCATTAGGGGGGTGGGTCTGGGCCCTGTGAGCAGTTCATGTAATTCTCTGTATCAGTGAAACAAACATTGCGGGGATCAGCTCCAAATGTGCAGCCTATCAGGGCAAAAAAGACCCTGTCAATTTGTCAATTCAATTGCCCAGTTCAGTATTAACACACAAACAAGTCTTGGAGTCTGAAAGGGCTGCCGGAAAATAATCAAACCGCATATGGATGATTTTCATACACAACACACCCGCAGTCATATATGAAGTACCCACGGATCTAAACATAAAAAGAAAACAAATCTTCATACACTTTGAACAATCCACCCCCACATCCCCCTTTAAATTTTTAAGCTCCTAACCCTTCACTGGACTTTGAAGCCACAGTTATTTGGCACATTAGTGAGGACATCAAGCTGACCCTATACTGCATCGAGTGTCTAAGTGTTTGGCATATGCAATGCTTGCGCTGCGGCCGGCTGAAGAAAGGATTCCGATTGGTTGGCTAATGAATTCTGACAGGAATCGCGCTATCCAGAAGCACCCACCCCCCCTCGTCCTGATGAAAAATGATTTTGCTAATACCCTTTCTGTTTGCATCTAGTTCATTATTTACTTGGTTGATCTGGCAGAAAACTGCAATGAGGATGTGCATGATATCCACAGAAAGGAGCGGAAAGGAAAGGGGTTGTGAGACATACAGAAATATGAGGAATACTGCTTTTATGTAAAAGTTGAAAAGGCTAAGCTGGTGTTTAGTCATGGCAGCTGCAGCTGTTGTTGTTGTCTTCATGAGAAAAACAAAAAAAGGCTTGGTGTTGGTGGAAGAAGAAAAACACGAACAGTCCTCCTGCTGTCCTGTGAGAAGGGACATTGACAGCTTTTACTAGGCTATTGTTTGCAAAATCACTGTTTATATGTCTGTGAGCACGGTCAGCTATTCCCCAACATCAAAAAGAGCAGATCTCTGTAAAACTCTGTAAAATTACCCTGGCAGACAAACATCATGGCCATGCAGCACTGTGCGAAGACTGTATCCCCACCTAAGCCATATGACGACTACCCATGCCAGCTGATCTCAAAACCTTAGCACACCCTGCTGCTTTTAATATTCTTGCAGACGGTCCAACAATCTGAAGATGATCTGCCAGGGAATGTCCATTCCCAAAAGAGATTTAGTTTGGTCTGTCAGTCAGGAATGGAAGATGGTTACATGGATGTTCATACATGGTTATCTTTGAGTGAAAATGTATACCTTTCCATGTTTTTTTTCTTCAGATAATCACTTACTGTAGCCTAAAATGGAGGAGCTTTTAGTTGATTGGAGATAAAGATGTTGATTAAATGGCACATTTCAATGTTACTGATGGATGTCATAGCCATTTGTATGTGTAATGTATTGTATGCATGTCCATGGTAAACCCTTCACCAAATATACTGATGATAATAGACGCTGGCATTTGTGACGGGCACTATAGTAATTAGTGCAAGCTGGCCTAAAAAAAAAGCAGAGAATGGTAGAGGCGTTTTTCCATTTGATTTCCATACCGGTCAAGTATTCTGGGTCGGGCACAGGGTCTGATAGCTCTTCATGGCACTGGACCTCTGTTGGGATGGATGCCACCACCATGCCATCTGGGAGCTGCTGCTCAATGCCTCGAGCAAAGTTCTTCTGTCTGTAAACACACACCCACACACACACACACACACACACACACACACACACACACACACACACAGAAAGAGAGAGAGAGATGGAAGAAACACAATGCATCATTTGGACAGAAATGAGAATCTGTCAGTCAAAAACATATACGTACAGTGGGGCAAAATCTGGTAATATTCCATATCATTACATACACACAATAAAAGCAAGCAGCTATAACCTTATGCATCCTTCATTTTGAAGGTAAGGTAAGGCAATCTCAGGTGTACAAATCCATGTATTCCTTCCCCCCATAAAAATGTAAATATATATATACAAAAATATAAATATACAGAAGCTGTACATCACCCACCATCTCCCTCTGTGTCTTATGCCAATCTAAGAGCATAAAAATGGCAACCATTTTAACAGTGTGATTATGTTGTTCAGCAGAGGGTGAAAATGTAAAATGTAGAATGTACAAAAGGACAGAAGGAAAAACAACTAACCACAGAAGATGCTTCCAATTTAAAACATAATGAAAGCAAAAAAAAAAATGGCCTTTCGCAACTGGCTGTTGTGACCCAAAGATTCAAATTCACCACAGTTGCGTGAAAGAAGAGGATCTATAAAAAGGATCAGAACAAGGAGTGTGACAAACCCCCACTAGTTGAGACAGTTATAGTTCAGAGTTCTTATAAAACAGTCACAAACCATCATCACACTGAAATGGTCCTTACAAACCAATGTTAACAGAGCAAATATGGACTACTGGAGATAGATTGTGTGTACAGTATACTGATATGTTTAAAATACATATTTGTTAGAACTATCTTCTAAACAGTTAGTCTCACTCTTATGTATGCTATGTATGCTGCCCCTGTTGAAATGTGGCATATTCACACAATTTGACTTTGGTGTGTGAACATTCAAAAACAAATGTTGTCATTCACTGTGCAATACTGTTTAGCACATGTAAACTGATTCAGATTTGTTATCCATACAGCATAATGACAAATGCTGTCAATATCACATTATGCAAAGTCACACTGCAAATGAATATCAGCTTGCATGATTTTGCAACACAAGCATGTTTCAGCGGCAGAATACTGTCGGGGTTACAAAAGGAATGTCATCATATTCAAGTTAATTTCCTGATGCTTTCGAAAACAGCTTCTTGCATTTTAAGATGAAGCGCTCCCCATTCCTCCCAAAAAAAAATACCACGTCAACTAATTATGAACTATGGATCAGCTGCTGAGTAGTGGAATTAAACTGGCTGAAAATACAATGAAATTAAAATGCTATTAAATTAGCTACTTTCCATATGTGTCTAGCTTTAATTGTACTGCATTATATGACAATCTTGTACAGTATATCAGTACATGCAATACATTTAGAAAAGAACGTACATAAAGGTTACATAGGTACTCCAGAAAATAGGCATGTGTTTATATTTAGTTATATCTAGTACAGTAGGTATTTTACTAAGTGTGTTAAATGTGTATTGTGTGCTTTATATGTCATAACATGGCATGTGGAGTAGAATGTACTCTTCCATGCAGGGTATTCTCTGTGCTATGAAGTGTTGTCTTTCTTGATGTGAGAGCTAGTCCTTGTCACCTAAAAGGTACAGTACAATGTCCCCCTCTACCCATTCACCCAGGGACATGTACACCATGGCCATGGTAAATGGAAGAAAGCTGTTTCTCTGGTCAAACCTGGACAACACAGTGAGGACAACATCCTGATGTTGAAATATTAATCGCTTCGCACTTTGTTTCTGCTAAGACACGTATCTAATAAGACAAGTGCCTGCTTGCTTACAGGGTGGTAGAACAAAGGATATGTATGCTGAGCAGATAACAATAAAGAACTCCTCTTTTACATACAGTAGCCAACTGCTACTTGTCGCGCTGTGTCCAGCTGTAGGCCTATTGAGGGGGATGATTTTAGACCATTTTCATTGTTGGGGGGATGGCATCCCCCCTCATCCTCCTACAACTCGAGCCTTGCTTGTACCTAACACAGTATGGGATTGGTCACTGCAATGGATACCTCATATGCCCTGTTAGCAAGATTGAAACTGTTTCCGTTAAAGGCTAGGCACCCAATTGAACGAGAAGTTAATTCTAGTATGTGCCTTGTTCAGAATACAGCCTGTGCGATCATCACTGACAGCCCAATGACTAAATTAAGAGCCTTGAGTAACTAATTCATTAAATGTGAGCTTGAAGTCACTAAATATATTTGCATGGGTCTAAATGCATATCTGTGCAATGAGGCCTTACCACTGAAGGTGTAATTCATTAATAACTTTAAGGACATAAGATCCTTGACAGGCGTTCCTCACTGACAATGTTAGGACAATGTTGCATAAAGGAACTACCCACTATACACTTCAATGCCAAACGGTTATTTGAAACAAACGGCGTACCGCAGAAATAAAGAAAAATGAAGAATGAGGAAACACTGACTTAATACCTGTATCATACTGTAGACGAATAGGTGGACAATGAATAATACATCAAATGAAAAGCATAGTTTCATAACTAAATAGTGATTAATTAGTGTTGTCACAGTAAATGATAGCTTTATGAAACATGACACTGTGCAGTCAGCATGACAAAAAGCTCTATTAAAGTAGCCAAATACCCAGTTTTGTCTCTGATTATGGAACATGTCCTCAAAATCAAGATGCTAAAGTTCTTTACATGCTCTACTTGTTTTCAAGGTGATCTACTTAAAAGAAATTGAAGCCTTCAGTTTATCAATTAAATCAGTAATGGCTGTTCAATTAAGAGTAGCCTATGTGATATATCTTTCTGAAGCCTGTTATTTGTCAAGGAAAAGAAATCTAATGACACCAGCCTGACTGTCTTTGGTCAACTGATTTTAACTTGAATAACAAAATTACTAATGAGATGAATCAGCTGTTGTGGACCAGCTTGTATTTTCGTTTGGCTTTGGGTGAAGTACTCGGGCAGAGAGGCATTCAGGTAAATGCATGCACACGCACGCACACACACAAACACACACACACACACACACACACACACACACACACACACACACACACACACACACACACACACACACACACACACACACACACACACACACACACACACACACACACACACACACACACACACACACACACAATGGACCCAAAAATGACCCCTTTTATGTCCTCATGGGAACAGATACACACAAACAGGTCTGGATCTGAGGCCTGAATCATTTAACACAAAGTCCAAACCCGTACAGCCAGCCTAAGTCACTGGTTTTTAATGGCATCGTAGAACCTACTCAACGTGAGTGCATGCTGTACTTAATCACAATACTATTCCCAAGGACATTGGTTCTGCTCTAATTATGTGAACACGGCTAGCATACCTGTGCATGTCACATTATCAGGCCAACTATAGCTCAAATATGATACTTTAATTAAGTGTTCCCGTAAAGGTAGTCCTTAGAAGGGGAAGGGGAAGGAGACGCCCAAACCTCGGGTGAAACAGCGGGGCGCGGGGTTGAGGTGGGGGGGTGTGGCACGTGCCGCGCAGGGAATGATGCTCCTCATCAGGATTCCAAGCATACTTAATGAGCACAAAGGACACTAAAATATTCATTAAATACTGCTCAAAGCCTGCTGTGCAAAAGAGCAGGAGAGCCAAGAAAGGACTGGGGGCGCAGGCGGAAGAAAAAAGTAATTAGTGGGGCATTTACGGCCAACGCTATTTTTACTACGCACCCCAGTCCCAGAAAGCCCAACTTATACACGAACATGTCTGGCTCAAGACAAAAGCAGTGGAGAACAGAAAGGTCTGGTTGCCCATAATGAAGACACCCGAAGGACCTTTCTTCTCGTTTGAAGTGAGAACATATCTGGCATGTTAAAGTTGGGCTCTCATTATGCATGACAGTGACCAGGCAGTATGGGTGAATAATACACTGGATACTTTTTTTTTCTTTCCATCTCACTCTACAATTCTATCTTAAGTTGTGTTGATGTGGCAACAGAAATTCGGTTGCATGGGGACTACATGGGGTGCAATTCTCTGAGAGGGGGTGCAGGCAAAGGCATACCCGGACATCATAAGGTGGTTCCAGAAAAATCCAGAAAATATGAACACATGAAACTCAGAGGGGGACTGAGCAGATGGGCACACCCAGCTATGGCAAAGGCTTGCAGAAGTAAGAAATATACACTCATAGTCATACGCATGCACTCATTGTGGGAGTGTTGACAGCTATTTGTGTGAATATGCATTTTCTTATAGTGTATTTTCTGTGTCTGCACATATATCTAACTGTATATGTTTTTATGTGTATGAACTGTACACTGTGTGTGTGTGTGTGTGTGTGTGTGTGTGTGTGTGTGTGTGTGTGTGTGTGTGTGTGTGTGTGTGTGTGTGTGTGTGTGTGTGTGTGTGTGTGTGTGTGTGTGTGTGTGTGTGTGTTTTATTTTTCAAACCAATATCGCTGCTTAATTGGTCACGCTTTTGTCCTTTGTCCTTTGTTTCTTTGTGTGTGTGTGTGTGTGTGTGTGTGTGTGTGTGTGTGTGTGTGTGTGTGTGTGTGTGTGTGTGTGTGTGTGTGTGTGTGTGTGTGTGTGTGTGTGTGTGTGTGTGTGTGTGTGTGTGTCCTCCTGTCTTCATGTCTATGTGTGCACCCGTTTGTGTGAGTGATGTAGTGCAGTATACTATGTGCTCTCTCCAGTGGATGTGGGTAATCCCCACCTGCCTAGACTCACTTTTATCTCGTTCCCCTTCCCCTGTCACCAGCCACAAAGCGTTGCAAGCCTTTAAAGAGTTTTCGCACTCACTCCTGCAGGGCCGAGGCAGCACGCTGTACCACATTCAGATGAGGCACCAAGGGTCTCATTGCAGCCCACTACACCATGGGTGATATGCTGATAGGCTTCCACATGCTTTTGCATTGGCAAACGAGGCAAAATAAAAACACAAATACAATGAAAATGACGTTACACCACATGCCGTGTATAAAATAAAGATAACGTGAAATTTTGAGAAACATTGTCATTTCAGAGACTTAAAAAAAGAATAGAGACTAAGTTGGAATAGAGCACATTTCACATGGCACACATGCAGAGGCCAATGACAAGCTGAAAATGAGGCATATAAACTACCTTCAATTTACATGCATTTAAAAACGTGACACCTGCTGTCAGTATGTTGAGCCAGAGTATCTAAGGCACTGAGAGTCACCACTAAGACGTTGCTATGCGGCTGAGCCTTGCCATTGTTATGCAGGTGTTCGCAATCACTTTAGCGACTTCTGGGTGCGTGGGGACCTGGAGAGTCACATTTAATACATTTCGGATCATTTTCATTAAAAGATCGGGGACTAAAGTTTGACTTCCGTGTCCTTTCAAGGTTCGCCTGTAAAGGAGTCAAGCAGATGCCGCGCGACATTCCAAAACCATGGGGTGTGGCTTTTGAAAAACTGCCAGTGGAACTCGGAGGATGCTGTAGAGAAAGAGGAATGAAACAAAATAGCAAAGCTCCTCTGGTCCTCCACAGACTTGCTGCAAATCGCCTGCCTCCTTTGCCTTTGTATCAGGCTGACTGTATTCGACACAAGGCCCTGGATTCCCACTACTATCGAACTTCACAATACAGTATGCCTCCAAAAAAAGGAGAGAGGTGGCGCATGATAATGATCACCGCAGAGCCTTCCTTCAAAAACCTGTGCAAAGATGGGGACCAGGAAACAGCATCAGGGTATTCCATGTCTGATTCCATTACTGACATTCAGTAATCTTTGAGTTCAGAAGATACTTTAATGCAAATCAAATCACACAAACTTCACAATTAGTATTACAATTTATTCAGTTTTGAAAAATTTTGAGATTTTTCAAGCCTCTAGTGTACAAGATTCTACATGGTCTAGCCCCAGCTTGTCTTTTGGAGTTTGTATGTCATCGATCTCCTAGGTCTATGTGATCTTCAAGAGTAGCATCTGTTTATGACTGTATAATACCTTCTTACCGCATAAAGTTTGGGCAGTCACCTCTTTTTCCTTTAAAGCCACGACTCAGTGGAATGCACTATCTGGTGACCTAAAGAGCTGTCTCTTCTTAAGGAGCTTTACGTCACAGCTTAAATATTCAGTGAAAAACAGACCTGATATATGGTGATGATGACAATGTTTTTATGCTCAATGTTTTTATTTTGTGTGGGTGTGGGTCTGTATGTGGGATATTTCATTTTAATGCTTTAAGTCTTGTCAGGGACTACATATGTAAATTAGCCTAAGGGTAACTCTGGTACAATGCATGAAATAGCAACATTTATGTTTAATAGTACATGGTCCCTATAATAAACTGAAACTGAAAATAGCATATTTTCCATAATTAATATTAAACCTGCACTATGAGCAACTGCAATTTAATGTTCTGTCTTGAGTAATAGGCTGCAACAGATAATCTAATGTAGAAAATTGTTTCATGAAGTCATGCCAAATGTGTCGCTTTCACCATTTGTACATTCAAAACAAAAGCGACCAGAGCCGTATAAGTCATTATTTCTGTATGGAGAAACGATTGAATAAGGTGACGAGACTGCAATTCGCACCAACAAAACAAACTGAGCGACTGGAGAGAAAAAAGTTAAAATTCAGTTTACTTCAATGGTAATGAGCTATGACATTATTAAGCGATAACCACACAAATGGACATATCGCAAATGTCCCTAGTTGATCTGCAGTGATGTGCGGCTCTGTTAAGAGATGAATATAAGATATATCAGATCAAGAGCAAATAAAGTAAATTCAAAATGACATGACAGCAAACCATCTTCAGGGGCCTTTATGATTTTATGCGTTTGCTTGCTTTTGGACTGCATGTACATTTAGTGAGCCCAAATCCACAACCATTTACATGCTCTTACTACAACCATGTGCTCTTACTACATATTTGAGTGCCAGAGCTTGGTGCTGCTTGATCTGTATTATGTGGTGCTGTCTGTTAAGCACAGACACAGTGGAAACACCTTCCCTGTAAAATTTCAATTACTGTGTGAAATTTTACACTTAATCGTGAATAGTATTTAAAAAACAAACATTAAAGAAAAACCTCTGGTTAATTTGCTGTGGCCTGAGTGTTAAATTACAAATTCATTAGCCCTATGAAGCTTGATCTGTTCCACACATTTTGTCAGGCAGCAGTAGGGCTGCTGCAAAAATAGACAACCCCATGTAGGTGACACTAGCTGCAAGCACAGAAAGGTGCCATAGGCTAAAACAGCTGCGAGGCAACAGACACTTATCGCAATTGCAATGATCAGGAGGAGGGCGGAGTGTCATCAGGCATATAAATAGGAAGGTGCTGATGCAGGTGTGGTCCAAAAGGAAGGGCAACTGTTATATATTCAACAACAGCGACAACTACAGGCTTGAGTTTCTTGCTTGCGAATCTGTATCTGTATTTATGTTTTTCCAGGGTGGAGTTGTTAACCCCACGCCTGGAGGACCAGGTTAGAATCACAAGGAATCCACAAGGAAGAAGGAAGAGGGGAAGGCCAAGAATCAGCTGGCGTCGCGACCTAGAAGCAGATGTGAAGAGGTCTGGCTATACATGGGGACAACTGGAAAAGATGGCCCAGCATCGAAATGACTGGAGGGCAATTGTTCGTGGCCTATGCCCAAAGTTGGGCAGTAGGCGTAAGTGAGTAAGTAAGACTACTACAGGCACATACAGTATGGACTGGGATCAGAACAATCAGAATAATTTGGAATAGTATTATGGCACATAAGGTTATTGTAGTATATTGATGGTTTTATAGTATCTTACATCTTATATCTTATAGTGATAAATAAGTTTTAAAATCATGGGATTGGGTTTCCTTCCTCATACATTCCACATACACTTATCCATTCCCTCTTCATGCACAACTACATTCCAACCGTATTTTTCATTTCCACAGCCTCTTTTTTTAGATAATTAGCTTGAGTGAGTCTCAGATAATGTGGGCCATAATATACCCACAGTAGCATGTGTGGCGTAGTATTACAGAGATATTTGGCTTTAGACCCTTACTGTCTCCATCTCTGGTCACCTGAAGCACTCAGTGACATTGCGATATCTCCACGACAAGAATATCAACACTAATATCTCATTTTCAGCATCCTGGAGGGTTTTTCTTCAGTGCAGACAACCAAATTGCACGTTTAAAATTAATTGTAGTATGATTGGAATACTCTATCAAGGCTTAATAACCTGAGGTGATGCAACTGGAGCGTCACAGGAGCTTCGCTTTATGTATTGTGCATTCAATGTTCTCTCTCGTCCAATTAAGCCCTATTAGACCAAACTTGCTGCTGGTCGCTTTCAATTCACTTCACGCCATTTCAGTTAATTAGAATGAACGTTATGCTGGGACCTCCCAAAAGATGCTTCTCTTTCCAATGCCTATAGAGAAAGGGGCCTAAGGCACGTTGTGGCCAGCTGTGGGTTTTTTTTTCCTCTCTCCCCAAGCCTGTCTAAACCTGCTGTCCCTTTGGACCCCTGCAAATGAGATCAGAGCATTTGAGATTTGGCGGTCTGATAACATTAACTCTTCTTCAACACCCTGCGCTCCCCGCCCAGTCTTATAGACCAATCACATGACCACTGGTGATGAGTTGGGCTGCTCTTGGGGCCACTGGAATCATAAGAGCAGGGATTCAATTTCAAGGCCACAGTTGGAATCCTTTGGTGAGCTATAAGCTCCTTCCTACGGTATTGCCAAGGATGACACGGCACCCTGAGCTATGGATGAATTAAAGACAGCTTTCCCATATGTGAAATTTTGTGACAAGCTTTTAAGGTGGGATTTAACAAAACAGATTACAGGCTAAATAGGGATTTAGCTTGAGCTCGATTTTAGGAGGGTTGTTTCTGCAAATTAGCAAAAAGTCTCAACTAGGCTTTATGCAAAGTCTTCTGGGTTATAAACTATTTTACATAGCCCAGAACTGCCACTACATTTATGGCCTGTATTTACCTTTATTATTCTGAATTCATGTCCTATATACTTTCAGGAGGGGACCTACCCAGGGAATGAAGCAGGATAGCCATTGCTTTCAGCATAGCATATTACATTCAGCTTGTTATGTCAAGTGAATAAAGAATTAATGCAAATTCTCAACAATGCCAAATGTCTTGAAATGAGTCCGATATGGTTATTCTTTCGTAGATATTAGCAGAAAAATGTCTCAAAGGCACGGATTTGAAATGGACACCATAAAAAACACAAATGCTTTTCATGCCAAGAAATAAAACACAATACAATACAACCATACAATACAACATGTATTTATATAGCGCAGTATCACAACAATGATGTTGTCACAAAAGCGCTTAACAAATACACATACACACACACACTTTCCCACATTCACACACCAGGTCTGGAGGCTGCCGTACGGCGCCAATTGTCCAGGAATCACAATAAGAAAATGAACAGACACACACATACACGCACAACAGTAATAATAGTTCTAAAAAGACATATAAAAGGACTAATAACACTTATGGTAAGTGGTGCATGAATGATAACTAGTTTGTATATGAGCACTAGACACTTTAAATGTTTTCCATTAAACATTCACATGGCAAGTGTACAAATTGTCATTGTGCGCTGCAGGCTTGTACTCTTTTGTACTGTTCCAATATTATCTGCAGACTCAGGGAAGCCGACAGGGAGGGACAAATGGGTCAGTTGTCCCGGGCCCAGGGAGAAAGCGGGCCCAGAATTGGGTCCTCATTACATTGCATGTATTGAATTAGGGGGGGGGGGGGGTTGGGGGGGTTCCGATGACTTTGTCCCCGGCCCGGCCAAAGCTGTCAGCGGCCCTATGCAGACTACAGCTAAACATTCAAATTCTGACTTTACTGGCTTACCTGAAAGTGGCCCTCAGGACCTGCCCAGAGGTGACCTCCTTGGTATGGTTGTTGTAGCCATAAAAGAGATCCCCAAACACTGTCTGGTTGGCTGGAACGTCTGCTGCCTCAGCACAGTCCACTCCTTCGGTGCAGGCCTCGGACAGAGGCTGGCAGGAGCGCCCGTCTGGTCCCCGCTTGTAGTCCTCGATGCAGCTAATAGAGAACACACAGCACAAACAACACTGTCATACAGTAGGCCCACGACTGCATATGCAAAGATCTGCCCTGCTAAATGCAAATACAACAATAAATACTTTTAAAAGTGTCCTGCCGGTTAACATGCTTTTAACAAGAAGTGGAATTATGTTAGTTTACCAGGGACAGAGAGAGAGAGAGAGAGAGAGAGAGAGAGAGAGAGAGAGAGAGAGAGAGAGAGAGAGAGAGAGAGAGAGAGAGAGATAACTATAAATCTGTTGTTTATCTTCTCATCTTCTCATCTCACTACCACTGTTTTCACCACATACTGTAAACAACAAAAATAAGAATGATATGTAACTGAAGCTAGGGGAAAGCATCTGAGAACAGCTTTGTATTGAGTCTAGATTTAAATCTATCAATAGTGGGTGCATTTTTTACGTCATCTGGTAGCTGGTTCCAAAGCATAGAAGCATAGAAGCTAAAGGCTGCCTCTCCACACTTTGTTTTGACTTTTGGAATCACCAGCAAATTCTTCTCCGTTGACCTAGTGACCTGGTTGGTGCATACAGCTGAAACATATCCAGTAGATAGGTGGGTCCCATTCCATTTAATGATTTAAACACAAGTAGCATTGCCTTAAAATCAATTCTGTAGCTTACTGGGAGCCAATACAGCGATCTTATTAAGACAAAGAACAGTAAATAATAATAATAATAATGATACCTCTAGGCATTACAGCTTAAATCTGTAGCAAGACTGAACTAAGCTAATTATTTAAAGCAGCCAGCTTTAAAAAAGACATTTCCTTTTTCAACAAAAGGAGCAATCCGTATTTTGACATTAGGCTCCCTCGGATGCCGAGAGAGAAAATACAGAAGAAGAAAGCGAGCAAAGGAGAAAAAGAAGCAGCAGAAGGGAGAGTCTGAAAATATGTCAGTGCTAAAATAAAGACTCTTCCTCCTTTCCTGTGTGGAAATACTTCAGTGCTGGCTGTCATTGATGGAGGTGAGAAAGCAGCCCATCTGTAACGCTCCCCTGAATACACAGCGCATTTTAAGTGGCTTCCCATTCCCCGACACAAAATCTGCTTCTCCACTGACAGGAAATTAAGAGCATTTGCCACCTGAAGTCAAACAGGCTTTCCACTGAGCAGAGAATGGAAATCTGCAGTGACTAAGGAGACAGGGAATAAAAAATGAAAAAAAATAATAAATAAAAATTGAAAGCTCAGGTTGGCAAAGGCGGGCTGGCTTTCTAAGGAAGAGGAAGACACAGGAGGAGAGAGGTACAGAAAGAGGAAGCTGCACAGGGAAGGAGGATCTAATTCACCAGGAGTCAGAAGGTTTTTGGCATTTTCTGAGCTGAAGTCTTGCAGACTTGATGGATGCCTTCATGACTCCCTTTGCCTGATGGGGTCTGGAAGAGTGACAAAGCTGAGCTGGTGTCAAGCCGAGATAGCTCCTCTCCACTCTCGGGCTCCTGACAATGGCACAGCCTTCATTACACTGATCTGTCTCCTCCATTCCCTCACATTTCACAGCTTCACAGCTTCACGTTGGAGCCAATTAGGATAGCATCTGAAGACAGGATCTGCAACATGACCTCGCTCCGCAGACATTTTAACTACCAGCCATAACATAAAGGCCATAGGAGAGCAATTACCATTATGATTCGCTTAATGTTCCACACTAAAGTTGGAAGTATAATTAACAGCATTAACGTGATTACGGTGTGAAAAGGTCTTTGTCAACATGTTACTGTATATCTGGCAGATGAAGAGGCAGATGCGTGTGTGTGTGGACCACAGAATGTGAGGCCAGATGATTGGGCCAGAAGGAAACGGATGGCTGCGGTAGGGCTGCACAGTTAATCGAAAATAATCGAAAATCGTGATATAATCATGCTATCGAAACCGTGATTTCAGTCGGGATTTAATCGTGGCAATAGTGACCTACCTTCGAGCAACCTTCTTGAAGCCAGAACATACTGACAGGCTGGTGTGTCTGGCCAGAAATCTGTTCACCTAAGTTTCATGCTATTGCCTTTTACATAATCATCACAATTCATTTTACTTTGCTCATCCCTCATCCCAATTCATTCTTGGTTATATTTCATTTTATAATACATATATATATATATATACTATATATACAGTATATATATATATATATATATATATATATGTAATTTTTTTTATATATTATATATATTTTTTTTAAATCAGCAAAAATCAATAATCGTGATTAATAATCGTGATTATGATTTTGACCCAAATAATCGTGATTATGATTTTTTTCCCCATAATCGTGCAGCCCTAGACTGCGGTAGTTTCCCCTCTTACCCGCAGAACATCTGGATGTTGTAGAGGGTGGGGTCCTCCTCCAGTGGGGCCAGCTGCTGCAGGCAGAGCTGCTCGCACCCTCCGTTGAAGCCGTCCGAGCAGTCGATGCCGATGTGGTGGTCGTAGCAGCCCGTGCCATCCTTCATGGGGCTCAGGCCAGGCGGGCACTGAACAACGACAACAAAACAAACCACAGTTGAGATGTCTCGCCAATGCATGTGCAGCACAGCCAGACATGTACTGGCCAAGGCTGGAGTGGGGGAGAAATAGGGCCCGGGCACTTGTGGCTTGAAAGGGCCCCTCATAATTAGCGGTGCAGAACTGACTCACCGGTGGGCCCCGCACCGTTGTGGGCCCCTATTTTCAGAGATGACAATTTTTTTTTTTTAAAAGTCTTTCACATTTCTGAAAATAAAGGTAGGGGCCCACGAGGGTGCAAGGCCCACCGGGAAATGCCCGTTATGCCAGATGGCCAGTCCAGCCCTGGTTCTGGCTAATGAATGCACTCAGGCCTGGCACATTCATTGACAGCATTTGAAACAGGCTTGCTCTAAATTGGCAGACAGCACTTTTCTTTTGCATGGGACACTGACGTTGCCATTGTCTGTGAATTCATTACATTGCATGCATGTGGAAACTCCCAATAAGCCTTGGCTTGTTTTGAATGAACTGACACATTTCTGAAACCGTTCACACCCTAAATGTCCTAAAACAATCTGGAAACTGCTACTTTTTGGTCGATGAGAGTTTTATCTCTCCAGGGGAGCGGGATGTAGACAACAGCACACCTGCTTCCTTAATTTCAGCACCCCCATATTTCCCAGGGCAATCATCCCCTCACAGCCTGTGATGCCAAACGAGCATGGTGCATTTGCCATCCACTATGCCTTCAAAGCAGACTTTGATGGGATGATTCTAACATGGCACCACATCACGGCAAAGAGGGAAATTTCTCCATATGCCTTTAGGCATTACATCACGTCCACGAGAGAGCAGAGAGAAATATGAGGCACAACACCCAAAGATGTCTGCGTCTGCTTTGTCCAACCAAAACTGGAGCTACAGTGGCGTGTGATAAGACTAAATAAAGCTTGATAAGACTAAAAATGAGATATCATCACAAAACACACACACGCACGCACACACGCACACACGCACACACACACACACGCACATACACACACACACACACACACACACACACACACACACACACAGAGCTTTAATAATGAACTGCACGTACAGAGAGGTTTTACTGCTGTGAATCCTGGGAAAAAAAATGGTTTACTGAAAGCTTATCCCTAATATGCATTGAAAACATGTGGGAAGAGGGATTATATTTCATCCCAAAGCCTCCAACAGGGATGATTATTATAAACACCTCGCACCAGACATACAGATGGCACCAATACAAACACACAGCTATAGGATAGGCAAGGCACTACAAAGGCGATATCTGAGGCAAGACCAATTGCATGTCCAATTAGAAATTCCACTACATGACACTGCCATTCAGTAAATCAAAATGGCTTAAACAGTCATGAGTAGTCCAGAACAGTGTGATTACGAGATACTATATTGTATATCACAGTAAAATACTGTATTTTTGTATTACAGAATGCATGCACTGTGTGTATTCCTTGCTTTTTACTGTAAATAAGTCAAAGATTCTACCCATATATGAAGCCATACAATACAAGTTCTCATTTCCCTCCTACTGTACAATACATGAGTAAGACACACATTCACATCCCACCACCATTCAGTATACAGCAACATATAAACCTTTTAGATGGAATGTGTATGTGTTGCGTACACATATGGCACTTAATAGTGGATCTTTTGTATCTTCCACATACACACATTGAATCATTGTGTAATCATTTTTCTGTATTGGTATCTGAACAAAAATATTACAAAAAGGACAAAAAGGAGTAAAAGTACAGAGCCTAACTGCAAGTATTTTTTACACATCTTAGCAGGGCCTGTTACTATTACAGTACATACTATTGATGCACCCTTTTGGCACGTATTGATTTTAATATCATGGCATCCAAACAACTGAGATGAATGTTCCTTTTTGGGGCAGGGTGATAACAAAAGATGCCAAGGTGGCGTGAGTCAGACGGTCAAATTAAACTAGGGTGGGAAAAAAACAGTACAACAGGCTGTTCGCTTGCTAAGCCAAACAATAGCTAGACCCTGGACTTAACTTGTCTACCGGCCTCACCTAAGCCATTCTTTGACTTATTTACAACAAAGTATCAAGAGGCGAGATGTTAGAATTGAAACTCCATTCTGTCCCTGGATGCATGTGTATTGATTTTGTCGCCCGGGGCCACTGCTGCCGTGACAACTGATTTATCACCTGTAATGTAAAAACCATGGTAGACTGAATCACCTAACTCATCTACGACATAGACTCTCTAAATCAGTGGCCCCTTCCAGCGATCGATGAGAACGGAAGTGTGACGGGTGTGGAGGGGAATTCAGATACTGACAGCCTCTTTCACTTCAACACCCTACCTGTCCGTCCACACTAGCTGCTGAGGCTTGGCTACATGCTGTGTCAAAAAGAAATAAGGCCGTTTCTGCACTCAAAACCCCTATTTGACTTTGTCTAACAAATGGCAGGACACAAAAGTATTGTTTCGTGTCAAACGGCTTTCCAACAATAACATCAACACTCCGATTTGGGAAAGTTGTGGCTTAATCCCCAGCTCCTAGGTAGTCCAAGCAAGTCATTGATTTAATAATCAAAATGACATGAACGATTTCTGTGACGCTCCGAACTAAATAACATATGTGCTTTGTGCTGCCTGATAGTTATTGATAAATACAAGAAAATATATGAGGCTATAAAAGTCACTCTCCCCCGTCATTAATGTGTCAATACAGCCTGAGAGGGAAAAGTGCCACATATTCCTTTTTGAAATACATACAAGACCCAGACCAGAGACCTTCAGAATGACCTCGATCCCTCTCAACACTGCCGTACAAGTGGCCCTTCAGAGGAATGCGATCTTTTACAAATGCATTCACCATTAGTACCCATTATACAGGCAAAACATTCTGCTCAAGATGTCTGGGGGGAAAGTCAGATCATAAATAGTACAACACCCACGAGGGTTTCATAGTGCAGCACGAGAGAAAATAATTGAAGAAAAAAAAGGGAAGAAAACAAAACCTGAGTTACAGATCCCTTTAATCTAATTTCCAGCTCTGTTCACAGTGGAACGTATCCCAACAGCTCTTCAGAGCTTAGCCAAATCGCTGTGTGGTGTTGTCATATAGAGACAAATCCGCTCCAGAATTGGATGGATAAGCTAAACAAATCTTATATTTGCCAAAAAACTGTCCAAAGAGACACAATAGAGACGGGCTGCTTATCTGGTTAGCTAAGAGCTTTTTGTGGGGACGTAGGAGAACTCAGAACTGAACAGCCCATGAAGCATAATTGGATATGATGGTTTAATTGAAGATGAGACAACAGAATCATAAATAAAGAATAAATAGTCCAAGTCTTCCAAGGATGTGGCCTTACATGACATCTGATTGGAAGATTATAAATATGCATCTGGGAAAGTTACTGCTTTCATTTTTTAAATGAGATATTACGGTCTTGAAGCTATTTTACTGGCACTTCAGATGTCAGATGTGACCTTTTGAATGACTAAAACATATCTACTCTGTTAGAGGGCATAAAATCAAAAATCAAAGCATCAAAAATCCTACATGAATGTATTTGTCGAATCAGACTGTAAATGTCATTACAGACATACAAATCTGTCAAATGCTTTTATTTCAACCCAAATACGATGGCCATTTCAGTAATTTTTAAATTTAAGTTTCATATTTCACAGCACACACAAAAAAACTATTTGATAAGTGTGGATTTCATTTTATGCACTGCTTTTATCATCTGGGCTTTAGTATTAAACTATTTTCATTTCCCATTTTTTCCATTGATCCTTTCTTGGAAGTAGGGTGGGGGATGGGGGTTACATTTTTTTTGGAGCTGGCTTTGAGGATTACTACAGTGCATTAACATGCCACCGCTTCAGCATCTGTTCCTGCCTGGACTGACTGTGGTTATGAAGCAGAGAGCTAGGGATACAGTCCCCAAATCCACAGTCACATTCATAAGCAAAGTGAAATAGTGGGTGGGGGATAGAGAGTTTCTCTGTGTGTGTATGTGTGTGTGTGTGTGTGTGTGTGTGTGTGTGTGTGTGTGTGTGTGTGTGTGTGTGTGTGTGTGTGTGTGTGTGTGTGTGTGTGTGTGTGTGTGTGTGTGTGTGTGTGTGTGTGTGTGTGTGTGTGTGGGGGGGAGGGGGGGGTTGGGGGGGGGGAGGGGGTGGGGGGGGGCAGAATAAGAGAGAGAGAAAGAGAGCACCAAGTAGAAGAGAGAGAGGTGTAGACAGCCCGCTGAGTGTGTGCCATTTCCCAAAAGCATGTGCACTTGCAGTACCTTTGCCAAGTATTGACTGGGGTTCTCAGAAGTGCTTAGCACCCAGCTCGTGATGGGCACCGGGGCCCATCCATGGCCCTGATGTAGGCCGAAAGGGGCTGATGGGGGTCTGATGAGATTTGTCAAAGAGGCCCCACGGGTCCTGGCTGTCAGCACAACGGATGGCCCACAGTGTAATACAATCACATCCATGTTGGTTTAATTAGGATATGCACAATGTGGAAATCCTGCACAAACACAATTTTACCCCAGAGACAGGTTACATGATGCATGGAGAAAAACATTGATCCCTCCTTTTGGTGCAGCGGTTTAATTGCTACCTTTGCTTTTACTCTCACTGGAATTTGTAGTGGTGGATCTATCGGAAATCCAACTTTTGGAGCCATTTTTTCCCAGTCTGTTGTTGGGGGAGGGGTAACAGCCAATTATAACCTAATCTCTACTGACAGCTTCTGTGGCAGTCAAAAAAGATCATAATTAATAAAATAATTATCGACGCAATTAACGTGAGTCGTACAGTGATGGGGAGCAAGTCAGGACATGTCAACCCGCCCAGACGTTTTCAACCAAAAAAAAAGAAAGAAAGAAAGCAAACACGCAGACTTCAAATACCTCCGACAAGGTGCTAATTGATTAGCAAAGAACTAGCCTCTCTGGGAGCTGGCCAATAGCCACTTATGATTAGATGGACACAAGCCTCATTAATATAACCTGTCATGGGGTAATTACCAAGCACTAACTGATGTACACCAAGCAACAGATGGTTGCATTGCCGCTTACCAGAAAAATTAGCAGCGCAGTTCTTCATAATGGAGACAAGGGGGGAAAGATGGATGCTATACGGAATAATAAGACCAATTACTCTCCATGTGATGCATTCACTCCACTGGCATGGATCAACCTGTTATTTGCTTCTAGCATGCAACGCGGTCAGGCCCCATGAATCCTGCAGTTATATTCAGTGAGTGGCACATCATTATAATCTTCACATGCAAGACCTCTGTCTACAAAATGTCATACATATACATTGTTCGCTTCGCATGACATCTGTCCACCGCATTTATTCTGGAATTTTCACAGCAGGCAGGGTTTCTGCAGACACTTCTTCACCCAAGCTTATTATGATTCACATTACGACTCATGTGTGGAGTGATGCCAACTATTGAAAATGCAAAAATCGAACTCTTCACCACCTGACTTCTTTTGCTCACCTTCCACTTGGCTCACGCAATAAAATGGTCACAAACAATCAGCATCCAAGTCAAGCCGGCATGTGTGAATGACACACCTAAATAAGGTTGTATTAGATTGACATGATATGCTACATATTTCTTAATTCTTCAAATGAATCAGTCATTTAACATGGTCTCTAACCACGTTTTTTTTTTTTAAATTATTATTTGTTTTACATTTTTCGTTGTTTTGCCCTAAAAACAATAGGTCATAGTGGTATTATAAGCTATTTTACCATGTGATGTGCCTCATAACCCATAAGTAACATTTGCAATGAATTCACATCAAACATATGTCATTAGATCATGATCATGCCTGAGCGAACCTGATGACGCGATGAGGCAAAACGCGTTGTTCGTTCTGAATAAACGAGCATTAAGTCAAGAAAGTGTGCTGTAAACTTCTTTCTTTTGAAGTGTTGAACACTCCTGCATTTACCAGCGCCTAGAAGCTGTGCATGGATCTTTGAACTGTTAAAAATGTCATTTATAATTTATAGACCTTTAACTGCAATTAGTAAGCTCGCTAAATACAGCACAACTGCATACAGTACATCATACAGTAATAGTATGCAAGACAAATAATAAAAACACACTTTACGGAACACAAGATGATATACAGTATGCACGTGTAGGACTACATACATATTCCTTTCCACACTTAACATGATATAGGCTATTAATGCATACAATGCATACAAGTTCACTCAGAGCAGCTACTCACATAAAAGACCTGTGACCTGCATTGCGTACTTGTAACCTGTGCATAACATATCATATGCTATTTTGAGGCAATGGGAACTCTAAGTACACAAGCAGACGAATAAAGTCTAGTGCATCAGCTTAGCTGGAGCCCACACAACAACACACTACACTCAGTCCACTACAGCTGTTTGACATGTTTCAAAAGATCACTGTTGACTGTTTGGGCTAAAATGTGAACCTATGCAAAAATGTTGATGGTAAAGTCGTATTAACTATTAAATACATTTTTCATAAATATTAAATAAAGAACCAACCATATATTCATAAATGAATAATTAAATATTCACATGAGTGTGAGTAAAAATAAAGCACACAATGGTTTTCGAGCTCAACCTTCCTATGCTTCACTGCACTTATTCCAACCTGGCCTAAGGAATGCTCGCATACTGAAAATAATGTGTTCAACAAAAAAACCCTTACCATCAGAAAACATGATAGTAGGCATTGTCATTCGCCTATTTTATAAAATAACTTAGTTCAGTTTCTTTATAAATGCACCCTCAAGCTTTAACAAACAAAATAAAAAAATATAAAAAAAAGCTTTACTCCACATGTCTATTTGTTTTCTTTCCTTTCTTGAGTTGTGAGTGTGACAGGTTTAGCCTGTGCTCTCGATCATGGTAATTGCTTTACTTTACGCAGTAATTGAGAAGGAATTTTGCTGCTCACATTCCTGCAAGCCAAGATATAATTTATAGTTGTTCTACAATTTGGTAATACATCAGCTTAGGAGTCGACATCTGCTCTCACTCATTACATTTTCTTACATATTTGAGTTTAGGTTTTTGTTTGTGTCACAATATCAAGGATTTTTTTGGTATGTGATGGTATATCAAAACAAAACAACCACGTGCATTTTTGTGCAGGCTCTATACGTATCTTAGGCCAGTGTTTCCCAACCTTTTTTGTCCTGTGTACCCCCTAAGCCATTTTGTCATATGATGAGTACCCCCTCGCCCTCACTCATGCTCTGTTCCTCAATCCCAATGTGACTAAAGTCAATATATTTGTTATTATTAAATCATTCCGCGTACCCCCTGAGGTGTCCTCGCGTACCCCTAGTGGTACACGTACCCCTGGTTGGGAAACACTGTCTTAGGCGGCCCTCAATTACCAGTACACATGAAGGTTAATGTCCACTATGCATGACGATTTACTAATGACGCCTTACAGACCGTGCCCTCTTAGAGACGCAACACCTTCAGTGTTGCTACTAATCAGGCCAAGAGCAATGCAAGTACTTTCTGAGCTCCTGAAAAATCAGGAACTTCTCCCACTTTGTCGGGAAGCAAACAACCATTAGCAAACCAAGGAAGGCTTGTCAACCATGCCATGTGGGAAATGTTAATTGCTATGCTCTTGGTCAGACCAGTTCTCGAAGAGATTGGGAAGTCGATGATAATCAGGCTATTGGAAACTGTTGTTGGTGTTAAATGTTTCTCAGTAAGCCATGATAAACTACAAGAATGACTTTATGAGCACTCAGCCAATGATCACATTTCGAACTTCAACAAATCAGGTACTTTTCACTTTTAGGGTACCTTTCATCACAATCTGAGTAAAGGCAAAATATGGGTTTAGTAGGAAGGCAAAACTGTATTGTTTTAATTGCACAAATCTAGTTATATGATAATATGTATCATTTTCAAGATAATTACCCAACTGATGCTTAAACTCTTAACTACTCCCACTGTGTGCACTATCAGCTGTAAAACACTTTTGCAAAATCATGTGTGCAGAAATGGCTGTCTCAAAATCTTGAACATTGCATTACATTACACACATTCAAACTAAAGTGTGGATTTTCAAAGACAAAGTTGTCCATGCGAAACAGGTGATAAATATTCAAACATGCTTGTTGTTGTTCACTATTGAGATGTTTCTGCTGGTTTCTTGAGTTACACTCTAACGTTACACCTCTGGGGCGGTGGTGGCTCAGTTGGTAGAGCCTGTTTGGCAACCATAAAGTTGCAAGTTCAAACGCCGCTCTGTCTGACCCCCATCGATGTGTCCTTGAGCAACATACTTAACCCCAAATTGCTCCTGGTGGCAGGGTGGTACCCTGTGTGGAAGCCATTGTCACCAGCATGTGAATGTGAGTGTGAATGGGTGAATTTGACGCACACATGTAAAGCACTTTGAGTGCTCAAAAGAGTGGAAAAGTCCTAGCCTAGCGAGCTAAACCCATACAGAAAGCTGAAAGCTGACATGGGTCTAGAGTAGCTGGGAAGCCGTGTGGGCGGGATAAACGGCTGTCTATCAAATGCCTCGGCACTCAACGCCACGCAATAGGATGGCGCAACAACCAATAACATTGAATCCCCACACAGCAAACTATAGGGGCGTGACCAGCAATAGTTTCGGAGCTACTTGGAGAGAGAGAGCATGCAACCTGCTTCAGACTCCGAGAACACAATACGAACAACTGACGGCTGTTTGCACAACTAACCCACTCAGTATCAAAACAATGTCTACATCCAGTTAACGATTAGCGTTTTTGGATCTTTGGTAACTTTTAACGGCTGTGATTTCGTTCTACACCTACAAGAAATGGTCTACTGGTTCTGTAAAATGCTAACAGTAGCTTACCTGGCTACCCCCGTCAGTTCATGGCAGATATTGGGTGCATCTCGACTTTCTGACTGTAATCAAACTGCCATTCACAAAGGCCTAAATATATGGCCAGCAAGCAGACAAGTTATATGAACAATCATTTAAGTATTAACGGACGTCATCATTTAAGAAGTCGTTTATCAAACCATTTGAAATGACAACGGCGGGGGCCATCTTAACCAGATCAACTGGTATTTTGTTTACAATTACAACTGGTCTCTTTTCAACCATTAAAATGCTTGAAAGAACTCGCCAATTTAGTGACAGTTATAAGACCACAGCATTAAAAACGAGACATTTGGGAGCTATGGAAGTCTGTAAGTAGCTTACTAAATAGATGGGAATGAGACTTGCCGGTAGAGCTAGCGGTTAGCCCACCTCTCGTTAAATAACACAGCTTGGTATCCAGCTAGCTAGCTTACACAGAACCTGTTGACAACAATCAATCAGTTTATGCAACCATTTGACAAGCCCAACATTTTTCAACATTTCGCTGGTTGCCAAGAAGGGCCCTGTGGTTGAATACGAGGCATGTTTGAACTTTGTAAGTGAAAACACAATTTATTTCAGCAACTCGTTTGGCTGGTGGTCAGACGCATTTCCTCCTAGCCTGGTGCAATGCTAGCGATTTACACCTGGGGAGTGTATGTTCTGAAAGCCCAGTTGTGTCGTTACTAGGTAGCCCGGCCCCCGATCCCGCCCCTCACGATTTGATTGGCCACAAACCCCTGTCCAACTTGGATCGGTTGTAGATTCAGGTCCGCTAGACTGCCACCCCGGGAGCAAATTCACTTTGCGGCCTCTAGGGGCATCTATATTTCTAGGCTAGAAAAGTCCTATATAAAAATGCAGTCCATTTAGAAGGCGCAGGTATATGCACTGAAATATTATGTGTATTGTCGGCTAGACATATCTAGTAACATCCTATAACATTTTGGTTGGATTAACAGTAATGTGGCAACACTGTATATCCAAGTCTTATTACATTACACTTAGCTGACGCTTTCATTTATTCAAGGCGACTTACAGTTATTATTTGTCAGGGTATTGGTTACAGTCCCTGGAGCAATTTGAAGTTAGGTGCCTTGTTCAAGGGCACTTCAGCCATGGATAAAGATGTAGGGAGAGGTCAGGGGGGATTCGAACCTGCAACCCCAAGATTGAAAGACCAACTCTCTAACCACTAGGGCTAGGCCACGGCTGCCCCACATGTTATTACTTAACACAAGGCCCTGATAATCATGGTAATCTCCCTCTGAGTCATGGAGAGCTGCATTGACTGCATTATAAAAGACTCAATATTAACAGAACAAATCAGCAGCACCCTCATATTCGTCTAGTCACTTAGGTGATCTAACACTGTGCGGTCCGGTTCTCGATTCTGATTGGCTGATAGCCCTGGTCAATTGAGCGTAAACCTACACCTTCCAACTGAAGATTCTATGCGCGTCTAAGTTAGACCAAGCGCATCTACGTCGGTAATGAGAATATGTTGCAGTTGGGGTAGGGAGTCTGCAAGAAGAGCACATCTTTGCACCATCTGTGGTTGGGGTATCAGTGTCAGGCATGAAAATCCCTCACCTTTCGGCGAAATTCGCCGTTTTGAAATCAAAATGGGTCATTTCTGTGAATCGTGTAGATCCGAGGAGAAAATTTTAGGGGGGGGGTCGAGCGAGGAGAAAAGTGTAGCGCCAACTTACTGTGTCATTGTGTAGCGCTCTACCGCAGAAAACTTCATACAATTTAAGGAGAGATTCCACAACTGACAGTGACGTTTGACAAATCACAGCATTTGTTGCTGTCGGCACAGCCAATAACGTGAACGAGCTCAATCTAAGTCCCGCCCTTCATACTTATCTTTGAAAGCGTTTTAAACAGGTGAAGCTTTGGTCTGCGGGGCTGGCGTGGTTGTATCAAATATCTTTCTTTTTAGTTCTAGAACATCTCTGGTTATAAGAAAATGTCCAAACGATCTGTCACAGATAGTCTACACGTTTCCCAGAGAGGTAGCTATTTGAGATCATGATTCTTGTTATGAGAACATCAAGACGCAAGCATTTCGATGAGAAGTGAGTGGATGTAGTTAGCCACAGAAGTTAAGCTGTTTTCCTAATAATTTGAAACCGCATTTGCCCTGCCCACGTGAAAAAGTATTTATTCTCAAAAGAGCTCCGTTAATGAAAGCTTGGGTAGGCTTACGGCACGTTTTCCTGACGCCTATTTTAACGGGTCGGTGCGCTACGAAATGGCGAAATAGTATGCGCTACGGCCGGGGAAGAAGCGCATATCTACGCGAGGCATCCAACATCATGCTTCGAATGCTTCTTATAGCACGCACGAGAGAGAGGGAGAGAGAGAAAGAGCGTCTAACTTAGTCAATCGTTTGACACGGAACAAATTGTTTTAGGAATCATGTCAAGTTTTTTGTAATCCCTTGGTAGCCTACATCTAAATGACATTAAAAATCTAGTGGAACACGGTCAAACAGTTTTTTTTCACGGTCAAAGTTTGAGCTTTCCTATTATTATTTTTATAGGGAAACAGATATACTAGGTGAATGGACTAAAATTTCAGTAGTTTATCCAAACTGTGTCAAAGATTTTTTGTATTACAAGTTGTCTGAAATAGGATGATTAACTGTTAAAACAAGATCACAACCAGGCAAGCGTTGAGGGGACATTGGATAGTGTTGAGAGGAGGGGGTGCTTAGTTGCCATTGGGGGGCATTAGTCTGCATTGGCAGGGTTTTGATGAGGTCAAGGGGGAATTTATTTTATAAAAAGGCTGAGAACCAAAACCCATTCTATCTATCTATCTATCTATCTATCTATCTATCTATCTATCTATCTATCTATCTATCTATCTATCTATCTATCTATCTATCTATCTATCTATCTGTCTATCTGTCTGTCTGTCTGTCTATCTATCTATCTATCTATCTATCTATCTATCTATCTATCTATCTGTCTGTCTGTCTGTCTGTCTGTCTGTCTGTCTGTCTGTCTGTCTGTCTATCTATCTATCTGTCTGTCTGCCTATCTGCCCCCCTCATCAGACATGACAGCATGACAATCATGAAGTAACGAAGATGGTTGGCAGTTCTTCTTATGTTCACTGTCCCTGGGTCGCTATAGTATGCTCAAAATTCATAATTTAAAGACGGTTTTAGCTAAATTTTCTCCCATGGGAGACCATGCCCCCAGACCCCCCTAGTATGACTCTTATACAACACTATCCCCCAAAAACGCCACTGCACACCACACATGCGCGCGCACCGCTGCAGCACACACGCCGCTCCGTGCCACCACGCCACGCCGCACCTTTCTCACCTTTTTCACCCCTGACCCGTTTTCATGCCTGCAGTGTGATTGCAAAGACATTTCATTCCTGCGATGTTTATCGCAGCTTGTTGAGTTTTGAAGCGAAGTGTATGTCTGGCAGCGCGACGACGCTCGCACGACGAGTAACATTGCCGGGGTAACCACAATCACTTCCTCAACTTGTCGCGGATCAAATTAATTGTTATTAAAGCGTTTTTAAAGAAATTTGGTCAGCGATTAAGTGTAACAGTGTTAGATAAGCAATAAGTCACGATTGATAATGGGCAAGGGGACGTTTACGGCACTCCGCTTAGCGTTGTGCCCCACTCCCCTTGGCCGTTATCAATCAAGCATAACCCACGGCCTCTTGTGGCTTATTGCTTAATTTGACTGAATATATGGAAACAGTGTTATCCTGAGCTGTGCCAATACAAAATCTATGGAGTACTATTACATTTCATATACAGCAGTGTTTCTCAACAGGGGTGCCAGGGCACCCTGGGGTGCCACAGGTACCCCTCAGGGGTGCCGGGGAAACGTGGCTGATAAATAAATGATGTAATATAATACATATTTGTCTAAATTGATAAATTAATGTTAGTCAGTGGAATCTTTCATCTGCCATTTACGCACAATAAAGTAAATATAGGTTGCCCCAGTCAGCTGCAACTTCGAAAGTAGGTCGTGTGACGTCTCCAAATGTGTTACTTTTCTAAGCTTGTGTGGTATCGGTACCATATTACTTCTTGCTGGTTTGGGTGCCTTGACATTTTTCATGAATTGAAAGGGTGCCTTGCCTAAAAAAGGTTGAGAAACACGGATATACAGTATAGCTACAGTTGATCTTTCACAGAGATCTTTATGATGTGACCACTAAATGTTCTCACTGAGGTTGATGGAAACATAACTTGTTTAGCTGTGATGTTTTTTCTATATTGGCAATGGCTTCTTACTGCAACTGTTCCGCATGTAGACCTTAAATGAAAGTACTACTCTTTTTTGGTATCCATCTTTCTATATTAAACTTTCATGCCATAAATCAAATGCTCATTCAATGTGTAAACCATAACCATGTTAAACTGCGAACATCAGTCAGGGTCTGATCTTTAATCCATGGGCACGTCGTCTTCTAAATAGAGGAAGCAAATTGCAAACCTGTGGGTATGTGTTGGAACTGTATTTTATTCTATATGAAAGCAAACATGTTGCCGTGGCACAAATGTGCCCTTTCACATTCAAGAATTCCTGTTCAAGGCTGCAGAAGATTACTGGACTGTGCGAGGACTTTATCTGTACCAGAACAATGGAATGCCCAAACACAACAGAGTTGCATCTCCACATGGCAGGCCAAGGACTGTGTGTTCCTTGCCTGATTATCATAGACTTGCAATCGAGATTCGATCTGCAGCGCCGCCGAAGGTGTTGCGTCACTAGGAGGGCGCAGCCTGGCTAGTGTGTTCATGTGTTTGTGTGTGTGTGTGTGTGTGTGTGAATGAATTAATCTCTATCCGGGTACGCCCCCCTTTTCCCCTTAGCGGATAAGAGATAATTGTTATCAGGGAAAATCCTTCAATAAATATGACTTATGGCTATTACATCGTTTAGAACGAGTGGGGAAAATGGTAGCTGACGGTTCTCCCCATCCGCTCTCCAAGCCGGTTTGAAACTTAATTAAGGATTCTCTGTGTCTTTCATTTCAGGTGTTTCATATTTACAAATGTTAAGGGTTTGAACCTAACATTTACTTGGTCCTTCAGAACCGGATCCCAAGATACCCGACGATTCCAGCACGCGAGGAGGGAACCAGGAAAGTCTGTGGCCACAGCACTAAGACCCGTTTCCGGGACTGGTCTCTCCCTCGCAGGCTGGGATCCGACGGTTGACGGGAATCTTGAAAAGACCAGAGAATCGTGAGTAGGCCTACATTTTTATTTTTATTTAAAAAGGATTGAATGAAAAGACGGTAAAATAAGAGAAGACAAAACCCTGACAATTCTAGACTCTATCAGGTAAACGTAAAGGGAGGGCAGACTCCCCTAGTACGAGAAACTAGTTTAAATTCTGTGTTCTCTGCGTTGAGAGAAAGTGTGCGTGAAAGGATTCGTATTACCACTCGGTAATACGTTTCATACCAATACAACAAGGTTCAAATAGCGAGTCTTTGTGGAAGCCTGTATGCAAGAAGATTCCACCTGTGAGGTTGAAGTGAATCTTACCACAAACGATCGTTGATCGCTATCTTGTTGAAAAGTGTATCCAACAATAGAGGCACTGTAGGTGTTGTGACGTTGGACTAAATTCATAGAGACAAAATGGGGGGCAGTAACAGCAAAATAAGTGAAAAGTTCCTTGCTGAAATGCAATGCAAGGACTGGAAAATTGTGCATAGAGAAAATCCTAGTGCAGTAGCACCGCTGTGTTACTGGGTAAAAAACTATGGGTTTAATGGAAATTTGTCTACAACAAACCTAACATTTATGGCCTGGCCAGCAGGGCCAACAGGAACACTACAATGAACACCAAAACTATCACGGCCAACGTCGAGGCCAACACCAAAATTCCTGACTAGACCGAGAGCACCAGTATCGACCGTACGGGCATGGCCCCTCGGCCGATGACTGGTTTGATGATTATGAGGAAACGGGCGGGGATGTGGAAGAGGTAGACGTCGTTCTAAACTTAGAGGGATTGTTGTACCAAGAAAAAAAAATTAGACCTGAAATTACCCTTCTGGTCAAAGGGACCCCCGTACGTTTCCTCTGTGACTCTGGTGCTAGCCGCACTGCAATGCAGGAAATAGCAAAAATAGCAAAACTAGTGTGAAAAAGCAAATGACAGCCATTTGGATTACTCACTGAGCAGTTAATGTCTCAGATAGCCTACCATATAATAATAATAATAATAATAATAATAATAATAATAATAATAGTAATAATAATAATAATAATAATTGTATTTTATAACACTGTGTCATACAAGGCAAGTAATATGGATATCTGTTTGTCTGTCTGTGTGGGCCCTATTTGTTGTATGAATTGTCCTAGTGGGACACCCCACTGTGTGTGTGTGAGAAAGATTGTATATGTGTCTGTGGAGTGTACGTGTGTATCTGTGGAGTGAGTGCCTAAATACGTCTGAGAGTGGAAGAATTTTTTTTTGAGTGTTTAGTGGAGGTACTCTATTGTGTTCAGAGTTAGCTGGAGCTTGGGAGTGCACATGTTGAAACAAATTTTTTAAAATAAGAATAAGCCTTTTATTTTATTCTACAATTCAACTTTGAGGTGTAGGATTTTGTCATGATTTTGTTTTTCCACACATTCTTACCCATTTATTTTTGATTAGGAGAAAACGGGGTTGTGGAGTTATGTTGTTTCTTTACTATTTTCAATTGAAAGTTAACATGTTAATGTTTAAGCCTTTAAGACACGGCATTATAAATTAGCTGTTACCAGAATGGCAATGACCAAGTCATAATGTATTACTAAAGGCCCCGTGCACTGTCATGGTAGTGTAGTGTAGTTGCAAAAGAGTTTGCTTTCATGATTTACTGTACAAAAAAGTCTTTGTTTCTTCTAAAGAATAGATGAAGCTTTCTCCTTGTTCTTATTTTTTTTGAAAGAACAGTGGGTTTGAGATCTTGAAATAACGCAGGCGTTATTTGATGGCCCAAAGGTGTTGTGAGTAAACCTAATTTGGACCTGGTCTGAGAGTTACACCACATGTGCTGAACATTTCTAGAAATTTAGGTTGTCATTTTGTTTTGATTGACTCTTAACTATGACTTATTTCTTTGTTTTATTTCATCGAATTTCTTGCCTTATTATGTTCTATTTTGATGAGTTATTGATCAATGGATCATGGGTTTGGTTTAAAAAAAAATAAAAAAATAAAAACCTAAAAGTTGGGTAGTAGTACTCAACTACATTTCCAATGCAATTATGATCTGGAACTTTATTTTAATGACAATGTTGACTCTGATAAACCAGCAAAAACTAGACTCTGAATACACAGAGGCGCTTGACAAAATCACCCCAGCAAAGATAACAGTGTCCTATGTGTAGATGTTTACATTAGCTCGGATAGATATTAAAAGGCTCAGAGGCTCTCTCTAAGTAGCCCAAGGTCTTCTGCAGGCAACCCTTATCAGACACAGCAGGCCCAACTATAAACATGCAAATTTCTGTGGCAGAGACAGAAAGACACTTAATAGAAAGACACCTCCAACAGTGTATGCTAAACCACCTGTTTGTCACTGAAAAGACAATAAGAACTAAAAAAAAAAAAACTGAACACCGACCTAGATAAACAATACCAAAGCTTAAAGTTATGTTAAATATCTATCATTGTCATTAGTTTAATACTGTAAGTGTGAACATTGCTTCACATGGTGTGTGATGAGACATGTCAATGTTCTCTATTTGCTTTTAAAAGTTTGAATTTGATGACGTTGGGATCCTTATATTTTCATTTGTTTGATTTATAAACAAAGAGACAGTTGTCTAACTCTGTCTTTTCATTTCAGTCGTCAACTTGCAATCAAAGTGAAAACTGATTGCCAATAAGGTTTTAGTTCCGTTACAAAATGTTTTATGTAGCCGATACATGAAGTCAATAATTTTTTGCTCTGATTTGATTTCAAATTGATCTGGCTTGAGTGTACATGAAAGAAAGTTGTTTTCCCTATAATAATTTTTTTTTTTTTTTGTTCTTTGAGGAACAGGCCCAGTGTTATGGAAACGAGCTGAAACACAGCTGTTGTGAATGGAAGGAACCTAGACAATACCAATGATCGCTAGGTTAAGTGAATTTTGTTTTTAATTTGATAAGTTTCACAAGATTTTCCCAGAGTTTGTTTTGTTTCAATTGGGTAATAATTTTAGTTATAACACTTGATAAAATAACAACTGTTATTTTTTTTCTTTCTTTCAAACCATGAAAAGTTTGACCTAAAGTTAGACAAGGTCTTACCTTTATACCTTAGATAAAGGGTCTGTCCGGTTGTTTGTTTCATTTTTCTTTTAAAGTTGCGTATTTTACAATGGCAGTTGTGTTTTCTTTCTTTTTATCTCTTACATTTTGATTGGTTCATCTAGTGATCTGTATGTCTGGGTGATGACAATGCAACTTTGGAATGGTGTGAGAAAGTAGAGAGTAGTAATGGATTCTCAAATATTACTCATAATCAAATTTTTATTTTTATTTTTATTTTTTTACAAAATACATTTTTGAATGTACTGACATTATTGGCAGGAGTTGGGCTAGGCCCATATATCACCATGACCTCATGACAAAAGGACAGTGAGGACTGCATGCCAATATATTTCAGTTCTGTTACAAAGTGATTTATGCAGGCCTAACTATCATGTAAAGACAGACAATACTACGGCATGCTTAATGTTTCTTATGTGCCTATTATGTCCATCTGTGCATATAGTATTTTCAGGGCTACATTGGATGAAGTAACTATGTGGTCAACGCCACATGTTGTCAGTTTGCGTTTATCGCCTATTCTGTAAGGAACTGTAATGTAAACGTGAGCCAAAATAGTCAGATACTGACCAGAGTAATTTTCTTTTTCATAATTTTGCTCTTGATAAATTGTTGTTCCCCGGGAATGTAGAGCTATCTATTTTATTTTGATTATAGATTATGAGAGAATGGTTGGGCGGCTTTGGGTTTTGTTTTGTCTAAACTAACAAAACATTTTTTGTTTCTTCTCTATTATAATGCTCTCTAATCTGTTACAACTGCGCACCTCCTCCACACTAATGTCTGTGTGTGGATGAGTTGACTTCTGAGAGCTTATTATTATTTTTTTTAAACAAATGTTTGAAAAAGCCTGCCTTGATGTAGGCTATGCGAGTGATTCTCTGATTCGGCTACACTTTTAAGTCCGTGGATTTGATTTGCCAATTCCACTAACTATTAAGATTAAGCTTGGCAATTTGTTGTTTGGCACTATGTAAACATCTAGGTCATTTAGTTGGGAAAAATACTGATAATTGACTTTTTGCTTTTGCCAAAAGCGTAGGGGAATCGTAGAATCACTCATGCACCTATGAACTGGAGGGTGTTGGAAGATGTTTACTTCTCATCATTTACTGTGCTCAAAGTCTGTTTCGGAAATTACTTAAGTCTTATTGAGTCATGTGGATGGCACATGTCTCAAACAGGATTAATTTTAGGATTAATTTTAGGATTAATCAGTGCATCAAACAAAATGTGTATAGGGCACATGTTAAATGAAACCTTGTTCTGAAACTTCACCCCTTAACCTAACCTAAAACAACCAACAACGACTGGTTTTGCGGGCTGATGCACCCGATGTCAACGTTTCTCAATATAGCCTACATGCCATCCCGTTCACTTTGTGTGAATATATTATTGCCTCTAAGTGTGTTCACAGTGCCTGGTAAACTTCTACTTTCCATTTCATTTAGCAGAGAATCCGGAGTTTTCCCTGCTCTTCTATGTTGCTATTGTTTTATCTTCTGAAGTGTTCCTGTTGTTTTGCTCAAGCAAGTCTGTTCCAAGGCCAGACTTGTGCAAGTAAAACAACCAGACATTGCAGACTGATAGTTTTTATTTTCTCTTTGAGTTTCTACTTTTTGCTAATATGCACTCAACCAGTTAATTTACTGTAATTTTTGGGAAAGTTATCAATTTAATCCTGAGTAATATATTTACAATATTTGACATTCGTCATGCTTAGGGGTATTTGATTGAGGGTGGTTATTATTCCCTATTTCCTTAATGTCCTTATTGTTTATCCCTGTGTCTAACAGTTTGGTCATTCACTTGCTTTGTTAATTTGAAGATAAGAAAAAACTTTGTTTTTATTTATCTTGAGGGAGGAATGTTGAATTTGAGTGGTATATCCTGCTGCATTTTGCAGCTGACCAACAACTGATTGACCATACGGTTGTTAACTTTTGTCTATTCCTGTGTTCCAATCAATTGGGCCAGGAATGTGGTATGTTTACGGTTACTTTGCTGATATCTGGAGAGCTCAGAGCGAGAGCCTCTGCTGTCGAAGGCCATTGTGCCAGGGCACAGTGTGCTCGCGCCTAACTTTCCAGATAGCAGACACATCTAGGCTGTGTGTTATCCTTAGTGATAGGTGTTTTTATGCTTCGTCACTACTGGAGACATGGAGACGACATCTTCCTTAACTAAGATCATACTTGCATACGTGTAACCTGCTGACATGAGGAAGACGGTATAAAAACTGTTGCCACCATTTTGTCAGTTGTCGATCGATTTGCCTGTCATTCGCCAGAGATAGGATGCTACCTAGATAGTGAGACGCTGTGAGACTTTGTCTCATTTTTATTTCTTTTTAACCTTTTTATTCTTCTTTTACTTTTACTTCTTTTATTTTCTTCTTATTCTTTTTGTAATCTCACTTTTTCTGTAATAAATTGTATCCTGATCGATCCTTTTAAAAAAAAAAAAGAGAGCTACAATGTGGAATCAAATTGCATCAGGGTTTGAATCATTTGTATGTTGGTGGTGTACTATAAACAAAAATATGGACAGAATGAACAACATCCACTATAATGTGCAGGCGCTGGGCAACAAAACTGAATTCGAGTTCAGGGCCATCCATGAACAACTGAAGGCAACCTGCCTAATCGCATTCCAATCTCGTATTGCGGTTGATATGCTTTTGGCCGATAGGAGTGTGTGCTCTATTTTTGGTTATCAATGTTGTTCCTTCATACCGAACAATACGGCAGATGACGGAAGTCTCACCAGGGCGATAGAGGGACTGGGATCCCTCAACCAAAAAGAAAATGAAAGACCACTCCAGGGTCGACACTTCAGTGTGGGATGGTTTCTCTGACATGTTGGCAAATACAGACAGTTGGCAGCGTCCATAATCATGTCTATTGCAATATTTGCGGCGATCCTCACGTTATGTGGATGTTGTTGTATTCTTTGTATTAGAGTGTTGTGCACCAGATTTAGTACCACTGCCATTGCACAAATGGAAGAAAAAATGTCAAACCTATATGCTCTTCTAACTAGACAGGATAGTGATGTCGATGACACTAGATGATGTTGTTGGTGGAGACCATGAGCCTCCACACCAATCTGACGATTCCATCCAGGTCCCTGATCTGTTCCCTGACCCAGGGGATTATGCTCGGGGCCTCTAAGTGTACCTATTTAAAGAAAAAATCATTTGAAGTCATCACTGGATGATGTTAATGTTTGTCTCTATATAGAATAAACAGGGGGAAATGTTGGAACTGTATTTTATTCTATATGAAAGCAAACATGTTGCCGTGGCACAAATGTGCCCTTTCACATTCAAGAATTCCTGTTCAAGGCTGCAGAAGATTACTGGACTGTGCGAGGACTTTATCTGTACCAGAACAATGGAATGCCCAAACACAACAGAGTTGCATCTCCACATGGCAGGCCAAGGACTGTGTGTTCCTTGCCTGATTATCATAGACTTGCAATCGAGATTCGATCTGCAGCGCCGCCGAAGGTGTTGCGTCACTAGGAGGGCGCAGCCTGGCTAGTGTGTTCATGTGTTTGTGTGTGTGTGTGTGTGTGTGTGAATGAATTAATCTCTATCCGGGTACGCCCCCCTTTTCCCCTTAGCGGATAAGAGATAATTGTTATCAGGGAAAATCCTTCAATAAATATGACTTATGGCTATTACATCGTTTAGAACGAGTGGGGAAAATGGTAGCTGACGGTTCTCCCCATCCGCTCTCCAAGCCGGTTTGAAACTTAATTAAGGATTCTCTGTGTCTTTCATTTCAGGTGTTTCATATTTACAAATGTTAAGGGTTTGAACCTAACAGTATGGATTTTCTTTTTCACCTAAAATGCCTAGCTAGTGACCCAATGAGAGCTGCAGGGAATATTAATAGCCTCATGTGGACATTTATCTAATTTATCTCGGCGGCCCTCCATGTTCCGTTAATGCCCCTACTGAGAACCTTTTCGTTTAGAGAATTAATGTAATATCTTCTGTACTGAAGGTAGCAGACTGGAGAGTCAGACTTGAGCAGTTTACATCTGATTCATGATGCATTTGGTGAGTAAGAAGGCTGTTTCATTCCTGAATCATCATCTTTTCAGAGGTTTTTGTGCTTGTGTAACTTGGAAAAGATAGAACAGGCTGACGCAAATAGTGACAATGATAGAGAAGGTGTTGATGGTGGCAGCGGTGGTAGTGATAATACATCTGGCTTTGTAAAAGCAATCATTTAATTCTCGATGGCTAAAATATGTTGGTATCAGTTCTTACTAAATATACTGTATGCAGACATCTCTTTTTGTGTAGTAAGGTATATCAATGTGTATGTTTGCAGTTCATGCAATGAAGTCTAATTTTAAAGAAGACCAACAAAGAGCATAGTATATTACTGTTTTGGTGTTTCCAGAGACAAAGAGACACTTATTGTGGTGGAACACCTAGCGCTTCCCATCCAGATGGTGAATAAAATGAGAGTCTCTGCTTCATTTCACAGCTGTTAAACAATGTCTTAAGTGAAACACGGCAGGAGGAAAAGAGTGCGCAAGTGGAGGTGTAAAATCGGATATGGCTATTTATATAAGACTGTTGCCAAAGTTTTGTTATGAAATGAATATCCAACTGCTGAACATCTATTTTCAGATAAATATTTGAAATTAATTGCATGCACTGCAGTGCACATTACAAACTTCCATAATTTTAGCATATCCTTGAATATATTCTGTTCTGGGCTAGCTGTTGACTAGGAACTGCAGAAAGTGAGAAGCAAAACTAGTCAGAAAACTAGAAGGGGTGGGAAATGGAGGGGAGAGAAAGACTCCAGGGTGGCTCACCACACAGCCAGTCGAGTCAAGCTTGCGATCAGAGATGCAACGAAAATTCCGGCTGCACCCGCCGTTGTCCTTTGAGCAATCTCGTACAGGGCCAAACGAGTCCAGCAGGACCTCCAGACTGTCGAAGGACGATGAAATCATGAGCTCCTCTCTGTGGAAAGACCAGAAGTCAGAGAGAAACATTTCAGTCCACAGACAGCAACAGTGATGAGCCCTCGAGTCCCTACACCAGCATGAGTAGGGTGAGGGCAACAAACATATCCCGTGAAAAGGTTTAAAATGGGCTGTCAAATCTACACAAGGCTATGTCCTTATATGAATCACACAAACTAGTCGTGCATTTGTGAATCTGTTGATGACAGGTGGTGCTACTGTGGTTAGTACCTAGCTTCAACAGTGTGTTCGACATATTCCACAGTCCACATAGTCTCTATATGATGTCTGGTAAATTTTGGCATTTCATCAATTTAGGCAACAATGAGAATATATATATATTTGTGCTATCAAAAGTACTCTGTGTTTCTTACTGAATGTATAAGCAAAAGCACAGTGAATCCCAGATGATACGTAACTCCTTGCAATCATTGAAATACATACAGTACTTATTTACCATAGTTAAAATAAAATAGAGGATAACTTTTCCATGTGATTTTCAAACTAAGTGTAAGGTTGTGCTCAGAGGTGGTGTCATTTTTGTTAAAATTCAAGGCATACACAACTTTTGGAGCTCTGGGTGGCAAAATTCCAATAGACAGGAAGTTCTCAGTGTCTGGCATCTTTCCAATTCCTCCGTGACATACAACCAACCACACGAGGGATTCCAATGACGAATGCCTAGCGTTAGTTTTAGCATTGGGACACCTGAGAAAAAGAACGTTGGCAAAGGCTGACTTAGAACAGAAAATTCAATGTAGCATCACAGTCGGTATGGGCAGGCCTAGTCTTAGAATATAACTGTATGCTCACAGCAAAAACCTGGAGACTGACATATCTGACATAGATAAGACATATCAGTTCCGATCTGTTCCGAGCTCAACCAAGAAATGTGCAATACATCTGAAGGCCAGCAAAGACAAAGGCACGATTTTGTTCTCTCTTTTATGAGTGACTGTTTGTGAAGCCGTCATATTACACAGATATATGACTTCCAAGACACCCAGATTCACAGTGATGAGGAAGTCACCATTCATTCCTTTGTCATAAAACATGACAAACCTCACATTTATCTTTGGCAGCCTGGATATGCGCTGTAAAACTTGCTAGCGTCAACATGTCGGTTGTACGCTCGCGCACAGGTGCATCACCAAAGTATTTAGAGGTCATTAAACTGAAATATGGACTACAAAGGGGTGCTGACGACCAAGCCGAGCGGTGACCTTTGCATGGGATAATATTTCTCTAAAACACTAAATCACCATGCTTAAGTGGAATAGCTGTAACAAATGGAGTACATTCATAATAACAATGCCACCAAAGCTTGCCCACGGAGAGGATAAATGGCCCTGGTGTGTTGTTTTGCAAATATGATTTCCTTTCTCTCTCTGCATGCAGCAGGGAGAGTCTCCAGGCAAACAAGTTTGAAGCTTCATTATTTGTATTTGTGTGTGTGTGTGTGTGTGTGTGTGTGTGTGTGTGTGTGTGTGTGTGTGTGTGTGTGTGTGTGTGTGTGTGTGTGTGTGTGTGTGTGTGTGTGTGTGCATGCGTGCGTGTGTGCATGTGCCTGTGTGTTTGTGTGTGTGTGTGTGTGCGTGTGTGTGTGTGTGTGCGCGCGCGCGCACATGTGTATGTGTGTACCTGATTTTATCTTTCAAACCAATTTCACTCCTTAATTGGTCATGGTTTTGTCTTCTTATGTTTATGTGAAGAAAAAAAGTCAATCCAACTGGTCCGATAAGCACTGAAGTGTTTTGAAGAACTTTAGAATATGCAGCGTGTCATTTTGAACTTGGCCTCGTCGTATTGTTTTACATTTCTCGGTGAGTACACTCTGTTTTCTCATAAACAAGCAGATGCGTCGCCAGTTGTTGTTCTTAGTATCCCTCGGCCCAAATCTCTTATTTTCCTCAACGTGAGCTAAACACAAATGATGAATCCAAGGCCTTTAACTAATAGTGGCAAGACACATTGGTAATAGTGAAATGGCAGAGTAGCATTAGTGCCGCTTATAATAAGATTGTATTCCTCTGCATACCCACACATACACATATACATTATGTAGAAAGTATATGTAAGGTATATGCAAGGTATACATGTGTACTTTGTACTGAAATCTACTGCAAAAAATGGAAATATGTCACCACTTTAACTCTGAAGTTCTGGTTTTAATACTGCAGTTATCCACACTTTTATTATAACAAGAGATTTTTAAATGAATGTGAGATGGTGTGATGCAAAATGTCCAAATAATGAGACATAATGACGTGTGCTACGACAGTGACAAGGGAGAGTTTGACTGATTGTGACAAAATACCCCTTTTTTGACGTGGAAAAAAGGTGCGTTTGTAATGCTGGGACAGGCCATCAAGAAAGGGGCATAATTAAACTCAAAATGGGCTGCCTTTGTTCCTGAGTGGCATATATGAGAGCCAGAATTGTACCCTTCCCCAGGGGGTTGGTTTGGGGGGTTGTCATTAAATCGAACCTTTCATTACATATACTATAATGAAGAATAACACTTAAGTGATGCAAAAGTCACCTTTGCTAACAAAGCTGAATTGGTGGAAGGCCATCGCATTCATTTTGGTCATTAGACATTGACAAATATACCACCTTTAATCGCTTTTTATTTTAACCTGCTAATTTTCGTATTTCCCTTTTTCATATGAAGCATAATCACTCATTTCGGTGTGAATGAGCAGTGGTGTATGTGGACATTGAAAATGGTCTGTTAAAGAGCAATTTAAACCCCATGCATGGCTTTGCATATGGCCATGTTTCCAGTCACCCCCCTTTTATTCGGCCGCCGTGCGTGCCTGATGAAAGAACATGAAAAATTATGGTCTTGTTTCCAGCACGAGGATTATGCCTTGCCCTGAGCTCCATGAATTCAAAATATCCATTCAGAGCCTGATTTAATCTAGACCTAGGCTTTGCTTATATCCAGGCAAAATATCTATCAGAGTGGATTTTAAATAGTATCTGGACAAGAGATGATGCTGAGCATCCTGAAACTATCGACAGTAGGCTGGAGTGAGTTAATCTTAAAAGGCCATTGTACTGTTAGAGTCAGGAACCTTTTGGGTGGAGAGAGCCATAAAAGGCAAAATTTGGAGAGAAAAAACATTGTGAGAGCCACACCATTTGAACACTGAATATAATTAAAAGCATGTACACCTGTATTTCAATGAAGCCCAACAATTTTAGAGTGTACTGTCAAGTTACTAGGGCTACTTTTAGTGATAACAGGGAAGTATAGGCTGCCATCTGTCAACTTCATCTAGCGGGGGTCTGGGGGTCCTCTCCCCGAAAATGTTGTATTTCTTAGATGCAGTTTCCTGCAATTTTAATGCATTTTAACATCCCATGTCCCATTTCAGCTCAATATGTAACTCATACTTTTATTTACAAATAAGGGCCGATTTCATATTTCAAGGAACGGTTGGCAACCCTAGGTAGGTAAGAGTCAGATACAGTTCCCAAAAGAGCCACATGTGGCACTAGAGCCATAGGTTCCTGAACCCTGTACAGTTAATTTGTACTGTTAGCCATGGGTGCCGCGAGGGGGGGAGGTGTTACAGATTCCAAGGGCCCAACAGCATTGAAAGGGCCCCTAGAAGGATGCTGATAACATCATTTGTCATTTTGGGTGCCCACAATTTGAATCTTTCATGGGGCCCAACATTTTTAGCAGCGCCCCTGCTGTTAGCCGAATAAATGACATGCACCAAACAAAACTGAGTATCACATTCTATGTATTGGGTCGATATATAACTATTGTATAGTGTATATACAGGACAAGCTCACAGGTTTTTGAGATTCTTTTTTCAGCAGTTCAGACACATACCTGCACTGCCGTGAGTGAGTTCATGTTAAAAGGCCTTTGTACTGTTAGATTACCATTAGCCAAATAAATAACAGGCACAAAACAAAACTGCTTCTTATGAGTATCACATTCTATGTATTTGGTCGATATATAGCATACTGTACTGTATATATACAGGACCACCTCACAGGTTTTTGAGATTCTTTTTTCATCAGGTTAGACACATACCTCCACTGCCCTGGATTCTTCAGAAAAAGGATGGTGCAAGCTTGAAATGGGATACCCTTTAGCCATCGACACAATATATAATTCGATCTGTGTGTGTGTGTGTGTGTGTGTGTGTGTGTGTGTGTGTGTGTGTGTGTGTGTGTGTGTGTGTGTGTGTGTGTGTGTGTGCGTGCGTGCGTGCATGTGTGCATGCTTCCTCTTCTTCTTCTTCTTCTTCTTCTTCTTTCTCTCTCTCTCTCTCTCTCTCTCTCTCTCTCTCTCTCTCTCTCTCTCTCTCTCTCTCTCTCTCTCTCTCTCTCTCTCTCTCCCTTCCCCCACGGTACATGGTACATTTCTCTCCATGAAATACAATGTGTTGCTGTGGATGCCTGTGTGTGAGCCATTCTATTGTGGTGTGTGTGTATGTGGGTTTGTGTGTGTGTGTGTGTGTGTGTGTGTGTGTGTGTGTGTGTGTGTGTGTGTGTGTGTGTGTGTGTGTGTGTGTGTGTGTGTGTGTGTGTGTGCGTGCGTGTGCAGCATCATACTACTGTACGGTGAGCAAACCAAAGCCTCTCTAGAAACTGCAGTGGATGACTGCCTGTGACATCTCAATGCCACAATCACCCTGAAAAACCGTTAGTGCTACGAGACGCTGGGATGGCTTTTGTGATTTACACCAGAGGAGCTCCAGGACCATAGAAATAATCTTCGGCTGTTTCAAGCCCACACTTAAAGGATTACTTTGCCAGCTGTGTTGCCATGAAATGCCCTGGCTGACAGTATTAACCCTCAATCTCACACACCATTTACTTCCTCAAAAAAAATAGGCTCTGTGGAAAGCCAGCTATATTAAATTACGCCAGTGAGCACACAGCAGTGACTGGGTCAGAAATTAAGCAGTGCAGCAGCTCTAGCACCCATAAGAAGAGAGAAAAGATCTATTGATATCACAAACTGTGTGTGTGTTCTGTTTTTCATTCAAGGGTTATAAAAACAACATAAAATATGACACGTACAAAAAAAAACCTTTGATTTTCCTTCCAATGAGCTGGAAACACGTGTCTGCACCCTAAAACATACAACTTTACTAAACTATTTTTGACATCAAATAGCTCTGAAGCCTTTATCCCTTAGAAAGTTACCAACATACCAACAAAAAGATCAAAGAGCAAAATAAAAAGTAAGATTCTGTGTGGTCTGTACAAACCCAAAAGGGTGACAAAGCTGTTGTGGAAATGCATAGGTGATCCTGGACTGCACAAATGCTTGAAGGGGCAGTTTGACATGACAGCACACCATGAAAGCCCCTTGGTACTGCCATGGCTTGACATGGTAACACTCATATCTTGTACTGTATATTCACTATTGTTACAAAATCAATTGTAGTAGAGAGGTAAAAGTGATCAGCTTGAGATCAGATCACCTTTTATGTTCAAGTGCAGAGCTGCTTCAGATGGGAAGATGTAACTATTCCACTTCAACATTTGGATAATGACATTTACTTAACCCATTTGAGGCCAGAAATCCCCACCCATTTCCAACTAGGATGAAGTTACAAACGGTTAATCCTATGGCTTATGAGCTGGTAAATATCAATTTCATCTTGAGGATGTGAAGAAGAAACAATGCACAATGAAAGTTGTGTGTGCAAATAAACCACACACTACAATGTGTTCTGAGCTGCATTCTCACTGCAGCTTCATGGTAGAGCATTTTCAGGTAATTTAAAATCTAATATGGTTTTATATAAATACTGTGCAACACACTTCAAACATCCTACATTTTTAACTGTGACTGTGAAAAGCTGAAGAAATGGGCCCTTGTTCCACTAGCATTTGTGGTTGCAGCATCTGACATCAGCTCTATGGTACGAAAGTTTTATAAACGAAAAGGAATGGATCAAGGGTATCAGGGCTCCCTCAAATAGACCACATAATCCACTGATCCATCTCTTCGAGCTGACATATTAAAACAATTGTATCAGAAGCGTAATGAAGACGAAATACAAATGGTCCTCAAGGCCCTCTGTATTTGACAGGCTTTTATAGCCTGCCTGAGAAATACAAAACAAGTTACCCATTTTGCCAACCATGATTTACAGCCGGAAGAAGACCTCTTTAGTACCAACTTGTCAATGTCACAAGATGTCAGCCAATATGCGATACTTCATTATTTCAGAGCTGTCTCTCCACACTGCACAATCGATGCTAAGGTATTGTTTTCCGTATTCTCCTCAGGATTCATACAGATGTCCCACATATGAGTGGCAGAAAAAGCCCTCACCTTACATCCACAGCATCCTCCATGACAGTCATATCTGTCTTGCACTTGGCAGAGGGGTTGATGGCTAGTTCTGCTGGCGGGATGACAAAACTTTTGCTCAGCGGCAGCCACATGCCTTCGCCCAGTGTGTAGGTGAACCTGAAACACAACATTCATGACTTTAGACACAAATCAGGCGCAAAACAGACAAAAAAACATAAATCAGGTAAAGAAACAGTGTGTATGGCTGCAATTTTGCACTGAAAATTGAAAATAAAGTCTGGACACCAGGCTCCCGTTTCTTTTCATTTAATGTACATTAAATGACAAGAAACGGATGCCTGGTACTGTGCGGATGTTATTTTCAATTTTCATGTGACTTTGCTGGTCCTGCACCCAGAATATTTTTGAGATGGACGTGTGTTTTTTTCTTCACTGTACTTGCAATTTTTGCAAACACCAAAACTCGCAAAGGCACAAGAAAATGAACTATTTTGCTTGAATTCTTTAAATGACATTGCAGGAGCCTCTGACTATGCTACAGTTGTCTTCACAGATTTCTTTGAAATATTCAAAGATAAGATTATTTTTTCTGTGCTTGGTTGCTTTTGGTTTACATAAGCCGTGATTGTAGAGGGAAATATGAACTCTGAGAATGTCTAATAAACTTCTTTGTTATTTATGCATTCCTTTTATCTTAATGATTGAACTGTTCCATAAAAGCAAAGAAAAGAGAATTTAAAAAGAAAAGCCCAAATGACTGGGAAACACTATAAACCATAACATTTAAAACCATGATATATATATTTTTTAAGACACTCAATATATAGACATCAATGAAATTCCTCAGTGAAATGTATTAACGAGCTGCAAATATAAAGTTCACTTATACATCTAAAAGGTATCTGCAGACTTTTAGAAATAGCTATCAGTATTGTTTGGCTTGCATTCCATTGCTATTATTCAACAAATCTATGGACACTGGTCTTTACCTATTCTTCATAGAGTTACCGTATACACCATCAAAACGAATGGGGAGATTATACTAATACTTGTTTCTTATGAAACATACTTCAACCAGTTGTCAAATAATGCCTGGTGCTGCTCAAGGTTTATATACTGTTTATGCATGTGTCTGTAAACAAATCTGTTTTCCTCTAAATTACATCATATTTTTTCTGTGGTGATTTAGTCATGTCATGTATGAAATAGTAACTTGGAGAAAATCAGAACCATGGCTGAAGACAAATGAACATAAGAAAGACAGAGGGAGACTACTGATTAAACAAAATGCAGGCATGCACACACACACGCACACATGCACACACGCATACACCGTCAAACTCACACGCACATACGCACGCACGCACGCACGCGCGCATGCACGCACACACACACACACGCACACACACACACACACACACACACACACACACACACACACACACACACACACACACACACACACACACACACGGTTGGATGCAGGGGTCAAGTCACTTTTTCATGGCCCCTACCCACTTTGCTCCATTCCCGCTACACTTTGAAAACTTTCAGAGAGAAAGACAAAGCTGAATGTTTTGCCGTGCCTGTTGTGTGATAGGAATATGTAAGTGTGGTCTGGCAAATATATCTTCACAAGGAAAGGGTAGCTGGTGCACACACAAAAAAGTCCCATGAAGGGGCATTCGCTAGTGGTTGTCGACTGATTGACAGAAAGAGGGTATGCATGCTTGCAACTGTCAAGCTTTCCATCATTTTTGTGAGCTCGGGCTGTGCTGTCTGTCTGCCCAAGACTGAATCCTTGCCACCACTCAATCTCTTCATGCTTTCCCATCCCACTACACACAGCATAAAGCAAACAAGGAATCCAAAAAGATATTTCTCCTGTTTCTTTGTCATTTAGTTTGCACTAACAATGATGAAAATATGTATAAGCATTAAAGCCTAGAAGCGATGCCAGATGGCATGAGTACTGCATTCAGTCGTGTTAGACACAGATGTGGGTAATGCTAAAATACAATGGTGAAGAGGAAGTGTTGAGGACCGTACAGGAAATAAATTGAGTGATTCTTAAAAGGGTTGGGGTGCCAACTAATTTTCTTGCAATGAGCTGCAGTGTTGTTGTCTCCAGTAAAGCTGTGTAGAACCTGCTTTATCAATTCTTTTTTTATTTTCTTGTTGCCAGGTAACAACGCACTGCGATGGAAATGGTATGCTTTAGAAAAAACATTCATCACACTAGACTGGAGTTAAAAGAGTTTGTTTGTAGAACTTAAAACATAGACTGTCGATCCAAATAGTCCTAGTTCAGAGACTGTGCAACCATATACCAGTGACACTGTATGTGTACTGTAGTGTTGGTATAGACTCTCAATGTCAAAAAGACTTTCTTTATTGTTCTGAACCAATGACGTTGTGTATGATAGGATTTCAGTTCAGCTGATTAAAAAACGATTTATTCCGCTTAGGTGGTCAACTACATTTCGTGTCAATGTGCTACAAGCTTGATTACAAGAACTGGACCAACACAGAGATGGACTGCTTTCTATTTGTAAATGTTGTCCTATGTTGCTGAAGCCAAACAGTCCGTTAAGTTCTGACCAAAAAAAAAACTTGAGGGACCTGAACCATGTTTCAAATGGTAAAAGGGCTAATTTGGCTGCAGTCACAGATTACATATAAATGCCGACTGCGATCAAGTGATTAGTCTTCTCTGCACTGCAGAGCATGTGGGTGGCTCTTCAGACAAAAACAGAGTAGAGAGGAACTGCCAGCACATATATAGGCCTACTGTAGCTTTAGAATAGCAAGACACCTTATTTTGAAGGCTGGAATATGACAATGGAACAAATAATTATTGTTAGACTTCTGTCACATAAAACACAAAAAGTATATATTTGCTTGAGTTTTCTTAGAATCTCTGTGTTCTGGGGTGTGCTCAGTGTGTGTTTGTATATGTGTGTGTGTGTGTGTGTGTGTGTGTGTGTGTGTGTGTGTGTGTGTGTGTGTGTGTGTGTGTGTGTGTGTGTGTGTGTGTGTGTGTGTGTGTGTGAGAGAGAGAGTGTGTGTGTGTGAGAGAGAGTGTGTGTGTGTGAGAGTGTGTGTGTGTGTGTGTGTGTGTGTGCGTGAGAGAGAGAGAGAGAGAGAGAGAGAGAGAGAGAGAGAGAGAGAGAGAGAGAGAGAGAGAGAGAGAGAGAGAGAGAGATATATGGGGGAGATGGTGAAATGTGTGCATAAGTGAAAATGAAATAAAGCAATGCAGCTATCCGGTGTAATATAAAAGTAATCAGAGTGCAGATTGCCATGCAGCACAGCATTGTAGATATGAAAAAAGGAATGATTGAGGAAGGCAAAGGGTCAGGTATGTGTAATCTCATGGATATGTATTACAGCCCAAACTGAAAAAAATGCATCAGTGGAAAATGCTTTCTGAGAGATCTCTTTTAATCTGACTTTTCAAATATATCTTCAGAGAGTGGGGGAAATGTACTGGCTGTGCCTGGGTGTGGGCGAGATGGGATCGAATTGAGTTCTAGAATATGCCCAGATGGTAAGAACAGGCAAGGGATTAATCTGATGTTGGCATGTGATGTAATCATAGTTGTACGATTCTTCATACTATATGCAGTAAAACAATATTTTAAATGTATCATAATCACTTAATAAATACTGTATATTTGTGTGCTTTTAACATAACGTATATTTAGTTTGCATGGAAGTCTGAAAAGGTATCTTATCCGCTCCTTTAGATGTTGGTTTGTCTTTCTAATTTTGAAGAGCAAATAAGGTATAAAAAGCGTGCGCGCGCGCGCACGCACACACACGCACGCACGCACGCACGCACGCACGCACGCACGCACGCACGCACGCACGCACGCACGCACGCACGCACGCACGCACGCACGCACGCACACACACACACACACACACACACACACACACACACACACACACACACACACACGCACACGCTGAACAATAATTTAGGACTAGATTCACAACTGAGAAGAACTATCAGCATAATACTTACACATAACACGTAACACAATGACACAGTAATATGATAATTATAAGTAAATACTAACATGAGCCTGGAAACACAACAACATAACAAAATGGAACATTAAACACAAGGTGAAACATTAGTCATGTGTAGTAGAGGGTTAATCCACAAAACGGCATTTATGCATGTCCTGAGATGACAAAACAATGTTCACAATTTTTTTTACGCTTGAAAGGTAATGCAGGTAATCCACCTTTTTACCAACACACCGGCACATATTGGTCTATTGTTTGGGTGCAGTTACCCAGAACAGTCATTTTTTCAGGTCGTTCAAGTCTGCACGTCTGTGGCTATCACAGACCCACAAAGACAATCGAATTGCTAAAACGAAAAATTTAAAAGGGGAATTTGATCTGTGTTCTCAAACACTCCTCCCCTTGGATTTCACCCAAAGACAGCAGACTATGGTCACCCTGCATCTCAAGGGTGAATCTCACCTTACAAAGTCATTTTGTTATCTAAAAAGCACTGTGTAAATATCACCATCAGAAACTTGTGCATTTTGCTTTGAGAGTTCCTTCTGTGCGAATTTGCTGTCGAGTCACAACGCTTAAAGCTCAGGTACCTTTTTTTGGCACCACCAACCTCATTACATGGCTGTAACAGACCTTCTTAGGCTATCCACTTGCTATCCACTCTGTTGCTTAACATCAGAGTTATGGCCTTCCACCTGTGCATAACCCCCAACAGCCCGTCGCCCTTGTCAAGCGCTTGTCCACCAGATACTGTTGGTGGGCAGGGTGTTGTGAGGCATTTTTGACTAAAAGCAAAGTTGTCCTGGTGTGATGTATGTTGGTGTTGCTTACTGCCCGCCATTTATCATGGTCACACAGAGCCAGGCAAGGGACTGCTGACTGTTTGTTTAGTGCAAACCTCCAACTGTTAGGTACAGCAATTCAGCTGTGAATCTATAATTCATGTTGGTCGGTATACTAAAGCATGTACTACATATATTATGCATTATATCTACTTTGTATGAAATAAAAACATCAAATGGGCTGAAAAGTAGTGTGTGCAACAAGATTTTAAAATGCTTCCCTCTTTGACATAGTTTGCTTCATGTTTTGTATCGTTTGGTATTAGTTTGCCTCGTGTATCCTTCATCGAATGCTTATAGCTGCCAGGATGATTAGACGAGTAACCTTTCGGTGTCAGTTATGTGACATAGTTTGCTTCGTGTTTTGTATCATTTGGTATAGTTTGCCTCGTGTATCCTTCATCGAATGCTTATAGCTGCCAGGATGATTTGATGAGCAACCTTTCGGTGTCAGTTATGTAAGATGATGAACAGTGACACATGAGGATGACTGATACACCACAATCTCTGCCAATTACAGAGTCTTAAATCAACAGATGCCACTCCACCAAAAGAATATCTGAACTCCGGTAATACCACACCTGGTACTGCATTTCTTAGTCTAGACAGCTTGGAGTGAAAACCATGATTGATGAGACGATAGGCTCCAGGTGACACTGAATAGTTATATAAATGTTTGGCACAAATGTAAGGTTGAGTAATCAACAAGCTAACTATGTTCCATATGTTATAGAATTTAACTGTTTTTCATTATTTGTACTATTTTTCCTCATTTACAATTCAACAATGTTGACTGCAGTACTTGCCTGATTGGATTGGACTATTAAAGATGACTTGGTTGAATAGTTAATGGCACTTTTAAAAAAGACCTGGCATATTTTGCCTCCAATTTGTTCGATTTGCATTTAATAACTGCTAACTTAGCATAACAAAAGGGCACTGGATCACATGGACCCCTCCTGCATTAAGAGTCACTTCACGAATGAGATGATTAAAATGCTATAAAAGGAAAGGCTTCATTATGTCCCTCCAATTACCTTCCCTGTTTCCACCTCTACAGTTATATGAACCACAGCTCCCAAGTGCTGGATTCCTGCAAGTGATTACAGCAAGGCAAGTCTATTAGAGCTATATTATTTCCCCATTTAGTTTTTTTTAATTTAGAAGTGACCGGTGACTACTACTTCTACTTTTAACACGGTTTACTGTTCTTAACAGCCCATGCAGAATTCAGAGAAGACAAGAGTATCTCCAAAGCAGCCTGACAGGGGGAAGTAGTTTGGAGCATGTTGAAAATGAATGTACAATACAAATACAAATAGTCGTATTAAATGAAATAAGTTCATATTTAAATATATAAAACATTTTTTTTTTCACAATTTACAGAGCGGAAAAATGAATTGCCTGCAAGTAGCCTTATCATGTACAAGCAGAGGTCTTCCTTTCTACACAGTGTGTTCCCAGATAACTGCAAAAGAAAATAAAAAAAATTTGACCCCATCCTGTTGATTGGAAAAGAAAAAAAATCCCCTCCTCGCTTGCAGAATAACAGTAATCTGTCAAGATATGGAGTAACTCACTCTCTCCCAGTAAAAGGATAATTAATGACACAGCATTCAGGTAGGAGAGCATACTGCATGCTGAGGGGATAATCTGAGCGCAGTGCAAGGTGGAGTGGTTGTCACGGCAAGTGTACACCTCCTGGCCACCGAGACATGCATTATTATTCTCTCATACAGTGCTGTATACACTACTGCTGTCTGGTCTATTGTCGGACTGCTGACACACTTACATTACATTATTCAATTCAATCTGTTTCACCATTTTCCTCTTGCATTTGTATTCAAGCTGCCCTCTGAATGGACTGGTACTATGGTGAATATCCTTGCCAACCTAGCACAACTGCAGACTTCTTTTCAGACTAAACTTCGTAAATTGCCAGCTTTACCCAGACAGTTGGCTCACTACTGTTCCATTGCTCAGGGCGTACATTGTGCAATGTGCTAATTAGGCTTCGACTGACGCAGTGCATTTTAATGTGCTTCACAAGTCACGTCATTTGGGTTATGCGGCCATGCTGGGGAACAGTAGTCTACAATTGGTCACTTACCTCCTCTGATCTAAGTGGTGCTGTAAGTAACACTAGCAGTAAGCATATGATTCTAGAGTAACACTTTTTTTTTACGTTTGATCTATTAGCACTAATACATACAATGTTAATGCCTGTATAAGTAACTTGTAAGCCATGTGCAAAGCAAAACATGTTTCTAACTAATACATAGAAACCTAGGCTTACTAGTCCTTACTAAGGTTATATTGGTAATAAATCCCTTATTGTGCAAGAACAAGACATTTGCGAATACATGCCTAACAAATGTTTGATTTTGCTTAGTACATGCCTTACAAGATACTTCCACAGGCATGAACATACAGTATTAGTGCTAATATATGTAACGCTAAAAATAAAGTGTTACCGATTCTAGGTTTTATTTCAGAAGACTGCTTATTAAGAAGAAGAGCTACAGTTGGCAACATATTGTGAAAAAATACAAATAAGTGACACAGTGGCACAGTTTGGCATAGTATGATGCGGTTAGATGTTTGTTTTCCCACAAACTGCTATCAATTGCCCAGATTCTTACAGTACTTATGTTTTGTTCTTTATTTTACAGGTCTATGTTTTCTTCAATAAACACAGAGAAGCTATCTAGCTTGCACTAGCCTATACAGTTAAATGTTCATTGGACTCAGATCAATCGGTCAAATCATTTCACTTCACTTGTCAGGCATTCTTCATATAGTATGTTTTGAAATGAAAACTAAGTAGCAAAGCACCAAAGAGTAATTTCCGCTGTGTAAAGCTTAAACACTTTATCAAATTGCACAGATTGAACACTTGACAGATTGAAAGAGTTGTGTAGGTGTGCAAGATTAACATCAAGTATGAAACGCAAATAATTACAGATCTTGTAATTCTCAATAAATCATGCATTTAAAGAAAATCTTTCTGCTCTATGCACCAGTCAATGTTATGGTAGTGCAGAACATCTCTGCTTTGACAATAAAGAAAAGAAATAAAGGCGAGCCACTTTTTCAGCATAAAGAGGAGCCTACACATTTTCTGATGTGCAGATATGCGGAACACAGGGCTGTCTGTGCAGCTTAAAAACTGGTTAGCCTGGGCGTGATGACTCGAAGTTGAAAGGCACACCATTTGTCCTATTTGAATTTAGATGCCTTCTGGTATGAAACTGTTTCAGCAGAGGTTTCAGGAACAGAGCTGTTATGATAGTGCAGGGAGTATATGGTCAGAAAAAACGACACGTCTCCACACAGAGACACGGCTCCCTGAGGATAGTACTTAAGAAAAATAATACATTCAGTAGAAGTCTTTTTTAAAGAGGAAAGTAGCTTATGTAGAAATTGTCATAATGTCAGGATAACTAATAAGGGTCAGGCCAGAGAGAGCACGGCAGAGAATACCATTACCATTAAACAGTATTCTGATTTGTCATGGATTTTTGAAGGATCTAAAGACAAAAGACCATCACAGCTATCAGAACCTAAACCCGCCTTTTTCACCAGAACTATACACAGTATTACACTATCTAGGGACAGATATTATGCAGATATTATCACACGCACGCACGCACGCACGCACGCACGCACGCACGCACGCACGCACGCACGCACGCACGCACACACACACACACAATGGATCTATATGAGCTTGAGGGTGGGGGTGTCCTCCTGCATTTTGAAATACGTATTTCACATTTACATGCATGGCTTCTATGTACTAAATATCATGGGATGCTACATTATTAACTGCATAATGTGTTTATCAGCACAGGAAATATTCTACGTGTTGCCTATGTGAGTAAAGCTGTGACAGGTGTGCTGTGAAACAGGCATCTGAAACTGAAACAGGCAGTAGAGAGGGAGACAGAAAAACAACAAAAAAAAGAAAAGAAAAAAACGGTTTCATTGTGGTGCACTTTCAAGCGAAAATGTGGTATCATTTCATGCTTAGTTTCCCCCTGAAGCTGTGACCTCTGGGATGAGTTTCGCAGGCACAACCACAACCTGATCCAAGAACAAGATGAAATGCCTTCTCAGCTCTCGGGCCTTACCTGAAGATGCGATCGGATGGCTGCTCTCCCATCACCAGATCAAACCCACGCTGGAAAATGGTGTATGGCCAGGGACTGTGGAAAAAGAAGCACAAGGGAAATAGATATGGACATCTCAGTGGCCTGGATGACGGACCGACTGACTGACTGATTGAAGCTGTGTTAAGTGAATAACATTCAGGCTGCCATTGTTTTGGATTTGGATGTAAATACCATCGAACCAGCCGCTTTTCAGCCATCTTACTATGGCTCCGTAAGAAAGAGAAGAAGCACCATAAACCTGCCTCTATGTTACTGAATGTCATTATACAACTCAGTGGCCTGGATGACTGACTGACTGATTGAAACTGTGTTAAGTGAATAACATTCAGGCTGTAAATTAATAACATTTGGATGTAAATACCGTAGAACTAGCCACTTTTCCGACATCTTACTATGGCTCCTACAGGAGAGAAGAAGCACCACAAACCTGCCTCTACATGTATGTTACTGCATGTCATTATACGTCCTGAATATGCCTCTGTGAGACACAGAACAGCAAGAATGCTTTAATCTCACTGCTGTGGTGAGACGCTCAACCGTGCTGCGCCTCAGTGTTTTGGTGAAAAGATCCTTTTTCTTTCTGGCACACAGTTGTGACATTAGCTGATGTGTGTCCCATGACACTGACAGCCATGAGGTAAGATGATGGAGATTAGCACACGTAATCTCCTGGGGAAGATGACATGCTTCTGCACTCCATAGAGAGAGGGGGGAGGTTTGATGGATGGCAGAAAAATACATTATTTCTGCGAAATCGCCGGAAAAATACATCGTTTTTCCACACCGTATACTTGATAATAATCTTGTAAGCTCCCCTACACAATTATCTAATGATGCTTCATGTGATAATAAAACACACACACACACACTGTACAAGACACTGTATAAGAAAACATCTAAAGATGTCAACAATAACAAACCTTGAACTTGATCATCATCACACATACAGTATACCCTCATCACCTTCAAAGAACACTACGGGTAGGTCAAGTTAGACGTCCAAAAGTCACAGTAAAATGGAAACGCTTGCAGTGATGTCACCTCTCCGCTTGAAATGACACAGGCACTGGACTTTTGTCTGACTTTTAGCCCTGGGGAGATCGACCCAATTAAAACCTTCTAGCACCTAGGTGCCGCGCCACTAAATGAACGTGTACCCTCCATCACCAGTCCTGCGGCTCCCCAGAGGTGGGGCTCCTGATTGTTTCGATCTGAGCTCTAATTATCAGATCCATCGCACCAGGCATCATCACCTCAATCTCCCGCCCAATTAAAATGCCAAGGCTTTCCTCACCTCTGCTTCGTAATCAAAACATTTCAGAGTGACATCTACCCTAAAAAAACCCTCAATATTAATCGCCCTTTTCGACAGCATGACACTCCGTTAGAATCCGCACAAATATATAAAACTCTGCTGGATGGGAGACCAAGAGAAGTGTGAAGGATTGCGAAAATATATAAGTTTGCATTTAAATGCCCCCCAAAGCAACTTAACTGACTGGAACGTTGGGTTTTCAGCCATACGGTGGCTCGTTCATACAACATTTGTTTAACTAATTGGTAATAAGAGTTGCCCATGTATGCACTGATTTGCTTTTACTATTTCACCTCCTTAACAAGATGCCATCTGTTTTGCGGACGGTCTAAAATGTGGCCACCAGGACCTTTATACTCGTCAGGGTTACTGCGTATGCAAAACACCTCAGCATTTACTGTCAAGGAGGCAAACCATCTGCTACTTCTTTGCAAAGTTTCAAATTCTCCAGCAACCGTAAAGATCGACTGCCTTCTCAAAGTGTGGTAAGCTGACCTTTGTTTCCTGCAGAGTTTAAGGTAGAACATTTTTTGCACCGGAATAAATGTGTAAACAACACGATTGCCAAGCTACCTCCACGCACCAGAAGTACTAAAACAGTGAGTTTTATAGATAAAAAAATGACAAGCCTTACCCTTGGTTTGGCCCCCACTCGTTCCGAATACAGAGATGCTTGTGAACTGGGTCCCTCATGTAGCCGTCGAAACAGAGGCAATCACCTGGGGGAAACAGCAACAAGACATATCAATCATAGCATTGTCATCGAAATGCACCACGACAACACATACCGTAAGGAGTCTTAATTACCATAGATAGCCTTAGGGAACCATCTAGTTCAGCACATTAGGTGGGTTGCTGCTATCACACCTAGCACTTCAGGATTCTATAGCCTCTACATTCTGGTACTAATGGGAGTTAATGACCTTGTGGAGGGTGTCTCAGACAGACCCAAGTGGCTATTCTACCCACATAAGCAATTTCAGGACTGCCCTGCATGAGGCATTCAGAAGAGGATGTTTGAGCTGATGCCTTGTTTTTCTCCCACCCCCCAAAAAAGAAACACATTTTCCACCATCCCTCTATCAAGAGCAGCTCAAAAACCACCTCAGGTGTACTTGTGAGCAGCTAATGTGGAACACGCTGGGCAGATGCTGTGCGATATGCAGAGACGCCACATTAATGCTTATTCCTTGCTGTAGCATATGGTCATGAATAAGGCGCACCCCGGGAGGCTTAACTGCAGGCATACCTTAAATCGGCCTACAACATTTTGATGCCAAACGCCACTCATTTGCCTTGTAAAAAAGACCTGCAGAATTCATCATGTTTTTGCAGCACAATCTGGCCCGAGAAAATCAGTGGGTTGGCTGTTCTCTATCTCTCTCTCCCTCCCCTGCAGTTGAAAGTATACTCTTAATAATACTTCATCTCTGACCCCCACCTTGGTCTTGTTCTTACACCGCTGCTGTATACATGCTATTTTTTGTTTATAAACACGGTGTTGTGAGGAGGAGCAAGTTGAGGTATTTTTTTTTACCGACAGCGGTTTCCAACAATCAGAGGTTGAGTTGTGCGCAGGTAGCGTCGCGCAGCCAGGGGGAAACAAAAATGAGAACCCATGTATATGGCATCCGGCTGAGAGACCTGAGAGCAGAGTGGTAGCTCGAGAGTATGTGTGGTGTGGCATACTCAGCTTCCCTCCATCAGTCCTCTAATCAGCCGTGCTCATTCCAGCCATCATGGCCCAGGCAAGTCACTCCCTCTTCCACTGATGCCTTCTGTCAGGGCATGATGCAGACGCTGCCGCCCGCCATTTGTCAGTTGCAAGATTGACGGGGATGCTGCTAGGGGGCGGGAGGGGACAGGTAGGGTGTAGGGTGTAGTGGGGTGGCAGTGCGTACTACGTAGGATGATGAGCCTCGCTTAGGGGGTTTCTGAACAGATGGGGGTGAGGAGGTGGCTGGGATGGGTGCTGTACCGGTATGTTAGGAACTGGAAGGGGGGACGTACAGTATCCTAGCAATGCCATCCCGTACTGTAATGTGAGCCTCTCTGAGGTGGGGCTCATCTGGACAAGGAAGTATACTGTTACAGAGTCCCACAAGTAAGTTCAGACCCCATGTATTCATGACAGAGCATTAAAATATGGTGATGGCATATTTAATACTATAATCCTTCCATTCAATTGAGAAAAGACAGGAAAAAACTGAATTAATTTAATTTATTCTGTGTGCCAGTGGAGGTGTAACTAATCCGAAGGGGAATAGGAGGACATTTCTTTTATGCCTAGTCAGTCCAGAGGAGAGAGAGTAGGTCTTTCTTTGAACTGGAAATATCATTCATATAGAAAAGGTAGCATTAGCCACTGTAATTACAATGCATTTGATCCCCATTGTGTACTCTGCACACAACCAGTGTACACACTGCTGAAATGTGCAACCTCTAGTTTGCATAATCAGTTTTCCTTGTGATGCTTGTGTGCTTGTTGAGATTACACGTCGGGAGCCATTCACCGGGAATAAGTGGGTGTGAAAACAATGCTCACTCCTTAACATGGTGGAGAGGTGGGACCCTACACTTGTCATCGTAATCATATTGTGTGCATTTGAGCCTTATTCTCTTTGCTCACTGGATTCAGGCCACACAAATCCAATATACAAGATGGTTTACTGTGTGAGTGTTTGCGTGCCTGCAGCGTGCCTGCGTGCGTGTGTATGCTCACACAAGCGCATGTTTAGAAATAGTCTTGGTAGTCTTATTTCTTTTGCTAAAGATTCAACATTGTATAATTGCATTTGTAAGTCACCCCCATCAGTATTAAAATGTCCTGCAGCATGGCAGAATTGGGCAAAAAAAATCAATTTGAGTTTAATTACTGTTTTTGTTCACAATAACAACAGTTGACTGGAGAAGTTAATAATTTGCACTGAAGTCACAGCATTTATTTACCTTTCATTAATACTAGCTGATAAGCCCCTGGATTTCCAGGCAAGAGGCTGGCTGCATAACACTGACAACAAAAAAGGCAACTGTGGGTAATTTGCCCATGACACTCTAATCACCGGTCATTTACTATTGTGTTCAACACGAAGTGTATATCGAATAAACATACCCCACTGCTCACTTTGAGGTACCTCTAGTAATTACAGACACTTTTCTGTGTGCTCAACATTATTTTTTAATCAGGTACCCATTTACTTCTCTAGTAATCGAGCGACCCCAGTGTTTTGCAATGAAGACCTATACGTAGGTATATAGCACAGGTAACACCAGAGAGAGAGCAGGGCATAAATGTACAGTGCTAAAAGCATATAGCTTTATTTTCCAATAATACAAAAACAATGTTACCTAGAATCTAAAATGCTGCAGCGATTTCAGTTATCGAGTGACCCCTACTGTGTTTTGCAATTAAGACGTATACATATATATAGCACAGGTAACACCGGAATAGGAACAGGGCATAAATGTACTGTACAGTACCAAAAGCACACAGCTGTATTTCCCAATAATACAAATGTAATACAATGTAACCTAGAATCTACGCTAAAATGCTGCAGTAATGTCCCCCATTTGTCATAATGCATAATTAATTCAGACAACAAGAGGTGTGCAAAGTCTTTGTTATAAGGTTAGAAAATTAATTTTGGCAGGCAGCAGAGAAAGTAACAAACACAAGAGTTTAATCCAACATAGAGATTTTCTGTCTACAACAAAATGTGCAGAATAAAAGATTTTTCCTTGCTGGATGGGCCACAAGGGAGAGAGAGCTAGTCTGTTTATTTGACAAGTGCATAATTAACAGCTAATTAAAAGCACGCTCCTGTGTAAAGTGTATTCCACAAATCGCATTATGCCAACTTCTCTGGCTTGGCATGGCGTCTCTACCTCCAACTCCAGCAGCATTTGTGTCACTGGGCCAGAGAACAAACACGTTTGTTTAACGCAAGATGATGATGCCCAATAACTTTGGCAATTGATACGTCTTTCACTTCACTCTTTGCATTAAGCACAGTGCAAAGTGACAAAAAAATGTCGATGAAGTCAGAAAGTGAAGGAAAAAAATCATTGGTGGTCACTGAAACAGCAGTGCTGATTTAATTTTGCTTAGGAGGGCGGAAACAGTCAGAAACCATGTTTCTTTGTTTATTAATGAATTTCTAAAACTCCACAATAATTCCCCTCACACCACGAGCCCAGATAAAGCCTGGGGTGGATTAATTTTTCAGGTAAATTAATGTACTGAACTGAAGAGCAGGGATCAGGCAACAGAGGTAACCAAGAGGCCCAGCACAGTGCCGTCCTGTCTTAATAAATGGGCTTTGAGCCGGCGGGCAGAGTGGCTGGGGTCGCCCTGGTTGGGGGCCTATAAAGCTGCTGTGTGTCTAACCGCCCCCGCACCACCCCTGCTTCCACCACACACACACCCTGCCAACCTACATTGGGGTATGGTTGAAAATTCTCTTTTCATGTGTGAAGGGGGGCTGGTGTTTTTGTCATAACCTATCCCTGCTCTCATCAGTATCTCTTGCTCAGAGTTTGATTGAGGCTGTCTTGCAGCTTTTCTGGTGCCTTCCAATCTTCCCCAAGCCTTTCATTAGGGATGCATGGTACCCGGAAAAAGAACAATGCAATTACCGCAGTGTGGGGCCTACACCACCAAAGCCTCATCTTTTACATACTGTTCACCAGTCTCCTGTGGTCCTCGACGCACCTCAGTGCACCACACTCTCCCCCAGGGACACCTTGCTTTTGAATTACAGATCCGAATAAAAGGATAACTTCTATTTCCAAGAAAACGATTTCAATGCAAGATGGATCCCTGCTGTAACTGACTGCTCTCCAGGTACTTCTGAAGTGAGGCTCTTGTCCTCCGCCGCTGCCATCGCCAGGCTGCCAGAGACATGCTAATGAAGCTTGGGGCTACTCTGACTGCCACAAGCAGGTCGATAAGAGCTCCACTACCAACCACATTGCTGCTACCCATGGCAAAGGTCATGAAAATGCTGTGTAGCAGCTTGCGTTGAGGGGCCAAGGCTGAGCACAGGCATCTTGACTCAAATGTGCTCTGGGATACCAACCAACAAACATCACATTTTCAGCAGCAAATTTGTCGGCTTTCGCAAGCTCCTGTCTTAAAGTCCTTATGGCAGCTTAGTGTCCCTCAGCATATGTAGTCCACCAGCGGCTAACGCCGAGATGCAATTCACACAAAAGTCCCTATCTCCCCATTGTCAGGACTCAGGGACCTGGTTTTTGACTCTCCTCCGTTCAGCACTTGCAGAGCTCTCGAATTCATTACTCCATACTGCTCAGTCAGGAAAAGACACCGAGGGATAAAACTGCATATTAAACTCTGGCTGGAAAGCAGCTAAGCCCCTGTCACACACACGCAGCCTGCTGGTGTCTATTGAAAGGCATGCCATGATGAGGACTCACGGCAGACAGTCCGTTTGCTGTGGGAAGGGGCGTAGTAGGGAACATTTGGTATATATGCAGCTCTGCTGACGGAGCCACATTTCTCCAGAGAACACCTGGTCTGGGAATATTCATATCACACACTTTTTGGCACTAATTACATAAATGCAGACTCATCATCCTCATGTAATGTCCGCCTCATTTGGTACATGATGATAGCACATTAATTATTAAATTCTTACTTGAAGTGACATAAAGGAAGAGTGACAATGGACTTCTCGTGGAAACAGTGTGTGTGTAAATAGTGCATGCGTGTGTGTGTGTGCGTGTGTGCGTGCGTGTGTGCGTGCGTGCGTATGTTCACTATTTGGGAGGACAAAAAAAACTTATCTGTGTACACACCATTTTTTTCTAAATTTTATAATAAAAGTATTTATGTAATAGATAACATTTACATAATAAATAATGGTTGTTTCTTAGGTAATGGACATGCTTTTTTTCCATTAAGATGGCCTCTTGAACTAATGCATTTGATTTTCTGTTTAAAAGGAGCAGGCGAGTGAGGACGTGACCAGCATCCACCTGCCTGTTCACCTGGGCGGTGATGCAGGCCAGAGCTTGTAACTGCTCAGCAGTCGCGCTTGGAGGCCTTGACTGGCAGGATTTTCTAAGAGACGTCAACCTTTGGATTTACCCTTTCCACTCTGAATTATACAGTCGATTTTCAGGGATACCAAAAGCAAAGAAAAGTACTTTCTGTAGTTTCTGCTGAAAGCCAGAAGTGGGTGAGATGGTGTGATTTACTGTGTTGTTGGGTTTTTTTTTCAAACTAGTTTGTCTCAGTTGCAGAGGGTATTGACTTACAGTATTTCTCACTGCTGCAAACACTGTTATTTAAAGCTGTAATAAATGAATAACAAATAAACAACAAATAAATAGATTATTAAAAAAAAAAACTACTTATACTATACTTGACACATTTTTTTGCCAATTTATACCATTACACTTTGTAAAGTTCCAAAGACTGTATTTCAACTTTGGTTTAAGGTTGAATTGGTGCAATGGTGTGCGTGTATGCTTCTGTGTGTGTGTGTGTGTGTGTGTGTGCGTGCGTGCGTGCGTGCGTGCATGTGTGTGTGTGTGTGTGTGTGTGTGTGCGTGCGTGCGTGCGTGCGTGCGTGCGTGCGTGCATGTGTGTGTCTGTGTGTGCATACGTGTGTGCATACATGCATGCATGCGTGCGTGTGTATGCGTGCGTGCGTCTCACCAGTCTCTGGCTCACACTGGTGTTCGCAGGGGTCCAGCAGGCGACGTCCGCACAGCTCGTTGATCCAGGGCCCGCTCTCATTCTGGTAGTAAATCAGCACCTGGGCCGGGTTCAGCCAATCAGACGCGTCCAGCTGACTGCCCTGCTGCAGGATGAAGCGCGACCCTACGGAGCAGCAGGAAGAGAGCAGTCAGCAAAGAGACCCATACTGTACATCAGCTCAGCCCCGGCAAGCTAGAGCTCAGAGGTGATCTCACTGACGCGAACAAGGTGGCACCAGCAAAGCCGACAGCTACACACGAGACGACGGTGCCAATGGCAGCATGTAAACCATCTGCTTTCGCTCTTCCTACGAGGTGATGTTTGTTGTCAGGCAGCCTTGTGGCGGCTCCCGGAAAAAAGTCACACTCTGTTGGGATTATAGCAGGTTAAGTGTGAGCGATGACACTGATTAGAATCGTTTTTCGCAAGGCGAGTTGAAGCGAGCAAAAGCTCAGTTGAAAGCGCCGTTAAGCGATTCCGCACCGCATCATTGCTAAACATTACTGATGTCACATGATCTTGGAAAAAGGTCACAGACTATATTCTGTTGATGACCATTTCCATCAGCACTGAAAGTCATAGTGTCATGGCACAGGATATAATGTTAATGCTTCCCTGTGTACTTTTCTGCCCTACAAAGATGCGTATGGTAGAGAGCTGCAGAAGAGAAGATCGTTTTTTGGAGGAGATGACAGAGTTGGCTTCTTCACCAGCAGAGTTTTGATGTAGCAGCACAGACACGACCCTGTCACCCCTGGCGCCATCTCACTAAGTAAGTTAAAGACGGGCATGCGGCCATGTGTCTTAAATGCAATATTTTATTCCAAACCCTTCCCCCAATATTTTCCTCTTATCAGATCTCAATGTCATTTCAAATCTAATCAAATACAGTCATGAAGACGTTTATGGACACATTTCAAATCTCTTTTTCCCCCTATTAGGGTGGTATCCGTATCTAGTTTCTTTTTTTTTCTTCCCCCAGAAGGCTTTTAAAATGTTAATCTTGCCCACAGCAGCAGCAATCTCGGTGCAGTAGTGCTTTGGGTTGGGAGACAAAATGACAGATGAGCATTGCCAGTCTCTATAATCTATGTGGCTATGTAGCCTCTCGTGACGGCTGAAGAATTCCACCGAGCCACAGAGTGGAGAGAGTGCCTGGCCGGCAATGCTGAACTGCAGGTGCCACATTGACATTCATTAACAGGCAGAGCACAGACTCCGTAGAAACCGTGGTCCAAATACACACACGCTAACACACAAACACTTTCTCTCTAACACACACACACACACGCACGTACGCACGCACATACGCACCTACACACGCACACACGCACACGCACGCACACGCACACACACACACACACACACACACACACACACACACACACACACACACACACACACACACACACACACACACACTCAGTCTCTCACACGCCATGCACACAAACTGACATGGGCACACTCACACACAAACACGCATTCATGCTTGTGCAGACATGTACACAAACACGCACACACGCACGCACGCACACACACACACGCACACACACACACACACACACACACACACACACACACACACACACACACACACACACACACACACACACACACACACACAAAGAATTACACACATATCTATTGACAAAGGGCATTGCTGTGTGCAAGCCAGTTTTCATGTGTTTTTGACAGCATTTATTTTCGCATATTGAGATCCCTGTGTGCATATGTACATGTGTGAGTGTGCATGCGTGTGCGTGTGTGTGAGTGTATGCGTGTATTTTCCATGGCCTGGCCTGAATGTGCTACATGATGTCTTTGTTATACAAATGCGAGGATCCCTTTCAAGGGAACACATGGGACACATTTGGCTTTTTACAGCACTGGAGTTGGTGGGTGAGGTGGATGCACTTGCTATTTTTACATATACAGTCCCAGGAAAAAGTTTGTACACCCTTTGAAATTTCTTACATTTCTGTCAAAAATGATCATAAAACATGGTCTGATCTTCCCGGAAATCTCAAGAAGGAACAATCAGAGTCTGCTTTAATTAATTCCACCCAAACATTTACATGTTATCATATTTTTATTAGTCATAAGGCCATAACATTCACAGGAGAGCAGGGCACAAGTAAGTACACCCTTGCATTAAGTAGGTTTTAACCCTCAGTTAGTTGCAATATCATCAACCAGACTTGTCCTGTAGTTGCAGATCAGATTAACAAAACAATCTGTTTGTATCTTGTGTCCCTCTTCTTTAGAGAACTGCCTCTCGTCAGCAAGGTTTGTGGGATGTCTGGAGTGCATAGCTTTCTTGACTTCATGCCATATAATCTCCATTGTTTTTTGTCAGGGCTTTGACTGGGCTATTTCAGAATGTGTATTTCATTATTATGAAGCCATTCTAAAGTCGATTTGCTTCTAAAGTATGGGTTGTTGTCACATTTCAGGACCCATACTCTTGCGTGCTTCAACTGTGTGACAGACTTCCTCACGTTTTTTCTGTAAAATATCATAATAAATTTGATTTCATTGTTCCACTGATGATAGCAAACTGTCAAGGGCCTGAGGCAGCAAGGTAGCCGCATATAATGATGCTCCCGCCACCATACTCAGAAGAGGAGATGTAACCAAGAATAGCTAAAAATGGGATTCATTCTGCCAATCTAAAATTAATGGGGTTTCTGTCCAAAAAATATTGCTGCACCTTTGAGGTTTGCGAAAAAGCATTTATATGCTTCATAGAATTACTGCAAAATATTCTGTAGACCAACGTTGAAACCAAAGTTGAATTGTTCAGGGGAACACACAATGTCATGTTTGGAGGAGAACTGGAGAACCACACCTTCACCAAAACATCATCTCCACCTTTGAGTATGGTGGCGGGAGCATCATTATATGCGGCTACCTTGGTGCCTCAGGCCCTTTTCAGTTTGCTATTTTCAGTGGAACAATGAACTCAGAAGTTTATCAATATATTTTACAGAAAAAAGTGAGGTAGTCTGTCACACAGTTGAAGCACACAAGAGGATGGGTGCTGAAATGTGACAACAACCCATACTTTAGAAGCAAATCGACTTTAGAATGGCTTCATAATAATGAAATACACATTCTGGAATAGCCCAGTCAAAGCCCTGACAAAAAACAATGGAGATTATATGGCATGGAGTCAAGAAAGCTATGCACTCCAGACATCTCACAAACCTTGCTGACGAGAGGCAGAAGAGGGAGACCAGATACATCCAGATTGTTTTGTGAATCTGATCTGCAACTACAGGAAACATCTGGTTGAGGTTATTGCGACTAACTGAGGGTTAAAACCTATTGAATTCAAGGGTGTACTTACTTATGCCTTGCTGCTGTCCTGTTAATGTTTGCATCTTATGCCCAATAAAAATATGATGTAAATGTTTGGGTTGAATTAGTTAAAGCAGACTTTGGTTGTTCCTTCTTGTGATTTCCGGGAAGATCAGACCATGTTTTATAACCAATTTTGACAGAAAGGTAAGAAATTTCAAAGGGCGTACAAACTTTTTCCTGGGACTGTATATTTAGACACACAGGGATACATACACATATACAGGAGCACACGCAAACATTCACATACACACACACAGGTACACACACACACAGGTACACACACACACACACACACACACACACACACACACACACACACACACACACACACACACACACACACACACACACACACACACACACACACACACACACACACACACACACACACACACACACACACACACACACACGAACACACACACAGAGGTTCCCAGGTGTCATGACATTACCATCAGCGATGAGATGCTCTGGAACATGCAGGATGACTTTGACAGTGAGGCTGCAGGCGAGGTGAGACGAGTAGACCAGGCCGATCACACAACTGACCACGCTGATCAAAGTCAAGGTGGTCTTGTTGACAGGGCTGCGTGGGGAGCCTGCGGATCACAAGCAATGTGTGGGTCAGGAAGCGCAGCCAGACCCCAGCAAAGAGAAACCTGTGAAGTTTGGCTGAACCCTCGTGCTTATTATTTCCTCTCCACCAACACCCCCCATCACATCTCTCCACTGGCACCACCGGGCGCCGCGCAGTGGGAGTCACTTACAACCAGCCTAGTCTCACATCTGGCCTCGCAGACCATGAAAGGGGGCACCGCATCAAACCGGCAGCCTCCAGCCTTTGGGGACACTGTGCTCTGGGACTCAGAGGAGAGGAGAGGAGACGCGGTGGTTTGGAAGATAACACTTCACCTTTTTGAAGACTGATGCTACAGCACGTAGTAGGGTAGCAATGAGAACATCCATAATGGAAAAAGGAATTTTTGCTTTTTGATTTCTTGTTCTCTCGTGTTTCATCTGTGGTCAGAGTTCCAGGGTGCTGAGGTGTCCTATCAGTCATAGCTTGTATTCTTAAAAATTGTGTAAATAGCAATCCAAAGAGTAGATGCACACATTAGCCATTATATATGAGTAAGACCTGTATATGCACATACATACACAAATATACTCCTCACACTAGTGGTTACCGTACGTGTAGGGGCATTTTGAAAGGAGCATGGAAGAAACACAATTCTCCGTCTCCCTGTGTGTTTCTTTTTCTATACCGCTGTCTCTCCATCTCTGTCTATCTTGCTCTCCCCCACCACACACACACTTCCCTCACACACTGATTGATTTGACCATGGTCTACAGCAGGCCACAGCTCTCCTGTGACATGACTTTAAAAGGTTCCTCTTGCTCGCCCTGTTCTCTTTCCGTCTCTGCTCACAGCTTTAGGGATGACATTTATGGACCTGAATATCAACATCTCTATCAAAGAAGTGCCGGTCATGGGTGAACTGAAGGGATAGGAAAAGAAATAGCCCCATACAGCTCCATGGGGTGTGTTGTTGCCCCTTGTGCTATGGTCATCATATCCATTTCATATTGTGCATAGCTACCAGGAACCATTATGTTTGTCTGTGCTTTTCATTCAGAGGGTGTGCATGTCCATATCTGCAAGTGCCTTAAATTGCTGTCTGCTGTGCATGAAGTTCCTTCCGAGGTCGTTTGGTCTGTAAACACCAGAGTGTTTATGCATGTGTTCCTGATTACAAAAAAAGGCTCTTTGATCGAAGGCATGTCAACACAAAATGTAAAACTGAGCATCTGATTTTTAAATAAAAAATGCCAGACCAAAAAAAAATGGTGTTGCACGACTGAATGACGTGTATATGTTAAATTAAATGAGGAAAGATTTTAAACCCAAATCAAGACCATCATCATCATGTGCTGTACATTTTTTGGCATTGTTAACCCAATCTACAACAAACATAACTCACTCAAAACACATTTAAGAAAGTACCCGAGAAAAATATGAACACAGCTGTAGAACTGATTTTGCAAAAAGTCAAAGTGACACATTCTTTTTCCTGTGGATGATTTTGTTCAATTTACACAGACAACACCATCAGGCAGCATTCACAAAAAAGACAAACACACAAAATGACGATTAAAAAAAAATCACATTAACATTGATCTGATCACAGTCCAAACACACATAATAAAAACATGAAAAAGATGAGAAACAACTCGTGTCTATTCCTGGTGGTCTAATTAAAGGTGTTGTTTCGCTCCAGCTGACTGGAGCACTCTTTGACATATGCCTGTGCAGGGAGTAATTGGGAGAATAGAAGGGTGAAAGGAAAAAAGAAAAGACCTGAGTTGTTGTTCACTGGGTGAGGTGTGGCAGCTGGTTATGTGTTGAGATGCCTTTACTGAATGTAGCGATAGAGAAAAATAACACTGCTGCAAGGGTTCTTGTGGACAAAGAAAGAATGTGTCTTTCGAGAATGGATTAACTTGCCAGGATACATAAGACAGTATTTATTGTAGTTTAATATAGTTTACTATAGTTTATTTATTATAGTTATAGTATTTACTATAGTAGTATATATTTTCAAATCCATCTTTAATTAGCAAGACAACCCTTTTTGTTGGCAGCACTGCTAGGGGGTTTGAGAAACCACTGATATTTCATTTGTCCAAAATGCTGTAGCATTGCTTTTTACTTAGTTTTATCTACCAAATACACATTGTGTTATTTAATTTCCGAATACCTATGGCATGCCATTTGCTATGCTAAACTATGATATTTTCCCTAAAACAAGATTTTAAAAATGCTGCCTTGTTCACAATATAATGTATTTCTGACATTTACACATGACATGTCCTTTACAAGCCCTTTAAATATTTGCACACCTACGTACTAGTTCCAGAGTTTTTTTTATTGTACCGCACCAGTACATTAAATCACCAAGGTCATTTTGGATTTCAAATGTCAAGTTGTGAAATATCAGTGGACTTTGAGCAAAACTGCATCTTACAGATATCTAAAATAGCTTTTAGTGTCATTATACTATGTGTGCGCCTAGGACCACGGTGATTTTACAAATGTAATACTCAGCAGAATGATGCAATATGCTAACTTAGCAATGAGGGCATTGGAAATAATGACCGGGTTGTAACCACAGCCACCAGCCATTTTAGACTACGATGACAGTCTGTCCTATATGTCAAGAAAAGACTTAATGTGCCGTGGAAAGAATTGTTTTGCACACAAATCAGTTTCAGCCATCGGTCAGTTGCACATTGGACACATTTGTAAATTAAACATGTATGTAATACAGAATTTTGTGTCTCTTACGTTTTTGGCACATCCAACGTTTTGGCACATCTGTGAACTACCGGTACTTATTTGATGGTTCAAGTGATGCACTGACAAAAAGTCAGAAAAGTGACCGAAAAAAGTTTCACTCTCCAGCTAGTATATTTGATTTGGATATCACACCTGCTGCATGAATAAATGTGGATGTGGAATGGTGTCACAATTTGCATGCTGTGTTAGAGTATGCGTCCAATTAATTTCATGAGCATTGCTATGCGCAGTACACACAGGATCGTTTATAGGGAGTTGCAGACCAAACACTCCAGTTCATGCCTGTTGTTTACATCAGGTCACAAAGAAAAAGGGAAAAAATATAACAACACCAAATGGAGGGAATTCAATTAGCGCTGCACCAGCTGCACTGAACTCGCCATGGTATCGAGATTGCATTGAATTCCCCTCTGACTGACACAACATGTAGATTCAAAAATTCACAAATAAAAACAAACAAACAAACAAACCATAACAAACAAAAAAAACAAACAAACAAATGACACTGTGGGGCTGGGTGCATCATCACGCATCACAGGGGTCACCACTGACACAGTGGTCTCATGCTGCTGAGACGGAGTGCAGGAAGGAAGGCGGCAGATCGGAGCGGTTGTCCTCCTTACCCCCGGGGCCCCAGGCCGTGTTGGCGTTACCGTTTCGCATACCTCGACTGCGACGGCGGCTGCGGTTGGGGTCGGTGTAGAAGGTCAGCTGGGGCTCGCTGTCGGCCTCTGTCCCAGAGTCACCGTCTGGGTTCAGGAAGGCTGAACCCGCTGCGGAGAAAGAAACCTCGCATCAAAGTTAAGTTACATCGACACACGGCAAAGTTCTGTAAGGCCGTCCTGAAGTCAACCAAAAAAACTGTGCCAAGAAATGTGACATGAGGGAGAGAACTAAGGTATGCATGTTTCACAGGGGACACAAAGGATTGTAAACCAATAAAAAAAACTAAAACAATCAACAAGCTATTACAAAGAACAGAAACTCGCATGCATTCCAAAAATATTGTAAATATACACAAACGAGCAAAGGCACGCACGCAAGCACGCACGCACGCACGCACGCGCACGCGCACACATACACACACACACACACGCACACATACGCACGCACACACACACACACACACACACACACACACACACACACACACACACACACACACACACACACACACACACACACACACACACACACACACACACACACACACACACACACAGCATTTCCAATCAAATCGAATTGGGCTTGAAATTGAGTAATTTCAGCCGCATGTCTTCATGGTTGTTTTAGTATAATTGGTAATCAAGTTGTTTATTTATCCACTATTGATTAATACGACTAGCAGGAAGGAAGAGCTACAAACCCCCTAAACAACAGGCTCAGCCTCAGAGCAGCAGCCTGGACTATTATAGCAGTCGCCTCCGCTCCATTGTGTTTTTGAAACCAAAAGCACAGGTGTTTGCCAGGCAGCGGAAAACGGCAAACAACCAGAAGATAAAACGAAAAGGCAATCTCCTGCTTTACGGGCTTAGAAAGGCTTCTACCTAAAGGAACCAACTATAATTGGCCATTGAAATAATTGTGATGTGCATTGAAAGACAAAAAGGAGGAATACACGGATTGTGAATGCAATATGAGTTACTGTTTGTGATACATAATTGAAATTCCCTCTGTCTTATCTCAGAGTACCGTAAGTACGAGCCCTGCTTTTATGTGTCTCCCTTCCTTCCTTCCTGTTGGGGGAGGATAGAGGGTGGGTGCAGTATATGCAGCATAAGAAAAGGATTTCAGGTCTTGAGGAGATGTATGGAAAACATTATATAAGCAAAAGATTTTCTTCCCCAAGGTCTACCTACCATCATTTTCCCCATTGTCTACATTATGCATGCATTTGAACTACAAGGCAAATATCTATGATGTATTTCACATTCATAATGCATTGCCCATTGGTGCAGCATGATTTTCTCCTGACATTTATTATAGCAACAGCATTTCTACACTCTCCCCAGGAAGCCAGTGTCATAAGGTACATTGAGATTTTTTGTACAGGTGAGGCAGATCCCTGACCGGACCAAAGCAAGTATGATTGGGCCAAGGCCAAAACATGTAACTAAGCCTTGATGTTGTTTCACCCTTTTGTTCTGTGATTAAAATACTACACTACTTTGAGTGCAATGGCATACAACTACAGTACAGTACATTGACTTAGATAATATTAAATTATATAGCTTCAACATCATGTCCAAAGTCACTTTGCTATATATCGCATATATATGCACACAGGGTTTCCTGACTCAATTTATTTTCAGTGGCAACTACTCACATTAATGCACTATTATAATTATACTATATACACCCATCTAAGAATATTTACATCTTTATTGCTACTCGACCTCATTCATTTGGGTGATAATGAACAACCAAAGCAAACTTGTGAAAGCAAAATTGGATATTCATGTATGTAATGTATTGCCACAGACCAAGTGTATTTCATTAAAATGTATTCCTATATCATCACTGTATGTCAGCTAAGCTGCTGAATAATGCTTTGATGACAAACATGGTTTCATTTACCCAGGCTACACCAGAGTCACCAAAAGTAAACAGACCCCATGGTGCGTTTAATTCAGAAGGTATCGGTAATGGGTGTATGTAATGCATGGATATGGAATGGATGGTATGACAAACATAATAACTACATGCTTCTATGGTCTCTTTGTCACCAGGAATAAAAGAGTCCATTTACTCAGCAGAGAGCAGGGAAATGTTTTCATTATGCCGTGTCAGAAATGGAGATACATGATAAAACCAAGACATGGATTATATTGCCTCCTCCATCATATGTCATGCCGATTTTTAAATTCAGTTTTGTTATCTGTCTTTCAGACCTCAGTAGAATGATGCCATTAACTTGTTTGCCCTGATATAGAGCTCAATTTTAGGGGGAAACATGTGCACACCAGTCACTGTGAATTTTCCATTTATCTAACGAGATTCTAGTGTTGTTAGTTGTCCTCGTTTGATTCAGTATCACCATACTACTCTCTATCAGTTCAAACATTGTGATTTTCAAAAAACTAATTTTGCTGTCTTTGGATAAATTAAATGATTATCTACACCTCTTCCATATAAACAAACAACATTCTCCAAACCGTACTGAAACTCGTTTCTTTGGAAGCACCATTGCTTACATCTCGTAATGAGCTAAGTACTGTTACCTTGACAAGGCTATACAGCATAATTACGTACAGGCAATGACAGCATAATTACTCTAGGCAAACATTTTACTTTGTTATTGCTTCCATCAATATAGTCAACTGTTTATTCAACTGTAATCTGTTAAAGTGGTAAGCAATGTCCAGTCATTGGTCTACATGAGGGGTGGGGAACCATTTTCATTCGAGGGCCACTTCAAATTTCATAAAGTCCTCCAAAGGCTGTACTATATACACAAATCAGGATTTACCCCTGCACTTTAGGCCTATATTGAAGGTGGCCACCTTTAAAACAGACCCCACCTTCACTAGGTCCCCTGAAAATATAACGTTTGTATTGTAATTGTAACTTCTAAGATTTCTTAAACAAACATGTCATATTTCATGTGAGACTACAAAACATTAACATTATATCGGGGGCCGGATAAGACAGCCCTCTTAAACGGCCCTCGAGACATTGGTTCCCCATCCCTGGTCTACATCGACACATGCAGATGTGCTAATAATTCCCACCTATTTCACAGCCGTCAACCAGCTGAAGCCACATACTTTTGTAAGGCATGTACACATTAGTTTCATAAATTCTGCTGAATAGATCAACCAAATATGGAAATATGACTACATATATCTGCAATCAGACACTTCATCAAATACTAAATATACAGCTCTAGCCTAGTAAACTAGACCCACCCGCCAGAGGCCACAATTATTTTTGCCAGCAAGTGGGTCTAGCCTCGGACAATGCTCCAATTCCCAGAAATTGGCAGACCAATCACAACGCATGCCATTTGTTTTGAGTCTTTGGATGCAAATAGGGCAGGGTTTTGGTCAGAGCGTTGGCCTATAGGCACAGACACGGTTTGAAAAACAACATCGTTCCCATCAACAATCTTCCAATATCTCATTGATCGGGGCCAGACTAAATATTCACATTTAATCTCACACTTAGTCTGGCTTGTCAGGCTAGTACAGCTCTTCATCTTAACAAAGTAGGTAACAGCATTGCTTCCTTAACATGTTGCCATTTATTTGGTTTTTAGCATTAAGTCTGACAGAAGTAAAAACAAGCTGTCAGTGTGCATAGATGGTAAAATGAGGTAGGCCTATTATATATAAGGCTTTTATTATATAAGGCTAAAAGAAAATGCCCCTTATGGATGACAAGTAATCACAATATTTGTGTGACTTACAGTAGGGTATTTTTGTCTCAGAAGTTTAATCTTTGTTAAGTACAGAAAAAAATTCTGTCATGCAGACAGATGCTTCTGGCAGGGTTTTAAAAATGCATGACAGTTAACTATAGGATTATAATGTAAATCACATACTGACAGCTTTTTAAAAATTCCAGGTGTGAACTTAGCCTTAGGACCACAGACATGATGGTTTTGCTTAAAGGTAGAGTCTGCCATTCTTCTACACCACACTTTTGTCACATATTGCTCAATAACTGTCTGTTCAGTGCATCTGTTCAAAAATGTTGGTGGTCTTTCACAGTTTTACCACTGAAAAAGGGACAAGAACCAATGTAGCGTTTTACAAATGGTGTTTCAGGAATACAGAATGGACGGGTCTCATTTGATTGGCAGTTGAGCTCAAACATCTGCTGCTGTTTGCATGGTTCTTAGACTCTGCCTTTAAATAGAACATGAACACAAGAACAAAACACAGTTTTGAACTTGTGAAATGATTTACTTAAGTACAACTGCAGGTCTATTTTTTTAATCTTTACTCTGGAAAAGAAATAAAACAAAGTGAAGGCTGGGCAAAGGAGTCATTGGTTGTACACTTAAGTCTTAAGAGATATGTTCGAATTGGCATAATAAAATAAAAACTATAGGCCTATATCAAATAATACCATTGTTTGCTACTTCTTTCTCCTTCCAAGAAACAGCTGTTAGATATGTATAAATTAGTGTAAATGCATTTCCTTATACTGAACATGGTGGAAACACACATCATACAGATGTTTGATGCTTTGACATTCACTGCATCTGACAAGTGCTTAAAAGGATTCATAGAAATAAACAAAAAAAGAAAAACAAAACATACCAAACAAACATTTTACAAAAACACAGTGACATATAAACAATGCGTTTCCACTAAAACATGCAGGCTCACTGACACTCTGTGTTGTGCACAACAGCATTCAATTCCACTCTACGATACAATACAGTGTGAAAATGGAAGGGTGTTGATATGATTTGCATGCTAGACTTAAACAGCTTTAAATTGCGAGCATGTACAGTGACAGAATGCAAACAGAAAAATGAAAACAACAGGTTGCACATGACATTTGAAACCCAGGAATTAATAGGCCTGAAAATCTGAGAAGACATGATGATTAAAAACAAATAGATTTTTTCACGGGGATCAAAAGGCACCTGTCTGTGAGGGACAACTCTCACGCAAGAGCTTCACACAGACGATTATTTTGTGTGTTCGGGTGTTGTACATCACAGAAAACATCATAACATCACTTCAGACTTCTCCCCCCAAACTCTGCACTTCATGGCTATTTCAGAAAGGAAAATGAACAAAGGAGGTGAGACGAATGTGTCTGGGACTTCAGAAAGATACACAGGGCATCGAATGACACCAGCATACAGAACAATATGTTGTGCCTTGTTTGTTTTTGCCTTGTCTTGTTTTGTTCCGGGGGGGGGGGGGGGTTTGGCTGTTGATTTCTTTCAGCAAAGCAAACGTAGACAGAATAAAGAGGTGCCTTCAAAGGAATTAACTGCAAATCTCTCCGAACAGGTGCAGAGTATGTACTAGCCTCCACAATTAAGCAAGGGGCCAAGAGGTGCAAAGCTCCATGGAGACGAATAAAAGATGAGCCTGGTTTAAATATTCAATGTGCGGCATTACCAGCCACTCGGCATGCAGCGCAGCGGCAAATGCCTCCTACAACAAAAGTTATTTTGTTCTCCCTTGCAGGGCGGTGGAACTCAATTATTACGAGGACATTGGACTAAGTGAGGATGTCATCCGCATGGCAATCTGCAGGAGAGGAGCACTTAGGTGCTGGGAATTAGCAGCAGTGCGTGAGCTAAGAGGATACCTACCTCCACCTGACCGCGGAGGAGAAGAGGAGAGGGCTATAATTTGTCACATGAAAAATGGTGGGGGGTTACCAGGTCAAGATGACAGGAGGAAAAAGCCCTGAAATTAATTACGTAATGCTTGCCACCTGTGTTTTTCTTATTATTGAATTGAAAACCTATAGTCAAAGCTGTGTTACATTATTCGCCTGGAGAAATGGTCGATTTCTTCAGTTAAATGTATTGTGTGATAATGGCTGGTCAGAAACTGTCCTGCAATGAACGGCACTATTTGTAGTAGCAAAACTATTTCTAACCCTGTAATCTATAGCCTATAGAAGATATCATGCACTCAATTTCACTTATCTAAAATACACAACTCTAGAGGTTTCTTTATTATGATAGACATGAACGTAATTCTATATTTAACCATTCTATGGCAAAAAAAACAATGTGACTGCACCAGTACTGTATTTATGATGTCAATATAGGTAGTATTGCTGTATATTATTTCGGCTAAGATCAGTTATTTCAGATATGACAAAATGATTGGTATTATTCATGTTCAGCATTGTAGTTGCACTTCATCTGAAACTTAATATCTCACACTTAATTCAAATCAATTCAATTCAATCAATTAAGAAACGAAAAGACAAGACAAGACAAGAAAATACAAGAAAAGAAAAGAAAAGAAAAAAAAGAAAATACAAGAAAAGAAAAGAAAAGAAAAAAAAGAAAAGAAACGAAAAAAGATACCATATTATCTATGATTGTACTATGGACAGTGTGTCAGACAATCCTCAATTTAGCATAGCCACGCCATGCATCGTTTTTTCCAGGCTTCAGGCAATCTATTTCCACTTAACAAATGCAGAATGTTTATTTTGTTCACTTACAAATTATTTATTGTACATTTCCTTGTTTTGAAAAGAGCCTTTATGTTTAAAAAAGCGAATGCTAAACTCATTTGAAGTTTAGCGCTATTAAGGGATCTAAGGACCGTGAGAGAAAGTCTGAAGAACTGAAGGCATCTGTTAACATCAAGACGGCTTTGTGCATGAAGTGCCCATTTGACAAGCTTTACTTTTATTCTGTATGACAACTCACTGTAACACAAAATAGATCCTCAGAGTGTCCTACTCTTAAACTGATATGCTACTTTCCTCCCAATTACTGACTTCCCCATGGGAATTGGGGAAAAACACTTTCCCTTTTCAGCCATCATACTGAGACCTGAGAAAGGGAAACGGTTGGATTTTCAGACACCAGCAAATTAAAAGTGAAACTCAAATCAAAACCTCTTCAATATTCATAAAACAGGTCTAACTTTTTTTTTAAAGGCCAATGAATACTGTGCTTAATGATGCATCGTCAACATGACAAGATGAGAGCACACAACTACAAAACAACACTTTTGAACAACCATGACAGATGAATGCCGATGGTAAAAATAAAGAACTGATCTTCCTTCACGTTTCGAGGGGGGACAACACACCGTCTGTCAATGTTCTCGAATCTTAAGAATTGGCAGGGAGAGAGGGTGAGGTGACATGGGTTGGCATCTAGATGATGACTCACCGCGTGTTTTGCTGGACAGACGCTTACGCTGGTTGGTGGAGGTGTTGTGTGGGAGGAGCGTGTTTTGCTGGTGGTGATTGCTGTCAACAGGACTGGTGGCTATGATGTTATCCTTGTACTTGCTCATTAAGGACAGTTTTGTATTGTCACTCCCTGATGACAAAAAGGTCACAGTTAGGGGGGAGACAGATGGGTGACACACACAGAGACATACACATACACAGACACGCACGCACAAACACAGACACACACACGCACGCACGCACCCGTACACACACACACACACACACACACACACACACACACACACACACACACACACACACACACACACACACACACACACACACACACACACACACACAGACAAAAGCTCACGAAGGACACTGAGATATGTCGTATGTGAAGGACCATCACTGTGGGGGTCTGGTAATGGACCGACAACAGAATAGTGGTAAAATCCTAAAGGTGAGGTCGGAGCCGACAGGGAATGTGTAACTGCTTAGCACATGGCTGCACAGTGCCCTGGGCTGATAATGTCACAGCAGGCTCACGTGCCTCATTCTGTCACTGGCTATCACTCAACACTTGACTCATAGCATGCCCATTAAATGGAGAAAGGCCAAACCAGAGCAACAGCTGTCCACAAGGTGAGGAGACTTACTGAGCTTAACAACAACAAAAAATAAAAAACTAATTCGTAACTATTTTACTTTGCTTTAGTCTATTTTACTTGACTTGAGGAAAGTAAAAAAAAAACAATGGTCAGTTTAGTCACATTCAAGTTGAGTAGGATAAGGCGTTACATTGATGTAGTCCTACACATGTCTTTATGTGATCTTAAAGATGGTCCTTTGATAGGTTTGCCTTAATAATAATGCCTCAGTTTAACAATAGATGTGGTTTCAGATATAAATGAGATGAGACACTGAAATTGTATAAGTCTGCCTTAGATATATCTCCTGCCGACCAACATCTGACATTACATTACGGCTGGTTAGATTACCTTGTAAAATTCACTTTTCCTTCATCCCCTATAGAACCAGATAGTCCTGGAAATTACTGAGCTGTCTAAACATCTTGGCTAAAGTGAGAAAGATCTGTGTCCCTGTTGATATGTTCCTCCTCCCCAGGAGAAACCTGGTTCATACAGAAATCTCAGCATGAGGAGGAGATTTAAGCCTTTGTCTCAGTTTTGATCTTGCCATTGTGAAAGAAAAAGCCACGGTTAAAAATTGAAGATCACTTTTAAGATCTCTTTTTCTTGTGGGTAAGCTTCTTAATACATGTGTTTTCTTAGAGACAGCTACTTTCAACCCATGCTCAGACTGAGTCAGAGTAATAATCATCGGGTATTTAGAAAAACCTCTGCTTAAGACATGTCTTCCCGGCAGAGGCGTATCTTGTCACCAGGCTGGGCAGGCAGCCGCTTGGAACCCCCAAGCCACTAAATGTGAAAAAAGCTCAACTTTAAACTAAAATATCGGCGATTTGCTTCGAATGTTCATTCCACTCGGTTTTTGCGTGGGGCCCCCACTGACACTAGAATCGCCTCTGCTTCCTGGGGCACGGTGGCGCAGTGCGCTAAGCCCCCCACATTTGGGCTTACATTGCCCACGGGGGACCCTGGTTCGAGTCTGGCCGGGGTCATTTCCCAGCCCGGCCCCATCTCTCTCTCCCAACCATTTCCTGTCTACACTCACACTGTCCTATAATAATAAAGGCCAAAAAGCCCAAAAAAAGACATGTCTTCCCATTGCATCAGCGAACAATCATGCTTCCGCGTTTCATCAGATATGTCCCAGCCTTAAGTCATGCCACTTCCACTAATGCTATAGTAGAGTATAATATATGACTGACATGGCATCATTCTCCAGGTCTCTGAGTCTGCAAATATCTCCTTTGAACGAGGAAACTGCCTTCATTATACTGCATAACATCATGCAAACAGATGCACACACACACACACACACACACACACACACACACACACACACACACACACACACACACACACACACACACACACACACACACACACACACACACACACACACACACACACACACACACACACACCTACCTCAATCAATAGTAATGTGTTAAAATAGATATATCAATATAGTTCTAGTGTTTACAATACCACGAATGACTGTAATTCCTGCATTTCCTTTGAACTATAATACCCTACAAAGATGTTGTACTAAGGGTTGAGTTTTGTCTGTACAAATCAACACTTCAGTTTGTATTTAGTTATTTGAAACCACTGATTAACACAATTCAAGGAAATTCACTGTTATGTCGATGTGCCTTCATACTTTGAGTTGTGAGTTGAACTGAATTCTTCACTATCTAGCAAGTGCATATGTCTATTAGTTGGGGACAGAGCAGTTGGTAAAGAGAAAGATACTCTATAGTAAACATCCTCAGGACCAAGTCACTCGGTGTGCTACACAATTTCACTGACCCAGATAATGTGAGTTGTCAAGGCCAACGTAGTGTTACAGGACAAAAAATGCTTGAAATAATGTTGATATCAAATGGAACTGCCACCATGATGTGAAACAGTAGTGCTGTATGAATGCATGCAATTCACAGCAAAAAGAAAGCAAACACTGTGAGCTTTTGTGATTAGTGGGAATATGTATGATAGACATCTACAAACAACTCTGCGGTTTGTGTGTGTTCTATACAAAAGGGGGGAAAAAAACGGAAAACCTCATGAAAGATTAAAAGCTGATGAAATTCGTTCTTTATGCCTGGGCAAGTCTCATGCAGCTCGAGGCTGCTGAATCATGACACCTGTCCTGTCCGAATAGAAGAGAACACACCTTGATGCAATCTCATCTAGCATTCTTAGTCAGGTCTGTCTGTCTATATGTCCAGCTCCTGCTTTGTGAGGAAAAATAGCCAAGAGCTAACATGGTATGGGGATTGGGGGAATGAGAAAATGTGAGCACACTGAAGGCTTTTTTTTATCTTGATCTTAAGAAAAAAGGTTAAAGCGGTAGGAAGGGATAAAGATCTTATAGTGAATCAATACTTTTAACTGCCGCTGTTTAAAGGTTCTATAGCTCATCCTCCCACCTACGGTAGCCATGGCAGACAGAAGCAGGACACACAATACACAACGCACAATGCTCGCACACACACACACACACACACACACACACACACACACACACACACACACACACACACACACACACACACACACACACACACACACACACACACACACACACACACACACACGCACACACGCACACACACACACACACACACTAGTGTACTGTCAACACACTCACTCACACTCATTTCACACACACACACACAAAAGCCTGCAAAAAATATGAAACGATGCAAACGGCTCATGGAGTCACGTACCCGGTGTGAGGTCCATATTGGACTTGTCGTTGCAGCCCTGGAGCGAGTCGAGGGTGCGCGTCACCTGGCTGGTGAAGTCCTCTCCGCCGTTCATGCACTCGCGCTGCAGGTGGTGGCGCAGGTCGGTGATGTCGTACTCGTAGCCGTCCAGGATGGGCGTCTCGCGGATGCTGAGCGTGCCGCTGGAGTTGTGGCCCTGGCCGCGCGAGTTGCGCAGGCTCTCGCGCGCCTGCCCGCCCATCAGCACCGAGGGGATGTAGTGGATCTCGTTGGCCGCCTCGGCGCTGGCGCTCTTCTGGGGCTGGGGGACGCGGCGCCGCTTGCACCAGCGGCGCCGCGTGTAGAGGATCAGGACCAGGCACAGGATGGAGAGCAGCAGGGCGATCATGCCACCCTGGGGTGGGGCACATGAAGAGGGAGAGGTGGTTTAGCTATAATAGGTAGTCATAACATGTGGCATACTCATTGTGATGTAGAAAACATATACTGTAGTATATATATGCGATCATAGCACCCTGGGAGGGGCACATGAAGAGGGAGAGGCGCTTTAGTCACAACATGTACAGTAGGGCAGTGGTTCTTAACCTTTTTTCCCTAACGCACCCCCTTCTCTGTGCGGAAGACAAACCGTGCACCCCCAACCCAAACTTACACAAAAAAATACTTAAGTGATTAATTACAATGATTCTTGCCTGACACATTAACCAATACCTTCAATATGTGTTAATTTGGTCTTAATTTGGTCTAATTATAATACATTTATAATAATAAAATTTTGGTCACAACCTCAACACAAACAAAATTCCGCGCACCCCCTGAAATCGCTGGCGCACCCCCAGGGGGTGCCCGCACTCCAGGTTAAGAACCTCTGATGTAGAGTATACTGGGATGTAGAAAACATATAGAACCTAATGAAGTGAAGTGAACACAACAAGTCTGATGCCTTTACCGCTTACCAATGACTGCCCAGTCTGACATAAGAAAGTGTGGGACAAAGTAGGAACACTAGAAAACTCTTGAAGTATTTATTTTATTGTAACTCTTATTCAAATTAATCACGTTTGCAAATTCTCCAGATTGCAAGGCTGTTTTACATTATTGATCGAATTGAGCTTAGTACTTGCCATTATTAACAATGTGTTTATTTATTCATGCAATGCTTGCCTAAACACACTTACTGAAGTAGAAACATTGATTTTGCTATTACCCCACTTCACGTACACATTTTAAGATCTGCTCGTGTGTCTTTCTGGTGAAACTTGAGATCTCTGTAATGTCATTAGGCACGTTTAGAGGCTGACCAGATTTCATAAAGATGGTCTGAGGAAGGGATGCTGAAATGAATTCAACCTGCAGACAGTAAGTCAAACTGTAATGGACATGCAAATGACAGTCCTACTCAGCATGGTCAAAGGCTTTCAAGAGGAAATGTCTTCAGTGAAAGTGTCGATTTTAAGTCTGTGACAGGTAGGTCCAGGAAGCAGTGTTGTTTTTGCTTCAAAACAGCCCGTCAAATTTGTCTTCAAAGGGCTACTTTTGTACTTCAGACATGAGAGAGCATTTATTTTTCCACTTGAATGAAAAAGCTGAATACTACTTAGTTACTACTACTACTAGTTTTACCAGTCAGGCAGGGTTGTTTTACTCGAATTCATGTGTCTGATTACACCCCCACCAACACCACCCCGCGGTCTATGTGTGGGTGTGAGTGTAAGTGTATGTGTGTGTGTGTGTGTGCGTGCGTGCGTGTGTGTCCGCGCGCAGCAAAAAATCTGTAGCAAACAAATCAATTACCAATCATTTATGACCTGTTGAAAAGGGGAGTCTAATTTTAAAGATGTACCAAATTAGATAAAGGTTTCTTTTAGCATTTTGTTTGAAAAACGTCCCTTAACAACCGGTCTTGTGTGTAACCTAATTAGTATTAAACAACCAATTGAAAGTGATATAATAAAAAAAGTAATTCTCAGCCATTGTGTCCATAGATTTTTCTATTTTGATAGGTGTTGTAAGCAATAAATGAAAGATAGCTTGCTGACAACATGATGCTTTCTGTCAAGCAAGTATCCAATTACTATATGTAAATAATGGGACATACAAAACGAAGGCAGTGCCTAGTGTTATGGGTTATGCCTGGGATGTAGTACGCACTCTTTGGAGCTTTTCAATGATTAATTAGGCAGTGGACAATCAGACATTCTGACTCTTGTCCTTCAAGGCAGTGCAATGTCGCTCAAAAAATTGCTGTTAATTAAAATGCCTCTGGATAGCGGTTGGAATTGCTAAGTCATGACAGACAGGTGGAACAAAAAAGGAAAAAAAAAAAGAAAGAAGGTCTGTTGTCACTATTGCTACTCCCAGATTACTCAACACAACGTTTCAACCAGTCTGGTCTTCGTCATGACAGACAGGTGGCCCTCGGAAAGGAACAGGCTTCGTCTGTTATCACTCACACACACAAGTGATGTCACATGCAGCAAAATAAATAGTTTGCTGACTACAGGCTCAGGGAAATGTGACAACACATCGGACCTAAACGCAAGTGCCAACATAGCCTTGACGTTCATTTGCATGCAGTGTGCAGAAGGCGACCGACGGCCATAATCTGTTTTGCATCGACTATGATTTTCATCACCTTTAGACTCTCTGTACTCATACACTGCGACTATTAAGAGTCGAAAAGTTCAAAAGCCACCGACTGATTGATAGAGAGGGATTCAAGAAAGGCAAATGTCAAATGTGATTAATTATAATTAGTTATGGAACATGTTACCATGACAACACGAGGTGCTCGTCTTCTAAAGCCAAAAGCATGGCTATGAATCATGACTGTATATGCAACAGGGATGTCAATTTGGTGTCTTAATTGTTGACTATTTTATGACATATCACAAAGAAAATATTTGATAATAACTGTCTGGAGCCAACAGAAATCCTGTTGGAAAAAGAAATAAAGATAATGATAAATCAAAGGTGTGTATCTATGTATGTCCCTGCCTGTTTTCCATCGAGGTGTGTGGTGATTTACGGGGGGCAAGCGACTATAGCTACCCCTACATCACAGTGCACCGAGAATCCATTACGTGTAATCGAATTTCTCTGATAAACATTACAGCCATCAATATGCATTAGTGCTATAAGTGGTTCACATTATTACCTATATGGTGGAGATGATTGTGTAAAATGCCATACATTACTGAAGAGGCAGAATTGGAATGGGCACAATGTCGCTTCGAGTAGAGAGGCTATTAAAGCCAAACAAAAAACATCTGTGCATACCAGCATGAGTGCCTGTAATCTCATTAGATAAAGTATGGATTACAGTGATGCTATTATGAGCCGGTCACGCCTGTCGCAGTCTTCACCGCTAAACCCATGTGTCCTACACCCTGTTTTCACACAGGAAACATGAACTGCTGTTTGAGACAGTAAACGAAAACATATGCGGGCCATATCTTGGGCCAGGTACTGGAACCTGGTAAAGACAGTGAATTGTTGCCACTGCCAGTTAGTAATATACAATCTATGTTGCCAGATAAATACCTATTGGAGAAACCTTTGTAATGAGTCTGACAGCCTGACAGCCTGGAAACCCTATTTGAGTCCATTTATATAACAGCAAAATTGCACAATAGTTTTTATTTTCATGGAAAACAATGGAATGTATGCAGTGTCTGCAATGTCTATTTAGAATCCGGTAATGAAACTGAAAAACAAATTCCACAACTGTGACTGCAGATGTGCCCAGTATTCTCCTATTGACATACACAGTGTGGAACACTGTGAAAGACACCGCTATGTAAATATGAATACTATAGATTAATATAATTTGTATTTCATGCAAAGAAATTAAAGCGAGTCAGCTGAGGCGATACTGATCAATATTTCATAAACTTTTAATGCTTTCAGTTGCACTGTCTTCACAAACTGCGTAAGGCCCTTAAAATATTTACCACCTCAGAATTTAAAGCTTACGCGAGGTTTAAAATTAAAAGACAATTGAGGATTTGTCAGCTTTTCAAAGTGACGCATCCTTTTAATACTGCATGAAATGCATTCCATTATTTGGAGAGACAAAAACGGTTCAGCAGAGAGGAACTAATGTAGTATTTGCCGCAATGTAAGCAGAACAGCTTTTTTACCTAAATTATTTTGTGGGTACACTGTTGAAGCACAGGAGGACAGGAGAAATAATATTCACCTGCAACTAAAGCTTTGACCTTCAACAGAGAGAATAATCACTTTTATATAACTATAACTGCTGCTGCTATCTGGGCTTCCTCCGTCGTGACAAAGCACTCTTGATTTCCAGAGTTCATTATCAACACACCACAAAGCAGTCAAGGTGCTTTTCCAATTCACTGCAAATACATTTTATTGAACGTGACCCCAATATACAGAAACGGACTGAAGAGCCACACGGCATAATGAGAAGTCCTTGTTTACAAAAGGAGCCGTGATGTGTGCCGCACCACATGATTGCTACGGCAACACTGCACATGAAGGAGCTACGCTTTATGTTAGCATTTCAATAGAAAAGGTCATCAGATAAATATTTCAGGCGTTTCGTAGGAATTAATATTGGATTACTGTATAAGCCTGAAGAAAATGAAAAAAGACACAGCGGTCTCAGAAGACTGTTTTGTGTGAAGGTGACAGTTTTCTGTGTTGATGTCTTGCAAATCAGCTGGCAGACTTGAATATGGGGGTGGGTGGTGGTAACGGGGATGGGGTTGGCGGCGGCAGTAGCGGGGGCGTGGGGGGTGTTTGGGGGTTAGCTGTACATAGCTGATGAATGATCGATTTCAAGTGTGATATAACAGTGATTTTGCAGAAAGACCCTGAAAAAAAGCTGTATGGTGATTTGTTTGAGCAGTACTTTGTGATCAGCACACCCAGGTGGCCAGGCTGAACAGACAGCATCCTTGTAGAGATCCCAGAGGACAGGTGGCGAGTTTCAAGGCTCAAGTAGATGACTGGTGTGTGTGTGTGTGTGTGTGTGTGTGTGTGTGTGTGTGTGTGTGTGTGTGTGTGTGTGTGTGTGTGTGTGTGTGTGGGTGTGTGTGTGTGTGTGTGTGTGTGTGTGTGTGTGTGTGTGTGTGTGTGTGTGAGTGTGTGTGTGTGTGCGTGTGCATGTACGTGTGTGCATGCGTGCGCACGTGCGTGAGTGCGAGTGCGAGTGCGAGTGCGAGTGCTCATGTGTGCATGTGTCCACTGTGAAAAATTGCGTCCTACTTGGTCGTCAGTTTCAGATACTCAATGTGAAACCCCTTTTTTCTGGGTTGAAGGTCGTGGTGGAGTAATCTTTTTCTCTTTCTCTGCCTCAAGAGAGGGAGAGAGGGAGTCTGCTGGTTATGGTCAGAGCTGTATAAATTATTCTAATTTTCATTTGAAGCCTGGAAAGTGCTGTATATGGGAGAGGGAGAGAGAGAGAGAGAGAGAGAGAGAGAGAGAGAGAGAGAGAGAGAGAGAGAGAGAGAGAGAGAGAGAGAGAGTGTGTGTGTGTGTGTGTGTGTGTGTGTGTGTGTGTGCATGATCGTGTGTGGCTCATGTGTGGGCGTGTGTGCGCATGCTTTTCTGTGTGCTTACTTGGGCGTGCGTGCGTGCCTGCGTGCCTGCGTGCGTGCCTGCCTGCGTGCGTGCGTGCACGCACGTGTGCGTGCGTGTGTGCATGCATGCATATGTGCGTGCATGCGTGCATGTGTCTGTTTGTGTGTGCATGCTTGTGTTCATGCTTGTGTGTGAGTGCATGCATGTCTGTGTGATGTAATGAAAGGGGTCAGATCAGGATAGATCTCCAGATGGACGTTTATCAGATCCGGGTGGCATTTGGTGAAACAAACATGTACTGCAAGAGTAGAAGGAAGGAGGAAATGACCTCTCCCCTCCGGAGGACCTGTGCTCGTAAAATAAGGTGTTATCAAGCACTTACATCATAAGCGCATGTTTCCAGGATTAGGGATCGTGTCACCCCTCAAGGTATGACCAGAGTAGTAGGTTCTCTGCACACCTCTTGCTCCCAACCGCTTTACTTCTCTCCAGCATGAGAGAATTTTAACAGTATCAATGTCGGAATCTTTTTCGCTAACATAACTATTAGAGTTTGACTGTGTGTGTGTGTATGTGTGAGTGTGTGTGTTTGTTTGTGTCTGTGTGTGTGCGTGTGGGAGGGGGGGTTGTGTGTGTGTGTGTGTGTGTGTGTGTGTGTGTGTGCGTGCGTGCGGGGTGGGGGTGAGGGCGGTTGTACGTATTTTCTAAAGGCAGCATAATGCAACAAAACATTATCATAAAACACACAAAATATTGTGAAAACCACAATGCCTTGAGCACCACATCAATTCAATTCAATACAATCTCAACACCTTCATGACAAATCTCTGCAACGTGGTGGTCAAAAAGGGTCATCAGAAACACCATCTCATATTCATAAGCAAGTCTGTTTTATGGCCACACAGCCACCCAAGTAGGGCCGCTGACAGCATTGGCTGGGCCCGGGACAAAGGCATCTGACGGGGCCCCCCACCCAATACATAGAATGTAATGAGGATCCAATTCTGGCCCCCCTCTCTCTCCCCGGGCCCGGAAAAAGTGACCCCTTTGTCCCACCCCCCTGTCAGCTTCCCTGCACACAAGTAGCATTATGGTGGGCTTTACATTGTAGCGCATGAAAAAAAGAGCACTTGAGAGCCATCATCCCCCTGTGCCTCGATGGAAAATAATCCGTCACTGCTTTTAACATTGCTTGCCCCCCTTTCCAGCACTCTTTGCCATTGGTCACATTCTTGCCTACCGAGTCCCCGGGGGAGAGAGACCCATACCAAAGATATATCACTTTCCTCTTATGGCTGCTAACGGGGCGAAAATGTGTCTCTCCCGCTGTACTGGTTTATAAATGGCCTGCGTGCGCAGCCCATTCGCAATGTGTAAAGCTCCCCCCCGTCTTGTTCTCACCTTCTCACCAGGTGTCCAGTACTGCACGAATGTCAGTGATGTACACACTACAGACTACAAGGCTTACAGTACCACACTACCGTACGTACACACTGCAGGTTATTTCAGGAAGGTCGTAATCCAAAACAACAGAAATGGCTGCAAAACTGTGTGAAAGTTACACACACATGTGTGCACACGCACACGCACAAGCACACACACACACACCCACACACACACACACACACACACACACACACACACACCGTCGCTTGTGAATGTATGCGTGCATGTGCATACACGTACACGTACATGCATGCACACGTACGCACGCACGCACGCACGCACGCACGCACGCACGCACGCACGCACACAGACAGAGAAAAAGAATAAACCACAGAGTTTCCTTTTTTCTTTTCCATACTGGGGGCATGATGGAACATTGGTTTACATCACTGTCTAACTTTTTAAGTGTTGAAAGGCTTTTCACTTTGTTACTTTAGATAAAAGCACTTGCTAAATCCCTCTCACTTTTATTCAAATGCGTTTGTTGACAAACAGATATTTGCCAAAAGCACAGTGCACACCATTGTTTAAAAAAAAACATCCTTTTGTATCAGCCAGCATGCAAGCTCCCTGAATACCATATCCCCATGATCTTGATGTTGGCACTCGGCTGCACCAGCTGAGCTGCAAGAACAGCGCTCCAACTTTGAGCTTCAACAATGTAACTCAAACAAGCACTGAGTGATACAACTATGTAAACTTCGACGCACGAAATGACCATTCACACAGAGAAGCAGCGTGACAGTCTAGTCTGAGTCCCCCTTTCCACACAGTCTCCAGAACTCTCGTCTGTCTTCTATTGGCTCTTCGCCCACAGAGGGAGAAAAATGTCGAATTGATTTCTCCTTTATTGCTTCTGCCACCCGTCCTATCCAAATCCTTAATGCCACCCCGTCAGCTTCACCCACAACTTTATCCGTCCTAATTCCCAATAGAGACAGACATCATAAACACTGACTAAAAAGAAGACAAGGACGCCAGCACCAGCACAATAGAGCACTGGGCCAGGCAGCGAACCAATCTTAGCACATGCAGAGGAAAAACAAAGGCAGACTTTAATCATCCGCTAAAGTCTACATTTATTAGTTTAGCTCAACCAGCAGAGGCTGGAGTGATACATTAATCCAGGGAGAAGATTAGTCTGTGCTCCTCAGAGTAACAACAGGATATGTGCGGTCTCAATTTGCCAAGCCTTTACTGTTTTCATTCTCACCTCCCAAGGAGCTTATTATTCTGTAAATATCCAGCAACACTAATGGCCACCCGCCTTAATGGTTATGTGGCATGCATTCCTCCTCTATGCATCGGGGAATCGCCGACGAGAAGCGAAATGCCACCATTACCGCACAGGCTTTGTAACTACACATTTCATACTTTAATATTTTATATATCTTAATTCTCTGACCTTTTGGTGTGATTAGTATTTACTTATGAAAGACAAGGGATGGAGACTCACACTGACATATAGGAAAAGCAGACAGCACAGCAGTTGCTAGTGTAAACGTCATGGTTTGCAAGTTTAAAAAATATTCAATTGTTTAAGAGACCCAAAGACCACTTTACATACATACTTATGGATTTCAGTACTGATTTATGCTGAGATAATTTATTCATGGTAATGAATTTCTGGAAACATTCCTACAGAAGACAGCACATATATTTCACTGTCAAACTGCAAACCAAAATCAAGACTCACCATTCTTTCTAACTGTTGTTGATGCCTGAGCTCAAAAGCCAAAGTAAAACTACATACTCCTGATGTTGACTGGCTCCCATCATTAATGAAGCATTCATTAGTTCACTGTCTGAAATTTGGATAAAGCATGTATGCATACATCTTCGTTCTCGCTGGAGAACGGACTTCTTGTGATTGCAGGAGAGTGGCTGTCCACGCGGTGGACTGATCATCATAGTGCTTCACGGGGTCCGCAGGGACCACTGCACTCAAGAAGCTGAGATAGATTACGTGGCGACGGCGTATTGGGCAAGATCGCTGGCCGTGGTGCTGAAGTACTGCCACGGCCGAGAAATGTCACGAACTCGGGAGTATGGGGCGCCACTGAGAGCTCAGGTAGTATCTTCGCCCGCAGATATGTACGAACTCTCAGCGGACACCCCCCGGCAGACGATGGTTGGAGAGCAATGGTGCGAGGTGAACTGGAAGGAAGCTAGGGCAAGACACCTAACAAATCGATCGAACAGCGGGGGGGCGAAAGGGAGGTGGTGGGTGCGAGCGAGAGAGAAAATTTCTGACTTGAGACAGGTGAGCAGAGAATAAATGCTGTGTAGTTAATTAAGGGGCGTTCCGCATTCCGGTGAGCTGAAATTCCACCAAATGACGGCAGAGCGGAGAATGAGATGCAGCTGGTAAATAGGCGTGCCTATCTTTTCGCGCTGAATTCAGGCGAATGACAGTTGAGTGGAGAACAGAATGCAGGTGGTAAATTAGGCATGACAAATTTCATTACGCTTCTCTCAAACTTTCATTCTTAACAAAACATGCATTTTACAACACCACTGCTCTATATACACACTATATGGTTTAAAGCACACGCGCACACACACACATGCACAAATGCACACACACACACAAACACACACACACACACACACACGCATACACGCGCACACACACACACACACACACACACACACACACACACACACACACACACACACACACACACACACACACACAAGGAAAGGACAGCAAGGGGACTGGGAATTAAAACTTGCTGAATATTATTTTAAAAATGTACTGGAATAGCATACTCTACCAATAATGGTTGTTTGCCTGTTCCAGGAAGTTAAATTCAAACAAATGCAACTCCCTTTTGATCACCATCACCACTTTCAACACTTTGAACTTTGCTGAAGGGGAATGTTTTAAACACAGCAAATAGCCTACTTTGTAGGCTGCTCCAATCCGCACACAATATAAGAGACGTTATGAGAAATAGTTCAGATGAATACTGTATAAATTGTTTACTAAGCAGCACTGATATAGTGCAATTATTTAATGTTACTGACTACTACAGTATTACTATCCTTCGCTTTACCTCAACACAGGAACACAACAAGAGTACTCTGCAGACAATTCAAGTGCCAAAAAGGGGTTAATTGACCACTGAGAGAGCCAGATCAGGGGAGCTGAGCAAAGGTAGCTGATGACGGCATATTGCGAAGAAAAAAAAAACATAGCATGCAGTTTGTAGGAGAAAAGAGCCCAGTGTTAAAGTCACGGGGTGAAAGGCTGATAGTGATAGAGGATTGTGTACCTCAGCGAGAGGCTCGCGCACACAATACACAGAAGCAGCCTGCGGCTGGAAGGGTCAGGGATGGAGGCACTGTAGCAGTGGTGGCACAGGAGACCTCAGGGCAGAATGTTTTCATCTCTGCTATCAAGCATACAGTACAGTTGACCAGTAGACTCACTGTACTTCATTTATTATGGATGCTGGGCAGGGGCAAGGGAAGGGAGTGAGCAAGGCCATGCTGGTCACCTTGGGATGTCGAGGAAGTGCGAGAAAGCAGCCAGCAAGCTGCTCAAAATGGCATCTTAATCAACAAAATCCTTGAAACTGGACAACACTACTATTTTACAGAAAAAACCCTCACAGCATCCAGAAGCAGATAAAGAATAAGTGAGGGAATTATCATAGTGGCATCTTAATCAACAAAATCCCTGAAACTGGACAACACTACCTCTTTTCAGAAAAAAAAACCCTCTCAGCATCCAGCAGCAGATAAGGAATAAGTGAGAAAATTATCATAGTGGATTTGACATTTTCTGAAATCACACTGAGCCCGCCCTCATCCAACCCCCCTCTGAATGTCTCCACTGTGTCAACGCAGAGCTTGGTGGCCCCGCACTGACCCGGGTCTGATGTTCCGCTGTGTGGAAAAAGCCAACGTGTGACTGGAGCCTTGGCTGCTGCACCGGGGCCCGCTGTGTCCCACGGAGCGTGATGGAAACGGAGCAGTGACAGGTGCCGTCGAGGGTGAGTGGCACAAGGTGGACCGTCTCTTAGGGACTGTGATGACTTTAAAGCACTAAGGGGGGTGGGGGTAGCAGAGTGGTGTGCGGCGTGTGTGTGTGTGCTTCTGTGCAGAGTGTCTGCGAGGTGTGTATGCAGTGCATGCGTGTGGGTGGGTGGGTGGGGGTGAAGAAGGGAAGATTTTGGATTTAGGGAGGCCACCCTCCAGCCGAAGCTCAGCTTCCAGCAGGGGCAGAGCATGACGCTGCTACCATCTGTCGCCTTCCTTAGCGCTAATCTGGCCCTCTCCCACATGCCCACACGCCGCGCTGAGCGGAGCGGACGTCACACTCACTTGTGGCAAATCTCATAGCTCGAAGGTAGACAGACACCAGCAAAAAAAAAAGGAACAGTCAGCTCAGCGATGAGCGGGGCACGAAGATTCATCTAAATGAATATGAGCGGTGAAACCTTTCCAGTGCTGAGGAAGGATATCCAACTTTAGCAGTGTGTGAAAGCACTTTCCCTAAAAATAATCCATCCCTATTTGGACAGGGTGCCAAATGAATGGTTGAAAGTACAACATGCAGTGGAGAGCTGACGGCAGGGCTGGACTGGCCATCTAGCATATCGGGCATTTCCCGGTGGGCCCTGCACCCTTGTGGGCCCCTATTTTCAGAAATGTAAAAAAAAATATCTGAAAATAGGGGCCCACGAGGGCGCGGGGCCCACCGGTGAGTCAGTTCTGCGTCACTAATTATGAGGGGGGCCCCTTTAAGCCAAAAGTGCCCGGGCCCTATTTCTCCCCCCGCTCAGCCCTGGCTGAAGGTCATTAGATTGCTTGATATTCAAGAGGCACAAAGGAGCCATATGAGACGTCAGTACTATATTATTTAGAACTCGGAAATAGAAATGATCAATCATTGTGTAATTTGAAAATATACTATGCCTTTAAATAGCAACAGTTAACTCGGCAGAGTCGGGGGAATAAGAAGGGACAAATAAACTGTAGGGCATCGTCATCTCCAATGAACTATTCCTGTGAGATGCATCTGACTTCGATCTTCAGAGAGCTGTTCGTGTTTGGAAAGGTATAGAGTATCATCGAGAAATAACCTCAAAGTGCAAAGTCACCATGGAACGAATAGCTGAGGTCTTTCTACAGTGCCAGCATATTAAAAAATACATAATTAGTAGGCCTACATATATCTTCATAGTTGTCCTAGCAGTGTTCTTTGCACATTGCTATTAAATGAAGTAATGAACTTACTTTCACATCACAGTAGCATTATTTGACAGCAGCCATTTCATGTAAATATAACTCCATTGCCTAAGAGATGTAATGTCTTTGCAAACAAGGGCATGCCATCAGATGCATTACATCATGTTTTAAAGAGTCAAATAGCATTTTGTCCTTGCAATCAGCAGATCCCAGCACTTAAGGAATGAAGCATGATTTGATTCCATTCACATCCTTTGTGAGAATAGCACCATCAGGCATTGTATTTGCTCCATACCCTGAGAAGAGGCTTATCATCTTCCTCTGTTAGTAAGACAGCCGCCACTGGATAGCTCATAGAAGAGGCCACCTCCTGCTACAGAGACTCATTTTCGGGGCGAAATACATCCTACATGTCCAGGTAATATTCGGATAATGGAGTCTACTTTTGACCACCCTGGCATCCGCAATCATGAGCAATTTCAGTGACTATCTTGTCAAATCCACTGACCAACAAAAGCATTGAACTATATCGTGAACTTGTGATTTTTGTCTCTCAAAAATTACTTCCTGGAACACTCATGCACCCTTTAAAATGATTCAGGCCATTATGCTATTTTGCTGTCTCGTACTCCTCAGAACCCCTGCCTCCCATAGTTTCTTTCTTGCCATTCCATAAATCTTACATTTCACTCAGCAGAATTCTGTAGTGGATGGACGCCGTGCGGTGCAACATAAAAGAACAAACGTACCATGACAGAGATGTGCAGGAAGCGCAGCTCCTCCTCGGCTGCTTCGCTGGCCGGGTCGTCGGTGGCAGCCAGCCCGGGAAGGTTCTGACTGCCATCCTGGTGGTGGATGTGGAAGAGTAGAGTGCCATTTTCAAGCCACTGCTGCCGCCATCGCACCAGAGGAATGTCTTCAGAGTTTCCAGAAATCTCTGGGTGAAGAAAAAAAAAGAAAGAAAGGTTTTCATTATTTGGCAGGTACCAAAAGCACCTCTGCTGTAGCATCACAAAACATTATTAGGCAATTAGGCTTTTGCATCTCCTGCTTGTTTTTGTGAACTGATCATGTTGGTAAACGATTATATACAAAGTTACACTGTAATAAGTGTAACTTTCTCTGAGAAAAATCTCAGTCAGTATTTTGACCACAAATGTGTGTTTTCCAGAGAATGTAGGGTAATTTAAACAATCACTATCAACATTAAACTGATCCAGTGCAAGGCTGCCATGTATTCTGCAAACTCTGGAAAATGAAAAATCCCCATTTTGCTTCTCAATTGCTTGGAGGCCACAAGTTTCAACTGCGGTAGCCGAGGTAGCATGTGTGCATGCATGGCAATCAATAGGTTTGTTTAGTACCCAAAGGACCTACAACACATGCAGCCAAAATGAAGCACACGTTGGCAGCAATCCTATCTCATTCTGCCAATGTAACTACGTGCAGCCTCACCAAAATCGTTTAGGTCCAATTTCGAGGAGTCGTAAATGAAAAACTCCCCTCAGTAATCAAGATCTCAGAGGCACGTGGTTGTGTCTGTTGCTAGGAAACACCTTTGACTGTGTGTAAAGTTAGGGAGAGTACAAATCTGCATGTACCTGTAGTAATTAAGCAGTCTGATTGGTTAAAAGTGTTACTCATGCACATACCTGAGCAAACAACTGCAGAACAGGAATAATGAGATTACTCAAAGCTAGCAAACACTACAAAAACAGGGATGCCGTCAAAGTTCAATTGTTCTGAGACTGCAAACAGTGCCACTGTGACTGTCTCTCTTGATAACTGAAGTGTGACAGCTTTGCATTACTGCCTATTATGACACAGAGGGAATCAGATAGGAGACTGACAAGCGCAGACAGCATCCCGTATCAGAATATTAGGAGAGAGCATGATACTGTGTCCCACGGGAGCCATGCTGTGAAATCCAATGCCGTTCCTGGAATGTGTAACCACATCGTCCCTGTTGAGTTTCCCATAATAATATAAACACGCAGCGCTGTTAGAGCTATCTCTCAGAGGGGCTGTCAAATACATTTGGACAAAAATATATCAAGTCTTATTACACCTCAATTGAAATAAAACTATCACCAAACTCCAAACTAAAGAGTGCTGGCAGGGCAACCCTCCCTTCCCCCCACATCCTCTTTGACAGATGTACTGTACGTACATGTAGTGGCATTATCTACACTGAGGGTTGAAAAGGTCTGCACGTCCAATCCAAGGCAAAGTGAAGTTGGTGAAGGCAAATAGACATACAAATTGGAACGCTGTTTCTATGATGAAAAGTTTTCTGGCAACAAATGTCACAGTGTCAGATGTCAAATGGCTTCTGGAAAGACGTCCCAATGAAGGAATTCAAGAGGAATGACAAAAAAATGTACTACACAAGAGAGTCAAGAAGACAATGAACCAAAGGGAGTTTTATTCTAATAGAAACTACAGGCAAAAGCATGTGTAATAAGGGAAAAAGAGTATACTGTTGCCAGGCTACAAAGTGTGATCAGACCCTGGGTAGCAACCTGTTCACTTGGGTCCCCAGTGAATTAACGTAATCATTTTTTAACCCACTGATGCCTAAAGCACTGGCAAAAAATGCCAGCTGAATGCTTAAGCCCTTTTTGTGAAAAGTTGCCCTCAGCCTGTAAAAACCTAAATATCTCAGCCGCCGAAGCACATAAAAACATGAAATAAGTTACAGTACATTTAAACACTAAGTTCCCTCATCTTGCATTAGAATGTGTTCATTCAGCTCTAACAAGCCAACATTTTTAATAAAACTATCTCAGATCTCATGAGCCTGAATGTTGTGTCATGCAGCTCAAGGTGCCAAAGGTCAATGTTGTGCAACACAACATCAAGCATCAATGGTTTAGATGGCAAATCTATTGCCAGTAGACATGTGATGGGGGAAAACACAAGGCTGCATAAGGATTACAAGGAGACGAAATTCAAAACACAGGAGATGTTGCTGCACAAAATTGAAACATTTGTTAAGTTTAGCAGTAAATGGACCTAACTGTTCACAAAATCACATTTTAGGAACAGATGCATGTAAACACAGTTTCGGGCATAGATGAAACTCAATGGATCTGCTCTCATTTGAATTTCGTCCAGAAGCTTGGAATTGAAGAGACCAGACACTGTCAGTAAACTTATGCAAGGAGCCAACTAGTCTTTTACCTTGTGACAGCATGTTGCAGACTTTGCATGTTTCCAGGATTAAGGATAGTTAACTGTTTCATTTAAATCAGTTCAGTACCGACAGCACCTTTTCTTTACTGTATCTTCTTGTCAAATAGGAGTAAGTAATTTCTGCGCTGCTGATACTTTGTCGACATAGAGCAAGAAACACATGAGGAGAAAAATTAAGCACCACTTTGTTCTCTAAACATGCTAATGTTCCAGACTAATGTGGCCGCACAGATTTTGCTGGCATTCTCTTGGGTCTACTTAGGTATGGCAGATTTATTAATAAAAAGAACTCACACAGAGTTGCAGGGAGGTAACTATTTTAGCTTCAATAATTATAGTTGTTTTTCAGATATGACTGTGCTGTTTTACTTTAGCTACTATTACAATGAAATATACTCTGGTCAAATTGTCACTGTGGCTTGAGAAAATACTCTGTCTGGTCTCTTAATCAGGTCTTGCCAGCAATGGATTTTAATCCTAAAACAAACAAGATGACTTACGTACTGATTCATTACCGAACAGTTACATATTCAGTTAATACCAATGATCTAAATAGCATCACAAAGAAGCAGCATTGTGCCTTAAGAATGGGCATGGTCTTTCCTTAGAGAAGAAATAATGAACTACTGAGATAGGACACCCAGAGGAAAATATTCAGATGGAAAGAGGACTCTGAGAAATGATAACTACAAATAATCAAAAAAAATGTACAGAAAAGGCAGTATCAGAATACAGAAAACTCCAAGTTTCCCTCCGGGCCAGCCAAAATAATAAGAGGTGCATCAGTAACTTATGTGGGCAACATTATGCTGATGCCAAAACCAAGAGCCTGTCCTTATGTATACCCTCTGACTTGCTAGACACAGAGTCAGAGATGCATTATTCTGGAAAGTAGGACATGGGTATAGTCTGCCTGTTTGTGAGGTTTGAGGGGAGTGTGTGTGTGTGTGTTTGTGTTTGTGTTTGTGTGTGCATGTGCACATGTGTGTGTGTGTGTGAGTGTGTGTGTGCGCGTGCGCCTGTTTGTGAGGTTTGAGGGGAGTGTGTGTGTGTGTGTGTGTGTGTGTGTGTGTGTGTGTGTGTGTGTGTGTGTGTGTGTGTGTGTGTGTGTGTGTGTGTGTGTGTGTGTGTGTGTGTGTGTGTGTGTGTGTGTGTGTGTGTGTGCGTGCGTGCGTGCTTCCATGTCTGTGTGTGTGTGTGTGTGGTGGGGGGGGATGCGTGCATGTGTGTGTGTGTGCGTGTGCGGCATGTGTGTGTAAATCCATCATACTAGGTAGACCTCTAATTGGCACTCTTAGCAGATGTCACCCCATCCTCTAACTCGGCGTCAGCATGTTTGTCAGGCGGCTGTTTTACCTTCCTGTGCTGTGATCTCAAACACACTCCTCAGAAACAGACACCGGTATAAATACATCGACTCAAGCACATACTGTATTAGTCATATATTATTCTGGGGAAAAATGCCTGACGGGATAGAATGGGATTTATTTTCTTGCTGAATTCAGGTATGCACTGTGTGCATCGATACTGTGTGGGTAGATGTGATGATGAATGATTTTTATACATGTTTTCACTTATAAACAGTCAAAAGAATACACATGAAAGAAAAGGTTATTTGTCCTTGCAGTCTTAGAATAAGTCTTAGAAAGCTTAGAAAGCAAAAATACTGGATACCATCCGTATTGGACTGATTGAATCACTCACTGATAAATGTTTGAACTATGTGTAGCCTGAGAGCTATGTGTAGCCATGAGAACTATGTGTAGTCTACACCACACTCTGGCTGTAAACACAAACCAGTGTTTTGATTTGTTAACAAAAGAGCTGAGGAAAGCGTCTAGCTGGTATCAATTGACCTAAGAGCGACTCGTGTTTTTATGGTCTCTTTCATGGCTCACCAAACAGCAGCACAGCTCATCACACTTTATAAGCAGCAGAGTGTAAGATCAACCTTTTATCTGCAGCCATGGTACAGTACAGTCCTCTGTAAACCATGTTTGCCAGACTGACTGCATCCTGGAGCTCATATGGAACGGTCTGAAAAGGATGAGAATGAGAAACATGGAGAGGAGAGGAGAATGTTTTTTGAAAAAGCTGATTCTATTCCACTCACATACTGATGCAGCTTCAGGGGTGAACTACTCCCACCCTAGTCAACCTTACTCCATAAACATACACACGCACGTACGCGCACACGTACACTCACACACGCACGCACGCATGCACACACACACACACACGCGCACACACACACACAAACTCTCTCTCTCTCTCTCTCTCTCTCTCTCTCTCTCTCTCTTTCTCTCTCTCTCTCTCTCTCTCTCACACACACACACACCCCTATATTTTTTGACATACACTTTCACCCACCACCACCCATAAATGTAGGTTTCTCACCAACCCAATACCTCACTCTCTTTTCCTCTTTGAAATTAAGCTCACATTGTTACCTGACATATATTTGTCTGACAACATTAGAATTTAAAATATCTGGAAAATATTGTGATTCTATTCATTAAATTATCTGCAGTGCAGAAGGAGTAAAATCATGGGATTACTCTGATACACGACTGACATTTCACATCAGTTTTTTTTCAGTGCATCCCGAAAAATCAGTATGCAGTATTTATTTTAATTTTGGCAACTTTCTATCTTGTCACGTTTGCATACTAATTGTGGATGAATACTGACAAAACCCTAATGGCACTGTTTCAAACGAGCTTCATAACAATGCGAACACATTTGCATCAGCACATGAAGTCACGCCCTGCCAGTGTTTTGCGGCACGCCAACAGGTATTCCAGAGATGAACACACGAATGGTTTAAAATCTGACAAGAATATTAAAATATTTAAGCAAAGCATTTTTTACCAAATAGCACAGCGCATATTGAAATGTTTGAAGGACACAAACAGAGCTATGCTCGTGGTGGAGGATAGTAGAGAAGAGTAGAGTAGAGTAGAGTAACTTTATTGATCCCCAGGGGGAAATTCAGGTGTCAAGTAGCTTACATAAATACAAAAATAAAGACAGGTAATATAGACAGGGAGGGGGAAATAAAAATTGAAGTAAAAATAAAAAGGTAATTGCACAAAAAAAAATATTCTGTGATTTGGGATAGACAGTTTCAGTTGAGGTGCAAGATTAACATGACCAGGAAAGAGTGTTGAAAGATACATCTATGATATAGTATTGTGATGTAGAAGTAAGGGAAATAAGGCAGGATAGGCAGGATGCATGTGACTCGGGCCAGCAGAAGATAGAGAATACAACAGTGGGAAGAGGAAATGCAATCTTATGTCCAAAGGCCTGTTTCAAGGTATATTTCCACTGCCTGCACCAATTTTCTCCATGAATAGAGATAAACCCCGAGTAATCAATCAAAGTCACACCTGTTTTACGGAGTGATTGAACACTTTTGTCATTGGCTGTGATGGCAAGCAAATGGTAATTTGTAAAAGTTTTACAGCCATGTTTAATATTTCATGTCGGATGATTACCGTAGGTGCAGGCTTTGCCCTAAAGGACATCACTGGGAGGAGAACTTCAAGGTTGGGCTTTGGGGATCAAGGGTTTTGTTCAGGTCAATTCCAAGCACTCTTATGTACCAGCAATTTTACATGGAGTTCGTGAGGTTGTTCTTTGACTTTGAAAATCAAAGGACACGTGAAAAAATGAGTGGATGAAAAACACCTGATCAAAATTCTTTACAATGAAAATCCCAAAGCCACCTCATTACCTTGAAGTCTTCCTTAATGAGGTGAGTCCATTTTCCATCAGGTAAATGCATGATGTGCGTGCATGAATACATACATATGGAGCACCAATATGTTACTGCATATGTATGCATAGAACACCTTTTGAGGCGTTCATTAAACGTTGCAAAAAATATGCAAAGTTCGTCTTTGTTTTTCCTTTATACTGCCCAAACAGACTCAATGATTACACTGCGAAATGTGAATACCTCTAACTTGCTGCTATATGATGTGAGGTGTAGAAACACAAACACCCTGTCTGAACACTCCAGGTCAGTTATTACAATTCAGTTATTCGCAATCCATGCATTGCAGTTCATTAGGTGCAAATGTTTAGCTCACTTGACACAGTACTGCATATTTACTGCTTTGATCATGGTTCTGCTTATTTCAACACACACACACACACACACACACACACACACACACACACACACACACACACACACACACACACACACACACACACACACACACACACACACACACTAATAAAACATGCTTCATGAATGTCATTACCAAGTTAAATAAGAAAATATGATCTCACTGATCCACTCTAATGTACAAAAGTAAACACCTGTGAACTTGCGAAGCATCCTTGGTAACACTTTACATTAACGTCCTATTCACAGCTTTATAAACACTTTATAAATAATGAACTAATTATCAACCAAATGTTTATAAATGGGCAAGAAATACTATGCTAACACAGCAGACACAGCGTAGTCGCAGTGGTCCTGTAAGTTTCTCCTCCAAAGACCAGAGGGCATGAAACCACATAAAACTCTCACAGTAGAAGTCGATTCTCACTCCACTGTGCAGTCATAGTTTGGTTATTAATCATTTACAAACTTTTGTAAATGCTTTGTTAAATGTTAATTGTTATTAAATGTTAATAAAGTGTTTACAAAGCTGTGAATAGGATGTTATTGTAAAGTGTTACCGCATTCGCATTCAAAGCTCAATTTCATCATTGTAAGCAAGGACCTCAATGTCAGTGAAACCGGCATCTACATTTGTGGAAAGTCTTTTAGAAATTGATTCCCTTGCTCTTTGTGTCCCCTGCTGTTTTTTCAATCCTGTATTTTGTTGCAATGTGACACACATGGTGAAAAATACCATTCAACACCATACCATTACAGTACCATACCACACAGCCATGCAGGGATGGGAAGGTTCTTCTTGTCAGTTTAGAAATAATTAGGCCTAGTCTAATAATCACCATCATTTTGTGTCGTACAGTAAATGCTAGAGTAGAATAGGTCAAAGTGTTCTGCCCGAACAATGAAGTATCACCTCTTTAACCTCCTCAAAATTATTCAAAAATTGCTTATTCAGGTCTTTGATTGTGATTAGCTGAGTCCAAGCCAATGCAAGCCAAGTCATAGCAATAAAAAGAAAGAATAGACTTACAAATTGTCCTCATGACATGGTCTATCACAAAACTGTGGTGCCTCGGAACCATAGTTACTGCTAACAACTACACTTTCGAGAAATGCACCACTGCATGGTAGCTTACTTCACATCTTTCTTTAACCAAAATAGCACTCGCCATACATAGGCCTACTAGTAGGCTTTGTAGGCTGTGCTTGCGTTAAGCGTTACCTAGCAACTATATTCATTAGCGGAAGAAAGCTTCACTTCATCCATAACACAACACCCCTTGGCTGTGGTAATACCAGCATTACCTCTGACATCTCATGGTTTATTGCTTACATAAGCACATACAAGACATGGCGTTCTTCAATAATCTAAATGTTTTGTTTTATGGCATTGTCCAAGGGACCACCACACACATTTATGAAATGATATGAACCCCATAAAGAGCCTACATTTGGGGCAAAGGTGTCAAGAAGTATTAATGGGTTCCTTATTCATTCTTCACACTAAAATGTCACACCACAAGCAAAAGGGCCTATTGTAGAGTCAAAAGGGCCTATTGTATGACTTGTCACAGTGTGCACTTCAGCCATACATAGCCTTGTAGAAGCTCATCAAATATATACTGTCATGGGCTCTTATCACAGACACACAGAGGGGCAAACTATGAGCTAGCGCAGGCTAAACAGTCAATAACACAGACAAGCAGCACAATGGGGTGTCTCTTTGGAACCTGTGAGAGGCTTCAATTGATCATAGTGTATACACAGTTCAAAATACCAGTCGAAGAAAATCACTTCGCAACTCTGCTAGAAAGATGTGAATCACTGCCAAATCACTTTAAAAAGCAACTTTAAGGTAAAAATGCATTCAGTAACTTCACACCGAAAAGCCATTACATGCACCTGCAAATATAAAGCTAGCCTTGACTGCCCTAATCCCAGCAGGAAGAGAGAATTGCTAAGCACTTGCTCTGTAGAAAGCCCATTATGAGCACCTCCAGGTTTTTCGTGACTAGGTTTCATAACCACGTCTTTAAGATGCCACCGCACACACCTGTCTCCATTCAGCAGATCTACCTGGCCGATTCACACACACACACACACACACACACACACACACACACACACACACACACACACACACACACACACACACACACACACACACACACACACACGGTCGTACCCACACGCACATTATGCCAGCGTCAGCACAGCTTTAATATTCATCTGGCCAGGTGGTGGTGGCAATCAACAAGATCACCAATTAAAATCTCCCGTGCCCATCACGCCAAGCCTGAAACCCCACACAAGGTTGTTAAAATAAGCCCTATATACTGTATACCATAGCCCTGGGCTCATGGAGCCTCAGCTCGATTCCCACAGTGCCCCCTTGTGAGATTTCACTTGTTTGGGGATGAACAGGAGTGCCTGATGCTTTCAAAGCAGAGTCCCACGTGGACTAGAGGAGAGGCCTGGAGGTGTCACGGACAATGCTCTTTTTTCCAGAGGAGGCCCGGGGCCATTGCTGGTGTCTAACAATAGCCCAGGATCAACCCAGAAAGGCTTTTGGAGAGCAGCAGCGCGCCGACAACCACGGTAAGAGTGAAACAAAAAAAAAGGAAAGCGATGGGAAAAAGATGGAGGCAGGCAGAGCAGGAAACTGCCAAACAGGAACGGGTGTCTTTCAACAACGGTGCTCTGCTCTCACTCTCCACTGGCTCTCTCCGCTGCTGATGGGGAAATTAACTGAATTGATCTCGGTACAAATCGTGCTCAAAGAGGCTTGGCTTTTGGTAACTGCCTTTTAGCCTGTTTTGGCATTTGACATCTGGGAACTTGATCGGCACTGGAAATCATTCCTGCCCAACACGAAAAGCTGTTGTGGGTAGTGGTAGTGGAGGCAAAGAATTCTGCTCCTACCTCATGAGTTTAACAACAAGAAAATGATTGCACATGAGTAATGAAAGAGTGCTGCTATTTATATTTCTCTTGCCTGATAAGTGTCATCAGGCTGTATGTTGCACTATATGTAATACATTTTTTTTCCATGAAGAGGCAGCAGCAGAAATCTGTATGAAAAAAAAATAATGACAAACACATTTCTACCTGTCAGGAGATAAAACTGTCCAAACATGTCCAATTTCAACTCCACAGGCAATAAGTTTTCATCTACGTAGGCCTATGTGACATTCAAAAAGCACATTTTTATCTTCCACACAGTAAACGTCACCACAAAAACGTCAGCTCTGTACAGCAGTGTACCGTATGTGTAAGCACATTCACCATTTAGCCCATTTAGTTCAAGTTTAAATACGCAAAAATGTCTTCAAGCAAAACAATTGTTAAGATTTTAATGACTAAGAAATGTGTGCCCAAAAACTCCAAAAAGAAATCCACCCATCAGCAAGCAAACATTAGAGCGAACAGAGAACCTCAGGCTAGAGTCAGCATGGCACGCTGGGTTTTGAGACTAACCATGTCTTGTCACTTTGAGGAACAGCCATTAGCTCCAATCTTCTTTCCATTTCCTTATTTCTCATCCTCCCTTTCTCTCTTTCTTTCCGCAGCGCTCCTCCTAATGAGGGCTTCCTGTGTATTTAACACACAGCTCTTTATTGAATCTCGTTTTATGCTCTAGTGACATCTGATATCGGGCGGCACTCCCCCCAAGGCCTTCCTTCCTGGGTTGGCGAGGTCTTCCGCTATATTTATCTGTTTCTGATCTCCTGTTTATTGTGGTTCTGATTGGGGGGCCCACAACACAGTGCTCATGCACACTATATCTACACGCCTTGGCTGCAAAGAAGGAGGTTTGAGAAGATTTCCCACCTCAGAGCAAGTCTTTACCACATACAATCAATGATCAAGTCCCATGTCACTAAATTCTGTGACAGCAGCACGGGAAAAACTGGTGAAAAAGCACACAAAAAAGTGGTGACATTGGCCAATGGCAATTGCCAGTGCCACCACCCTCTGCAGTGATCTAATCGTTTGCATATAAAAAAACGGGGGCGGCGGCAGAGGAAGAGTTCTGGGTAAGAGCACCACCACCACCACATACTGTGAGAAAAAAATCTGACATTTACAAAATGGAGCTGTGGCTGACACAGACCCACGGCAATACCAATGCCTCTTTCCACAAAGGCACCAAGAGAACACTCTGCTGAAGGACATTCATCAGCAGTTTTATTCTCGCTATATATCATATGCAACAGGAATAGAAGGGGGAAAGAAACACACATTTGCAACGCTAATGACAGCACCAAAATATATGACCACTGCTACATTAGCAGGTCATTTTCCATATTAATCTTGCAAATGAATCATGAAAAAAAATATCGGAACACTCTTGACTCCCTTGACTACAGAGGTACGGAGCCAAACAAATTATTCTGACAGAAATATGGATATACCACATCAATACTAAGACAAACTACTGGAAATGATGCCTTTTTGTTGTTTCTTTGGGCATTCAAGTAGTAGACTCTGCTTGTGAGGGCTGATTAAAGTTTGTCTGCCACACAAACAAGTTGACTATAAATTATGCAAATACTCCAGCTGTTTTTTTCCAAGCAAATGATCTCCCAAAGGAAGATCCTGTTATCCTATTTCTTTAATGTGACATACTGGCAGTTAACCATTTGTTGTGTTAGTTTTTAACTTACTAGAAAGAGATCCTGCGATCAAAAAGGGTTTGGCAACATTAGATATCAATACAATGGCATCTTCCATTTGGTGTTTTCCTAGAAATTTTGCAGTGTTGCTTCTTGCCATTATGAGTATACATGAACATCATCAAAATAATGATGATCATTTGTTAATATCACCAATGTCCTTGTGATTTGCATTGCCCTTTGATGCGCATACCAATATCCCTCATTAGCAGTAAAACCACACCCATTTTTCTCTCTCTCTTTCACTATTTCTCTCTCTCAAGACAGAAAAAGCTCAGGCCAGTGAGAGAGAGAGAGAGAGAGAAAGAGAAAGAGAAAGAGAAAGAGAAAGAGAGAGAGAGAGAGAGAGAGAGAGAGAGAGAGAGAGAGAGAGAGAGAGAGAGAGAGAGAGAGAGCTGCAATGCATGTACATTTTCTGCCAAACAGCCGCAACATCCTCTCATCCTCAGGTCTAATTGTATGATTAACAGGGAGGCGCAGCATGATTGAGCGATATTAGTGGTTTCACTAACACAGTCAAACGGAGAAAAAAAATGAGAAGGAAATGCCCACAGATTTCTGCATAGGACCTCCTACTTCACATCTGACCCCAATCTGAGTGAGAGGCCAGCGGAGACCCTGCCGGCTGGCGGTGCGGGGCAGGCGCCATGTATTTCAGATGGCTGCAGTCAGATGACGAAGAGCAGGGAAACGCAGAGGCGCATCTTGTCACCAGGCTAGGCAGGCAGCCACTTGGGGCCTCCAATCCTATACATGGCGAATAACAGCTAAGACTTGCAACTACAGAAGTGGTGATTTGTTGTGAATGTTCATTATTTCGACATTTTTTGCTTGGGGCCCCAGCATACCCTAGAATCGCCTCTGGGGAAACGCAGGTGGTCTGATTATGCCCTGCATCCCCGCCTTGGCGCCCAGTGTGCCGCCAGTTGAATTAAGATACATCTGCAATGCTAATCGCCCCGCGTGGCCCGCTCCGCTCGGCAGCTCGGCAGCTCGTGCTGAACAACACACACACACACATTAAGGACACATGCCTCAGAGAGGGGGGAGAAATGTCCGTGTTAGCACTATCTTTATGCTGAGCACTGAGCAGAGGGTGCTGAACTTGTGTGTGTGTGTGTGTGTGTGTGTGTGTGTGTGTGTGTGTGTGTGTGTGTGTGTGTGTGTGTGTGTGTGTGTGTGTGTGTGTGTGTGTGTGTGTGTGTGAGAGAGAGAGAGAGAGAGAGAGAGTTTGTGTGTGTGTGTGTGCGTGCGCGTGTGCGCATGTGTGTGCGCGCGCCTGTGTGTGTGTGTGTGTGTGTGTGTGTGTGTGCATACAAGTACTGTATGTGCGTGTATGTGTGTATGTGTGTGTGAAGGGAGAGAGAGGGGAGAGTGAAAGAGTTAAAGCGTGAAAGAGGCAGCGCATGCAAGCACATGTTTGAAGAGTGCCATGTGTGCATGCAAGTGTTTGAAAAAGGAGTGATGCTTTTAGCTTATCCACACCAGCTAATTTGCCTTAGGTAAGGGTTTCAAGGAAATCCAAACAGTGGTTGACTGATGTGTGTGTGCGTGTGTGTGTGTGTGCTTGCGTGTATGTGTGTGTGAGAGAGAGAGAGAAAAAGAGAGAGAGAGAGAGAGAGAGAGAGAGAGAGAGAGAGGAGAAGAGAGAGCTCTCAATCCAGACAAATCTTATTTGTTTCCCGTAGAAATGTCAAGGGCATATCTTAATGATGTCCCCAGGAGGTCTTGATGCTCTTGCTGTAGCATGTTTGATGGCCGGATTAATGATAGGACTAATGCGCTCATATTGAAAATGTGGTTTATTTTGCTCAAAAAACGTCTGTGGAAAAACAATCATGGCGATATTGATCCCTACTATAAAATCATACAACACCATTTTGGCCTCAGTGGGAGAGAGTGGGCTAAATGATCCGGCAGCCGAGTAACCTCACCCAGAAAACTGCACGGAAAATAGAGATGACTTGCAAACTGACCCGAAGAGTGCACCAGTGCTGAAGAGGCTGAGGACAAAAATATTTCACAAAATATATCTGTCTGTGAAATCTAGACACCTGAGAAAATGAAAGGCAAATGAAAATCCCTTGAAAACATTAGCAGCATAATGATGACCAATATAAATTTGTGCAATTCAATTTCAGCACACTTCCAGTTCAGTCATGATTTTGGGCTCAAGCTACTATGGATCTGCACAAACTACGGTATGTGGTGATTAGGGCTGGGAATCGATTCAAATTTCCTGGATCGATTCGTTTCTAATCCAGGTCACGATCGACTCGATCCACGATCCGATTCAATTCGATTCGATGACGATCTTCTGTATTGCTGGGTTGTCACTTTAACCCATTTGTGTCAAGAATTATAAGACCGGCTATATAAACCAAAATATCTCAGCATTTGATGCAAATACAAACATGACATACCTTGGTATGAAAGAAACAAGCAGAAAACTTGGTATGAGAGAGATAGGTGGGAAAAGACTGGCACTATTTACTTGAACAGGCCGTGTGTATTTGTGCATGTAGCATGAATGTGAAAGAGAGCTACAGGATGTGGTTGAGAAAATAGCCCCTATTATCATCGGCAAAAGATCGATCCACAAAGTTGTGAATCTATATCGCAATTTTCAATCGTGAATCGATATTGGATCGTGGATCGATCTTCTGAACCCAGCCCTAGTGGTGATAGCTACATACTCTGTACAAGGCACAGTTTATCCAAGACTTTGCATTTTGATATAGTGCTACCATTCACTTCACTTAAGTCCAATACCTGTCATGCATTGGAAATGTTGGTAAATATACATTACTTTTTAACTTGTCTATTTGTCTAATTACCACTACATATTTTTTTCAAATGGTAATAGTAGTATTTTCCTTAAAACCATGAGACTTCAAACATCCTACATTTTCTCCTATTTTAGTTATGCTGTCTTTATTCAAAACCGTGTTTTAATTACATAGGCCTCCTGCATTGATTGAGTTAGCGATGCTGTACTGTCAGATCATTCACGCTTGGTTAAAATGAGGCATAAACTCATGGCCTCTTCTTATGTCCTCTTTCTTATGAAAGATTGCTATTAAAAAAGTATGAACCCATGTATATGCCCTCACTAAGAGGAGGGTAATTCTTTGCAAATTAGACTTTAGATTAGACTGAGATTAAATTTGTCCAACTGTGACACTGTAATATTAAGGAAATTGAAAGTGCTCCCTGTCATACATGAGAGAGCTTACATGAGGGAAAGCAAGGCTGCACAGATAGTCAGCCTGAGTGCACCACATCTTGGAGATGTCTTTCCTTGCATCAACTGCACATGTATAGCAATAACATGACATTTTGTGTGTAGTTGATGTGGTGCATGTTTCTGAAACCAATTCAATATTTTCAATGATGAAGGCAAGGCAAGGCCAGGCAAGATACTCTGACAGTATTAGCAGTAGTAATAGTAGCAGTAGTAATAGAAGCAGTACTGTAGTAGTAGTAGTGGTAGTAGTAGTAGTAGTAGTAGTAGTAGTAGTAGTTATGGTAGCAGTAGTAGTAGTAGTAGTGGTAGTAGTAGTAGTAGTAGTAGTAGTAGTAGTAGTAGTAGTAGTGGTGGTGGTAGTAGTAGTAGTAGTAGTAGTAGTAGTAGTAGTAGTAGTAGTGGTAGTAGTAGTAGTAGTAGTAGTGGTGGTAGTAGTAGTGGTGGTAGTAGTAGTAGTAGTAGTAGTAGTAGTAGTAGTAGTGGTGGTAGTAGTAGTGGTGGTAGTAGTACGAGTAGTAGTAGTACGAGTAGTACATATGGTAATAATGGCAGTTGTGATGGTAGAGGTTGCATTGATTTCGACAGTGTTACTGCACAGGAAGTACACACCATTTCAGGAGAATGTTTTTTTGTGTTTGTAACTTGCGGTGATAGAAAGTAATGTGGAGGTCTCATGCTTATATTAGCATTCCTCTCTGTATTATTGATAGGGTCTTGTCCTGCAGCCTTCCTCAGGAGCTCCGCTCCAACGGGAGGTGGAGGAAATGTCTTTCAGGGATAACTCACATAATAAAGTTAGAATTAATTATAATGTCATGAGATATATATCTGCACTCTATCGAGGGAGTCTTCTTTACCAAGCCTGAATGTAAGTCCATGGCAACAGACAAGCCTGAGCTCAAAACACTCAACTCTCTTACCACTTATTTTAGCAACCTGTTAGTGTGTTGTCGTGCGTTATGCGTTTGCTATTATATGAATATTTTATTTTTGAAAAGTAATTAAACACTATCTTGGACTGTGCAGAGCATTAACAATGGACACGGCTCATAAATAAAATAAATAAACTCAACTCAAACCAAATGTGCCCCACTGTGCTTTAGATGCTAGCACCACAAAGTGGATGGGAATATTCGTGTGGCGTTTGTATAGCTGTTGGTGTTAACATGTTAACTGATCAATAATAGATATATGTTTGCATATTCAAGTGAACCACATCCATTAGTAAACTTGTGTTATAGGTTTTCTAACTATAGCAAACCAACACCCAGCATGTCTCTTGCATGAATAGCTTGCAGTGTTATTGACTATAAAGCTTATTAATCATGTAACTAAATAGACAATAAAGAATGGGGATTCTTATGATATCGGGACAGATAATTCAAAATTTATGAGGGGAAAGCCAAGGGATTCATCAGCTCTACTATCCATTTTTATATAGTTAACAACCCCATGACTCTGTGAGTAATCGGATAAATGTCTGCTTTCGACATTTAGTTATCAGAAGTGATAGCCAGTGGTTAATACAAATTATACTGAATAGACAATGTCAGCTACGATTCACATGAAATTGAGATGGTTAAGTAGACATTCATGTAGGCCTATAACCAATGATTCAAAAGAACATAGTATTTGTGAATACATTGTTAACATTATATTTTCGTCACGGAATGGACAAAAACAGATTTGCATACCTTAAGACTTAGCCAGAACAAACATTAATACATTAAAAAGCAAATAAATTCTCAGCCACATTTGAAATTGTAATTCTCAGCAACGGTAAGCAAAGGAGGGCCCTATGACAGGTGCGTGCATCGGTGACTCTGGAACATTCTAGCAATGAATGAATCTTGGATGAAGGGCATGCAGAGAATGCAAATGCCCCCCCAACCCCCCCCAAAAACACAATCTCTCAGCCTCAGTAACATAGACAGGTCGTCCGTCTTCCTCCTCGGGGGCAGGAGGATGACATCTGTCGCTGCATATGGCCCCCGAAAGTGTGTTTTCTTAAATCTAATGATAAGCGCGACAGCAGGGGAGGTCTGTCATACGCAGGGACTCTAATATAGGCAGACGATAGTAGTTCTTAACACATTCAATGTTCTTCAAATGTAGGCTACGTACAAGGGGGTTTTAAGAGGGATATTGTGTAAGAAAATAGCAGCCACACAGCTCCAATTTAAATATTAATGGCGAGAGCTTCGCAACGCCCCCAGCCCACACCCCACCACCACTACTATCAGCCATGCCACATTGGGGAAAAAAGACTCAAAGTAAGGGACAGTGTCAGACCCACTCTAAGCCTCTTGCCGGTATGTGTGTCTTTTTCCACTGTGCTTCCCTGACGAGCGCAGGGACTCTGGGAGTGTAATGGCCTAATGTCCGGTGATCTACGATTATGGGTTTAACCTTCTAGCTGAAAGCCAACCCCCCTGCCAAGACTGTGGCCCATGATGGCCGGGCACCTGATGGTAAATTTAAATATATGCGGAGGGAGCCACTGATCTATGATGCTAGCCACCGCTAATATACAACTCCAATGACCGCAATGACAATGCTCGAGTTTAAAAAAAAGATAACGCCTCAGCTCTAGGGCACACACATGGCAACCTAACATATCTAAACTTGTGGGTTAATGTCCCTTTCAGTGGCTAGTGAGACGGATCTCTCTCCATGGTTAACCAACGTGCCTATGGCGATGTTTCTCAACACATCGCCTCTCTTAAGTGCCACATTTCATTCCTGTGTGCAAGCAGCCGTTGCCCTCTAAGACAGGAGGACTCCTAGTAGATCCCCTTCGAGCATCGGTCTTCTGCTGGCAGCTGAAATAGACCAGCTAGGGCTTCAAGACGCCCTGGTAGCCACAAAACACCCCGCGAAGCAAAACAAAGCCAGAACAACCCCACAGGGAAATCACAAACCTATAAATGGTCTTTCTCTTTAGCTACTGCGATATATATATGTGCATCTGACTGTTTAACTCCTGGAAATAATGCTTCCCTTTAATAATAAACTGCCTATATTGGTAAGTCTTTTTTTTGTTTCACTTAAATTCCACTTGATCCAACAGCAAGAGGCCATTTCCTCAAAACAAAATGAACAGTCTAATACATCTAATATCCTCTTAGTTTATTGCCCTTGTAGCACAACGGTTTACATCCACAGAAAATACAAGGTGGACTGGCAGAAGAAATACGCTTATACTGTATCTGCTAAAACTATTAAATGCATGTCATGTTTGTCAATTGTGCAACTTGTGCAGTCTCTGCCATAGAGTACCCTCACTGTACATTTCGGACAGATCATGCATATTTTGTGTACATAAACTAACATGCCCCTGATCTGTGTTCAAAGCTCCTTAAGATATACATCAATTTCCCCACTCAGTGTGTTACCCAGGCCCGCCAACAGGGGGGAACAAAGGGGTATGTTGTCCCGGGCCCAGTGAGATAGGGGGACCAGAATTGGGTCCCCATTATATTTGATTGGGGGCCCTTTCAAATTACTTTGTCCTGGACCCAGCAAAAGCTGTCAGCGGGCCTTGTGTTACCTATCGCCTTATTGTAAATGGGGACCGTGACTTCAACAATATTACCCTCATGGCTGAGGAAACAATTTCCTGAGGATATGGACCAGGAGGCTCCACTCGTGACCCACATTTATTACTGCTCACAGCTTGAGTCGGTACCTTTTCAGACGAGAGATGAAACGTAATAAAGGGACCAAACACCACCCATTTCCCCACCCCCCTTGCTGCACTGACACATAACCAAACGGCACTCTGTCTTTGGCAGCAATACCAAACGCAGCAGTGGGTCAATATAAGATGTCTCATGAAAACTAGTGAGGCTCTTGCATTTGCACATGTCAGAAATATCTGTGTGATTGCAAGGAACGTGGCATCAAAGTATCAGAATAGTATGCTACAAATAATAGGAGGTGCCAATGTTGCAACTGTCAGAAATATGAAAGACTGCTAATTACAATGTAGTCCCAAAGGGCAGCAAAAATAACCATTTCACCTCTATGTACTGTTTCGCTCTAAATAACCTTACTGACAATGCACACTTTTGTCTTCTACAATACTAATTAAAGTTTATTTAATTTTCAAGCTTTGTCTTTGCCAGCTTTGTCAGAATCAGGATCAATGTGTAACTGTAAAGTAGGAAAACAGTACTTGGTACTCTTTGTTGTATTTGGTATTCTGTGTCATTTCTATGATCCTAGATACAGTACACAGAGCTAAAATTGTGTTTTTGCCCATATTCTACAGTATGCGCTGCTATGCACAAGAAGCACCTAATCAGGTGGCAATGGTCAAAAAGACGCTTTGATTCCCGGTCATGAGCCCTCTCCACTGCTGATGCTGCCGGATGCATTCCGGCCAGATAACCTCAAATGCCCCCCTTACCAAAAACTACATCACATAAAGCAGCAACATAAATGCACAGCACTACACCAGAGAAAGCCACCACAGAGGTTCTCACGTTAAATATGTATGTGCAGCAAGAACTCCGAGAGAGCTCTTAAGCCTTCAAATCTTTACAAGCGCCGGATGCATGTAATATTTCTATTACCTGCTGGAGGGAAAGGGGTGTCGGGGGGAGAAATGATGTATTCATGTCATGGCTTCTTGAAAAACATCACAAGGCAGCAGATCAAAGGTAGGTTATCCATGTTACTGATGGGACATGTAGGCCTAATATTTCTAGAAGTGGAAATCCCACAGTTCAGGAGGCAAAAGTGTATTGCTGAATTCTAACAGTGGACTTTTGGACACCCTGGTGTGCTAATGAGCTCTGCTTTGGTTGAAGAGCTATGCTAATTGGAGTCAGCTGATTCACAGAATGTCTGGAACAAATAGCTGGTGGAACATTTTTTTTTCTTCTTGATGAAGGTGAGCTTTCAACCTCTGAGGTTTTGAATTGCCTGCTGGTCACAAAAGATACAAGGGCGTGACGTGGCATTCGCGACTTATCAATAAAATACCATGGGCACAAGATCAAGGTAGGGCAGCAGGGGTGACGTGACATGCCCTTTGGGGCCTGTGAGCAGCTTTTCTCACCAGCAAACTGTGATACATTCTGAGTTGTAACAACTAATTATACATGTTTTCTGGACAGAAATAATCTAAAGCGGGGCCCCTTTTTGGTGCCGGCGTCTACATAAGATGTGAGGGCCAGGTGTCAGGTCATAATTAATTACAGCAGAGGCATTTTAAGAGCAATTAGTAAGGCAGACATCTGACAGACTAGTTTAGCATCTCACACACCTGTGTGTGTGTGTGTGTGTGTGTGTGTGTGTGTGTGTGTGTGTGTGTGTGTGTGTGTGTGTGTGTGTGTGTGTGTGTGTGTGCATGTGAGAGAGAGAGAGGGAGAGAGGGAGTGAGAGAAATATATATATATATATATATAGAGAGAGAGAGAGAGTGTGTGTGTGTGTGTGTGTGTGTGTGTGTGTGTGTGTGTGTGTGTGTGTGTGTGTGTGTGTGCGTAGGCACATGTACTTGTGAGTATATCTGTTTGCTTGTAGTTAGCGATAGTATGTCAGATACCAATGGGAAGTCAGTTTGGCATGACATCTATGACAGGTACCTTCTATGGAACCCTAACATTCACATTACTTGTGAAATTTGTCCAATGCCTTCTTTAGTATGTTTGCTTTTCGTTCTCCTTCATTGAGTAATTTGCACATGTTTGCTTTGTAAATCACTTGAAAGTCGCTTTGGCTAAAAGCCAATATCCAAGTCCTAAATGTAAATGCAGAACCATGAAATGCAATTCCAAACCATGGCTTCAATTACAGATGCATTATCCTTTTTAATTAAAATGAAATAGTGACACTCTCCACAGGAACTACAGTGTTTACACGACATCAAACACCGCTACACATACTGTATATGGCAACCGTGCCGGCTGTCACAGACATACAAGGTTGACGCTGAAGGTGAAATAAGCAATGCACGCCTATAGCTTGGAGCTCAGAGGGAATGTGTTAAGTGAGTCATCGACATAAGGTGTGGGCATAGAGCAAGGAGACAACCTGGCGTGCGCTGCGGTGCGCTGCTGACGCTTCACCATGGGGACGGAGCAGGATCTATATCACACTCCCGCTGCGAGATCGAGTCGGAGTATCGGTGCGTGCCGGAGCCGGCATGCGGTGTTTAGCCAGGGCGGAGGAGACTCATCTTAATGGGGGATGCCAGAGATTGCTGCACATTCTCTGGAGATAGACCATCTCCCTTTGATGGACAAGATAACAAATGCATTGCATGTACAACCAGATGAGCATAAATGCAGTTTTAATCCAGGAGGTCATCTTTGTCCTTAGCACCAGGTGGTGCAATTCTGTGATTTGGCTTTAATGCATTCCTTTTAAAGAGAGGAGGTGATAATATACATGTTTCAATACAGCACATAATATCAGATATGCTTTTGTTCTCTGTTAAGATTAATGTAACTGAGCAGATTAGAGATGCCTTATACACAAAAGAGTGGAGTTGCATTCATTTTACAAATTGTTTGCTCTTACTGTTCAAACATTTTTAAGACGAGCTTGATCACTTTCATTATATAGACAGAAACAAATGGCTCCAAAATAAATGGTATCGGCTTCTGCAGGCACTAACATGAACTTCAATAATCGTTGACATCACATAATGCAGGGAGATAGGGGGTATTTCTATATTATCTGCAGAGAGCAGAGGGCATGACGGAAATGGACAGAAAATGGCAATAGCCAACTGTGTCAATAGCCCCCCCGCATATGAATCAATATGTTATGCTCCATTAAATAATCAGGTCTCTTTGTACATTCCATGGGATGCTGTGTGGTTGACTTATAAACTGTCTTTCACCTAGTGTCACTATGGCACAGTGTGCTAACGCATGCCTCTTCACAATTAGGCTATGCTGATGAACTGGATACAGCTATGTCTTCAAATGCCACTGAATTCATACAATTACTTTTACCTTGTACTGCAGTTCATTTCTGATAAGTGTCTTGGAGTTGTTAGGCTAATTGTAATTCTGCTTCCATAAATCAAAACTGTATCAAAATGACACACCACTAAATCAGCAGAGATAGAAGAAAGAATAGAAGATAAAGCCCAGCACAGGCACTCACATTTAACTACATTTGACAGAATTTGACATGCAGGCGTCAATACGAAGCTTTTTGTACACTGAGGGCAAACACATTTCTAAATAGTCTCAGGTTCCAGGCTAGGCTCCAAGTCTTTCAGGTATTTAAGTTTGACAGTAACAATCAACATTTTTTTGTAAAGCGTGCGTGTGTGCGTCGTGCGTATGTGCCTGTGCATGCGTGCGTAAGTGAATGCGTGTGCATGTGCTATTCAAATCACAACTGAGTCTTAATACCTGTTCACAGTTTTAAAGTTTAATAACCAAAGTATCCTCCCTCCTCCTAATGTATTTGTACAATAGTTGCAAAGGATTCTTTCTACTGGGTTTTTACAAAAGTACTTAAAGTTGTGCTGTACGTATACGAGTTGGATGGAAACCAGGTAATAACTATTTAATGAGGTAGCCAAGTAAGCATTGCACACTGACAATTTCCCATGAATGTGGGTACAATTAGCTGCTCAGTCTGTTCTGTAATTATGCTCTGGAAATAATATTTTGTTGCATGAAGGTGCAAAAGTGTCATGCTTTTCAGCTGGAATAATGATTTCTAAAGTACTTACTGAAGCACATTCCAAAAGTGTTCATATTGTGTCAGTTGTGTGCATAAAGAGAAGCCTTACATACCTTATATAGTGCTGAATGTAATATAACTAGGCCACAGCTGAAAATCAAACCGACATCTGAGTCAAAATACTGCTAAAATGCTGCAAAATCGCAAAATCAAATAAATTATCAAGGAAGATCTTGATTTCTTCCAAGTCGACCAAATGTAGTCACTCAGTGGGGAATGTGATTAAGCCAGGCCACAGACTCTCTCTCTCTCGATGCTATCATGCTCCCCAAAGTATTCAGACAAGTGCCCTTCCGGTATCAGCTCATTAGTACTACCCCCACCACCCCGCCCACCCCCACCACCACCACCACCAAGTACCCCATCCACCACCCCCACACCACCCCACCCCCACCACCAACTACCCCATCCACCCCCCCCACACACACACACACACCACCAAGTACCCCAAACCCCCCCCCCACACACACACACACACACACCCATGAGAGGCACTGCAGCGAGTGGCAGAAAAAATGTGAATCCCATATAGAACATTTCTTTTGTCAGCCTTCGAAGAAGCTTAAGTGGATGGAGATGGAAATGGAAAAAGAGCTGTGTGTGTGTGTGTGTGTGTGTGTGTGTGTGTGTGTGTGTGTGTGTGTGTGTGTGTGTGTGTGTGTGTGTGTGTGTGTGTGTGTGTGTGTGTGTGTGTGTGTGTGCGCGTCTGTGTGTGTGTGTGTGTGTGTGTGTGTGTGTGTGTGTGTGTGTGTGTGTGTGTGTGTGTGTGTGTGTGTGTGTGTGTGTGTGCGTGTGTGTGTGTGTTGGGGTGGGGGTGGGGGTGGGGGCGGACGGTGGTCTCTGATAGATAGACCTGTGTCCTTTGGAGGGACTGCAGTGAGATCAGTGAGATGGCAGGATGAGCTGAACAGCCAGAAGAGGTCTTAAATGGGCACCTCTCAGAGAGAGACAGAACACTAGAGAGCGGGCGGAGGAGAGAGGGGTGGGAGTGGAGGGGGTGGGGGGGGATGGGGGGGAGCAGAGAGAGAAATGAACGATCCTCTGAAAAGGGATAGAGAGGGCAGCATGTTCCCAGCAATGGCATTAAATAGGGTCACTCCCAATGCACACGAGCAAGGTGTCACTCAAAAGTTTTCCCTTCGAATACCCCCACAAACTCTATCCCTGTTCTTTCTTCTGCATTTTATGTTATCATCTCTCACCATTACCGTCTAAGGGACTGATTTACAACATTTCTGCTGACTCAGAAGGCTACAGCTCTGCCAAACCCAGGTGTGAATAGTCAGTCAGTCATAGAGGTAAATACGTACATTGCACTGAACCTGGAGCTACGCTTAAATCACTACCTTCGTGGAATCTCCCTGGTGCTCTACTATTAAGGTACTTGTGTTATTATATGGTGATGTACTAAGAAGATGCTTGATACAAGAAAGCTACTGTAAATACACATTTTAGCCTCAGTGCAGTGACTGTACGATGAGCAGTTCTGTTATATCAACTATTTTCAGTAAAAATTTAAGGGCAGTCATGGGTAAGCGGTTAGAGCGTCAGACTTGTAGCCCAAAGGCTGCTGGTTCGACTCCTGACCTGCCAGGTTGGTGGGGGGAGAAATTACCCAGTGCTCTCCCTTGGGGCACCATTGGGGGCTGCCCCCTTGCACGGGTGAGGCATAAATGCAATTTTGTTGTGCAGTGCTCACTTATATGCTGTGGAGTGCTGTGTCACAATAACAATGGGAGTTGGAGTTTCCCAGTTGGGCTTTCAAGCTAAGCATAATTCATTTATAGTGAGAACATCATAAAAGAACATTGTTTTGACCTCTATGCGTATGATGTTAGAAAATGAATTTTAACAATTAGCTTGTGTTGAGAGCATAGAGTGTTTTATGGTATGTGATGCTGTGTCAAAATGGTGAAAGTTTCCATTAACTCCCTCCAAGTTTGATATTTACTCCCTGAATAAAAATGCTAGGCACTAACATTGCTCAGACACACTCGACAGCAAAGTCAGACTGCCACTGATGTTAAATCCTTAATCAAGGCAGCCCCGTCGGGAAGAAACATTCCCTTGTGCTGTCAATATTCTAGAACCTTGGGAAATGTATACTCAGAGACGATCTAAATGAATAGAGAATCGTTGGTAAACTCTCTGCTGGGGGTTCCGGCAGTGTTCTAGAACTGTAAAGTTGGTCCCCCTTTGAAACAGCCAGCCAAGCATTCCTCACTTTGGAACCCCCAAAGTCAAGCACCTCCTCCGTTTCCACAACAAGCTAGGCCTGACCAACTCAGCACTTAAGCTGCTGTTCACATGGAACCAGAGACCTGGGCGTTTAGAGAGGATTTAGAGATTTATTACATCGTGCAAGTCTATGTGGCATCCTCCTGGTTCTCTGTTCGTAAGGAGGGATGTGAGACTACTATTGAACTCCCCAGTTCGCACTCATTACTTTTGAACCAGTCATGTGTACACACCTTTGCTGTGATCATTAAAACCACAGTATGCAAGGGCAGTGCACTTGTAAGGACGGCATTTGGCTTGCTAGCTTCTTCATTCCCAGGCGACCACACCAATTACATGAGTACTGACTGCTGTGATGCCTTTGCCACTTACTGCTTTACCTGCTGCACCTTTTAGTGATCTGACTAATAGATGAGTCTCAGAGCTGCAATGATCTTAAAGGACCCAAATCCTCTGAAGGAGTTACAGTACTCCTTCGATTGTTTTTGTCAGTTCAATGAACCTGGACATCTAATTTCAACATCTAATTCGTCCTCCATCACCCAAAAATCCATCACCTAAAAATATTTTTTAGTAGTTTATTTCCAGAATCCATCAAAGTCTTAAGTATTCATTAATACTGGGGAAATTGTGCTTTTCATACCTGAAAAGGTGGATCTTCTCCATGTCCGCCATTTTGAATTTCCATAAATAGATATTTAGACATGCGAAACTTACTGTACTTTGGTCATACCAGTAAATATTAGTTTATTACTTTGTGAATATCCATGGAAAGACCAATTTAATGGTAACAGGCAGCACAATATCAATGAGTAGCATATATGCAATACCTTCTCTGGCCGTAATAACAAACAGTGCACCTTTAAGCTGATAAAACATACAAGCTGTAAAAACATTCAGCACTGAGTGATGCTAAAAAAAAGAGTAATTTAAGAGATCCTTAGCAATCTTTGCAATTAACATGTTAGAGCTTCAGTAATAAGCCTTAACATTGGTTTTAAAAAGTTAAGAAGATGTTTTCTGGTTCTACAGAATGGTCAACATTTTGTCTAAATAAATCTAATTAAGTTTGAATTGTTTTTTCAGTATTCATAAATCTTTGCCCATGGGTTAAAGTAAGAAGCCTGTTGTCAAAACAAGACGAATCTCACCACGAGATCAGATGATAAATTCTCATTCTTGAAAAATTGGTTCAGATTGACATGAATGATTTCATGATATATTTTACTGCAACATTGCTAACTAGCCAAAACAAACTTTATGATAACCGGGATGTCTATCATCTAAACATATAAATGTATGCACATACATCAGTCATTATGTGTCTACAAATTATGTACTGTATTAACTTACAATGTATCGATTCCTGTGAATGCAAGGTCCTCTATCTTGTGCTTTAGCTGGCTGAACCTGTCTACTAATCGTAAGACCTTCCAGTCACAGGAAATGCCTGGAGATTGATTTGACCCTGGCAACATATGGGTGCAAAGATCTGATTGGTCAAGACAGCAATAAAAGGAGTATATCTGAGAGGATAAGAATAAATGACTGGGTATACATGGGCAGGATTTCATGGAATAAACATAAGGATGTGTAGGCCAGGGCCACTGAAAAGGTGCTGTGGCCTGTGGCCCTAACTCCTCAGCTCTGAATTATACCGCAGCTCATACAGTACTTCAGCTTGACTGAAAACTGGGCATGAATAAGATTGTTGGATGTAGTCAATGGTTTCCCTCAGGGCATTATTCATATTTAGCAAATATCCCTGGTGAAAATTTCTACATTATACTTTCTACAGTATATTATCTGAGGATGCTTGAAGCTTACAATGCAAGTCAAATTGTCTGTCTGACTGACTACACACTGACTGATTGGGCGGTTCACCCGTGGGTTGGCTGTAGTCCACTGCCTGACCAAGGCCATATTGATGTTTAGAGGTCTGTAAACTACAGCTTAGGTCTCGTCATATTTTCACTAGCTACCCGGCACAGTTAACTGTTTCAATTTTGTGATACATGACATGATTAAAACCACTGTTATTACATACGTAGTTTTGCTTTTGAGATCTTTAATACGTCTAATATTTTCCATGTGCATGAGGGACTTCTGTTCTGTTCTGTATTTTTCATTCTCACAGCCAGTCTGTCTGTCTTGAGGCCTACAATGTGCCTTGTAGATGAATGCAGCAATTTCCTACTAACATGTACAAACCCATTCTCTCTCTCTCTCTCTCTCTCTCTCTCTCTCTCTCTCTCTCTCTCTCTCTCTCTCTCTCTCTCTCTCTCTCTCTCTCTCTCTCTCACACACACACACACACGCACACACACACACACACGCACACACACACACACACACACACACACACGCACACACGCACACACACACATGCACACGCACACACACACAGAAATACACCCAGCACCCAGCTACTCAGAAATAGTTTGCAGCTATGGACTGTGCTTTGCTCTGTGCTTCGGCTCCAGAAACCAACAACCCCAAGTCTGTCAATAGCAAATAGACAGCCATAAGCATGTATGGTCAATTAGGCCTACATCAAAATATCATGCTGTCAATTCAGTGAAATAGTCAGCTGGGGTATCATACATGAATCTTAATTATCCGTTGAAACTTAGGCTTTCCTTCAATCATTAGCATGTTAAGCTTGAATTAAGCTATAATAGGTTACATTTCATTATACTGTATTTACTGGCATATAGAATATGCCGCACCAAAAGATTGTGTAAATCTTGATGCATTCATAGGCTTATTCATTGCATTTCAACATAATAGTCATTAAAAAAGACTTTAGACATGTAAAGACGTATCTATCATACAGCACTACTAGGGGCATAAGGCAGTGTTTAGTGATTGATTATGACTTGGTCATTGCCCTTTTGGTAACAGCAAATTTATAACAGAGGCCATAATCTTTACACATTGAATCGCTAAATGCCCTTTAACACCATACATTTGAAATTGATCTACTGCATTGATTCCATATTAGCATACTGGACAGTAAATTCCTGCAGTTCTCTTCGATGTTTTGAACACATTAACCTGAAATATGTAGGAATTGATTAATGAGAGACATGTTTACAGATTTGGCCTATGCCAATTCGTTGGCACTTACATACACAGTTTTTTCCCACCATTTAGCAAAGAAATGCAAAAGATATCAGCAGAACAGCTCTTACAATAAGGGTAAACCGGGCAGTATGAAACACTCTGAATTTAAATATCAATTTAGCAGCTCATCCATGAAACCCTCCCAAGACTGTCAACAAAGGGCCAATACTTTTAGAGTATAACCTTCTTGGAGGCATTCAGAGATGTATGGTTACCTGGCGTGCCAACCAGCATAAACCAGGTGTAAAACTAAGCCTTCTGTCCTGGTGAATCAGGGAGTCACACCCTGCATCCTCAAGTTATTCCTGAAATAACCTGAAAGACTGAATAGCTCTTTGCTTTGTGGTACAGGCCACGGGCAAGGAATTCTCAGATGTTACACAGAACTACTAGGCCTACACTGCCGGGACGACTTCTGTGCCTGATAATGCATTATTTATTGTGTATGCAGCCATTGTGCACCTGATTCAACACTTCCTCCCTCGTAACATAAAGCATACTTTGGCTTCCACTGCAATGCTTTTGTATTGGTTTCATTTTGTATGCTTTTTAATTTGGTTGATCTTTCATTTACTTTTTATAATACCCTTAAGGGTCCAGATAAGGTATCGTTCTCATACTATCATCTGAATGAGATAGTAGAAAACTGAAAATGGCTTGAAGGTCATCATATCTTCTTTCTTTCTGACAATAATGCTCTGTGACACTTTCTTTTTTCTTTGTGTTTGCACAGGGACCTCACCACAGGTAGCGGATCGTGAAAAGCCATACATTAGTCAAGGTGACTGTTAATGGGCTGGGACGTCTTGACAAAGGCTTGGTTGAATGCTCCTACTGCTTCCTCCGCTCTGTATTTGCTTTGTCAAGAGCACACGAGTGAGTCTGCATTGAGATTTCAGCTTCCTCCATGAATACATTTCGGGGTCATTGGCATTCCTACCATAGCCCGATGGTAAAATCTTGACACTCCCTAAGCAAACATTTCCATGTAATGTTAGATAGCAGCTTTCTGCTTATTAGCTCACAACCTCAGAGATGATTTTTTCTGAAAACTGAAACCATATCAAAAGGCAAAAATTCCAAAGGTATGCGTCGTTAAAATATTTGCTCAGCTGCAGTATTTTTGATGCTCAAATTAGACTACTACTTATATGCCATATTGAACAAATCCAATCAAACAGAAACACCTATCCATTCCACATTGCCACATTGGCCAACAAATATGGCAGTATTTCACTTCATGTATTTTAAACACATTAATGAGTGCAATATGACATGCACGACACGTGCAAGAGAATGTTTACTGCCTGTACGTATCTCTAGAGGATCCGGATCACTTTCAAGAGAATATACTGTATCATTTACAGTACATCCTGCTGGTTATTTCTCAGGTAATATCGCATTTCTTTCCCACAGGGGATGGGGGGAGTACAGTAACATCAGGCCTGCTCAAAGCAGTGCCTAAGTAGAAGTTCCTGTTGCCATGGAAACCTTTCACTACCATACAATATCACTCTGCTTGCTCAATAGAAAGTACAGACACAGTCTTCTGGTTAGGCTCACACTATGGGCGAATCTATTGTCCGGTAAAACTTTGAAAAGTGTAAAGACTGATGACAATAAATCCCGGTATAGATTATTAGAGAGAAATTCGATGCCAATGCATTATCAAAACAGATCAGTTATGCTGAATAACAGAAAGGCTGTGATCAGCTTTGGCATATGCTCATGATGACTAGCTTGCCTATACCGTCAGCATTGCAACACCACAATCAATGAATGCGTGGCCTTCGTTCTGCTCGCCACTCACCCTTTTAAAATGCATTTACCTTTCTATCACATCTATTATCATGTCAGATGCACTGATACAGATGGCATTGAAATGCAAGAGAGGTAAGCTAGAAAGATATGCCTGAATGGTGCACTTTCTAATCACATCTCTATCTGAACACAAAGAAAACATTGATGACACTCACTGGTACTGACTGAATTGGAAATTACAAGGGAGAGAAGAGCAAACACAGAAGACAAACACAGACGACGACAAGAAAAAGACTTCCACTTTTCACACAAGCAAGGAAATCCGAGAGTGTCTGTCACATTAAGACATAAAGACCAGACTAGGATCCATTATCTCTACATAGCAAATTTAACTAGACTGCCTGTGCAGTCGCCTTCGACTGCTTAAGGTATATCCCCGAAACGCGACACTTCCAGTCTTCAATCATTCCTACCACTCCGTCCACCTTTTCATAAACGTATATGATAAACACAAAATATAAAACAAATATATTTAATATATATACATAGATCAATGACGTGCATAGGCTTAAAACCAAACGACTATTGTGGAAATGAAGCAAAAAATTGGGCAAATGGTAACACTGTTTTAATGTTTCACTATTACAGTGGATATACCACATTAGGTACAGTGTAATAACCAGTGTAACAATATTTAATACCACGTCATACCAGTGTGACACCATGTACCAATTTTGTACTTATATCATGTAGGCTATTTGTGTGTAAGTGGTATTACATGGTATTGCATATTTGTACACTGGTATTACACTAGTATTACATGGTATTACATATTGTTACACTGGTTATTACACTGTACCTGGTATTGCCTATTTTTACACTGGTATTACACTAGTATTACATGGTATTAAATATTGTTACACTGGTTATTACACTGTAGGCCTACCTGATATGGTAGATTCACTAAAATGGTGAACCATTAATCCACCCGGTCAGAAGTAATGGGCCAAATAAAAATTCCACCATTTTGAAAGTGTTGACCTCCAAACTCGAATCAGTTCATGAACCTACCCTGCAGCATTCACACACCAAATCTGGGACAAATCCATCCAACCGGTCAGAAGTAATGGGCCAAACAAAAATTCGGCCATCTTGAATTCGGCCATCTTGAAATTGTTGACCTCCAAACTCGAATCAGTTCATGAACCTACCCTAGAACATTCACACACCAAATCTGGGACAAATCCATCCACCCGGTCAGAAGTTATGGACCAAACAAAAATTCGGCCATCTTGAATTCGGCCATCTTGAAAGTGTTAACCTCCAAACTGTAATCAGTTCATGAACCCACCCTAGAGCATTCACACACCAAATCTGGGACAAATCCATCCACCCGGTCAGAAGTAATGGGCCAAACAAAAATTCGGCCATCTTGAATTCTGCCATCTTGAAATTGTTGACCTCCAAACTCGAATCAGTTCATGAACCTACCCTAGAACATTCACACACCAAATCTGGGACAAATCCATCCACCCGGTCAGAAGTTATGGACCAAACAAAAATTCGGCCATCTTGAATTCGGCCATCTTGAAAGTGTTAACCTCCAAACTGTAATCAGTTCATGAACCCACCCTAGAGCATTCACACACCAAATCTGGGACAAATCCATCCACCCGGTCAGAAGTAATGGGCCAAACAAAAATTCGGCCATCTTGAATTCGGCCATCTTGAAATTGTTGACCTCCAAACTCGAATCAGTTCATGAACCTACCCTAGAACATTCACACACCAAATCTGGGACAAATCCATCCACCCGGTCAGAAGTTATGGACCAAACAAAAATTCGGCCATCTTGAATTCGGCCATCTTGAAAGTGTTAACCTCCAAACTCTAATCAGTTCATGAACCCACCCTAGAGCATTCACACACCAAATCTGGGACAAATCCATCCACCCGGTCAGAAGTAATGGGCCAAACAAAAATTCGGCCATCTTGAATTCGGCCATCTTGAAATTGTTGACCTCCAAACTCGAATCAGTTCATGAACCTGCCCTAGAGCATTCACACACCAAATCTGGGACAAATCCAAACATCCGTTCAAAAGTTATCGCGTTAACACGAAAGACCTTACGCGGCGGCGGCGGCGGACGCGGCGGCGGCGGCGGACGCGGCGGCGGCGGTGCACGCAAAACCATTACATCCCCGACGCTCCGCGTTTCGGGGATATAAATATTACATATAAGACATTTCCATATTCTGTCCTTCCCTACTGTGGGCCTGATTACTTCTTATTGAATCTCGTAACCCCTGTGGCTTACATTATCTCTATGTGTATGTGTTTCATAGTTAAAAAGGGACTAGTATATGCACTGAGTTTGATCTGTTATAAGAGAGAGATGTTGCTAAGAGTCGGTGGGGTATGGATCAGGGTGAATGCACTGTATGAACAGTGGGTGAATGCACATTTGACAGTTAGCCGCGTCCCTTGAAATGCACTGCCAGTCTGTCCAAACAAAAACAACAAACCTATCAGGGTGCAGTTAGGAATAAAGAGGAAATGATGAGCAGAATAGGACATCTCTCTCTCTCTCTCTCTCTCTCTCTCTCTCTCTCTCTCTCTCTCGCTCTGTATGTGTGTGTGTGTGTGTGTGTGTGTGTGTGTGTGTGTGTGTGTGTGTGTGTGTGTGTGTGTGTGTGTGTGTGTGTGTGTGTGCGGGCTCGCGCGCCACAAATTGACAAACAGTCACTAAAGCTGTTTATCAATTTATTGAGCTCAGGTGTATATGTAAACAATGCAGTGCACTGTGGGTAAAGCCACCATATTTGCAGTAGAAAATAATGACCACTATTGTTACAGTAATGTTAACATCAGTCAGAGGTTAAAAGGTCACTGCTAGCTCACTGTGCTAGCTCATGCTATGGTAGTACAGCAACACACAATGGTTAACATGTAGCTGTGTCCTTGCAGTGTCCTCATTGTTAACACTAATGGTATTTTTCACTGTCTCCTGAAAAATATCTACTACAGTGAAACAACATTGTTAGTAACAATATTTTGGTAACAACATGCTTATACTAGAGGCTATGCATAACAAGGTTATAAGAATGTTGCACTATGCTAATCCCTTTATTTATTAGAGGACCATTTTCAAACTTTAAAACTTGCAATGACATCAGCCTGGTATCCATTACAAGCACCGACTGTGAAGTTTCGTCAATGAAGTACACTTGCATACACCGGGATCGTTGTTTTATCATCATTGTAGAGAAAAGGTAAATAAATAAAATTGTAATTTGGCAAGCATGCCAGGGAAATCGAATTGCAACATGTTTGCTTGCTGCATTTAGCAAATATTATGTTATGACTGACAGAAAGACTAAATATGGATTTTGGGTTACTTTAAACTAGGAAGCCAACCAAGATGACTTCACAAGAACACTTAAATGTGGCAGTCTGCTAGCTCCATGATTAACTCTTGTATGTCTTATTCATGCAGCGATACAGTAGAAAGCATGGACACTGTAACATATACAACCTGTCAAAAGCTGTTTTCTAGTTTAATCAATTCAAATCGTGTATGTCCAATCAATAACTTGACATGGTTCAAAGATAAGTGTTGAACATCCATACATTTAAAAAGGTTTGATTTCCCATCAGGCTGGGAAGAACAGTGAAAGTCCATGCTACCTGTGCCGCATACAGTAGTTATTACACAGGACATTCAAGTCTATTACAAGTACAAGTTAATCCATATTCATGTTGATATTTTGAAATATGCATGGAACCTTTGATAAGCTCTGTTTCTGCCCTTTCCAGTGTTTATGACATTTGTGAGTTCCCACCTTACTGAGAAATTCCAGTCACAGTAGCTGCATGACTTTATACTCATCAGAATGTAACCTGATGGCACCTGTTTCTATGAATTCCTGATTGAGTGTCTCAGCCACATTTACATTCATTCATATGTCATATATTTTCATTGAAAGCTTAGATTCGGCTTTTTCAAATGATATGCATTACCACCAGCAATGTACAGTTTGACAGGAGAAAACATCTGCTTTCCCATTGGGGGATGGCGCGATATTCTGGACAGCATCTCATCCGGAGACTAAATCAGTGTAGAACTGCAACTGGCAATTATTAATGCCAAATGTGCTTACACTTTGATGAGAAAAAAGTTCAGAATACATTTTGGTCTGTTCTGTACGTAGCTTTATTTAAAATCTTCAGCTATGTAATATAACATATTGGCCATTAATTCATTCTACGGTTACAGTAGCTGATTGCAGTCGCCTAACATGCTGGAAGGATCTCATCCTTGTGCTCACAGCTTGAACGTAGATGACTTTTCCGAAAAACAAAATATGAAATCAGATAACTGTGTGAAAAAACCTCCCTAGTGCATTTGTGTTTGCACACCCAAACAATAGCTGTAGACTCCTTTAAAAGGTGAAAGTGTATACAAATTGTATTCAGTATGTGGGAGGTTTCTCCTCTTCTCTATTATGGCTTACATTAAAACATCTGTTTTACCTAACAAGCAATCTCTGCAAAGACGTGCAGTGGATGTTTGAAACTTGTCTTGCCACACACAAACAGATGTGTTAAGTACAAACTGTGAAAGATACAGGTTCAGTTTAAACCTGAAAAACTATTTGAAGGGAAAGACAGAGATGGAGTGACCATCACTAGGGTTGTGAGTGTGCTCTAGCTGTCATGACAACAAGCCTAACTCTTTGGTGTAGCAGTCAAAGAACATGTTTGGTACCCTAGAGGCCTGGGTGTAATGAAGAGGAATAAAGTTGCCCCATCAGTGCACAACCCCAGGCTTTCTGGGGTACTAAACTGTTAAACTCACCTATAAATACTGTACTGATATGGAAATCACTTGCAACCTATGTAACGTGTATGAAAGTACATAAATGAAAACAATTACATGTACTGTCATCATACTGTTAGTTGTCAATAAACGGTGAACTAAAATAGATGCAAAGTCAACTTTTGGTCTGCTAATATTATAGCATAACAAGTTGGTGTGTTTAAAGGGCAACAAAACTTGTGTAGTCTGTTCAGTTCAGAATTTTATTTTATCTTTTCGGCATAACAAGCAAAAAATGGCAATGATGTGAGGCGAACAAGAGAACTTTTAGATATAGGCATAACTATAGAAACAGTTCACATTTCACAATGCCTCAAATCTACTTCATACTTTAGCAAAGGCCCTGGTGTTCAAATTAAGCATGGATAATTTAAATGAACTAACTTATTAAAAAGAAATGGACATATTGTGCTCTTTTTCAATAGGCCTACATTAGAATGTGTCTATGGGCTATGTTCATTCAGTTCCTTGAATAAAATCACTGATGTCACCACTTTTACTTCAGGTAGGACACCCCTCAGTTACTTGTGTAAGTTCACCAGAAAATGAACCCAATGCATTTACTGCGGAATTTGGGATCCCCCCTTCCTTGGGGACAGATATACTTTGACTTCCTTTGCAAAATCTAAGAAAGATGTTCTTGCTTTTGCCACCCTATTGGCGAGACAACTGATTGTTTTGAACTGCAAAATCATCTGTACCACCTTCGCACATTCGATTAGGATTAGAGACATCCTCTATTTTCTCAAACTAGAAAAAATCAGACTGTCAATGATAGGTAGAAGTGGAATGTTTATGAATCTTTTGGGACTATTCCTTGAGTATGTCAACAAGTCTGATATATGTATTGTAGAGTATAGTGATGCTGTACTGTATGTGAAGAAGGATTTGTGCTGCTTTTCTGTTCTACAAATATTTACCTCTCATACTTATGGGCAGAATTCCTTTTCTGTGTAGAAATGGTCATCACAAAGGCTATTAATGGTTGAACGCTCATTGGCTAGAGTTTTTTTTCACAGTATTCCGGATGTGTTGAGAATAAAGCTCTCCTGATGTGCACCACAAGCCATAACTGAAGAGGTACGTACAGAAGTAACTGAAAAGAATCAAATACAAAGAGGTACTCTGGAAGACTGTTGTGACGCTTTCGATGCAAATATACTTGGCATGGTTTTTTCAGCTCACCTGGGTGCCAGGTTAGCAAAACCCCCCACAGTTACTTTCCTCTCTGGTTGCCCCGTCTATAAAAATACAACACTTGATAGCGCTCTCTATGTATGTACCCAAGGTGTGAAAATACTCTCCTTTATCCCTTTATTCTACAGTCACTAAACCACTGTCAGCAAGACAACGCATATTTATTGTTGATGCTATGCATCGTAAGTTACAGAGGAAACTGTGAAGCTGTTGACAAAGTTATGCTCTACTTAGATATGCACGCTGACATGGAATTTTTCCACTCGAGGGAATGCACTGCATGAATAATGCGAGTTCTCCTGAATTCCAAATGTCTGAGAAGTTTTTTTCCAGAGTGGACAACCAAAATAAGCCCAATCCTCTTGAGAGGTTTTATTTAAGATGTTTATTTGAAAGTCTATTGAAGAAAAACAAATTGTTACAAACATGTTTTATGTTCTTTTGGGAAAGTTTCTTTAAGTCATTTAAAAATGGCTTATAGCACCAGTCTTGTTGAACCTACCATGGCTTAACAGTGGGGGACTCGTCTGCTACACGGCCGACCCGGGTTCGATTCTGGCCCTACAGGTCCTTTGCAGACCCTTCCTCGTATCTCTCCCAAAAGACGTTACCTGTCTCTCTCTCATACTGCCCTGTCTAACGTCTAAAAAGACCAAAAAAAATATCTTGGGAAAAAAATGGCTTCTAGCACCAGTCTTGCTCAGTTCAGACAATCAAATTTAACACAAGTTGCTGTAACCTCATAACTTATAGACTTTAGGTCTACATGTATATCGATGTTTTCCACTTAAGAGCTAAAATCAGACATAGTATCTAGGCATAAAATGCTACCTCTCAGTTTAAACTCTTAATACAAAGCCCCAGTTATACATATGTAAATATGAATATATTTACCAAAGTGATAATGACGAAGTCATAATGTGTAACTGGAGGCTCTGTGTAATGTGATAGTGTATTTCTTTGGAAGGAAAGTCTTTTCAAAGACTAGTTCAGTGCTCCACTAGTGGAATGCAATAGTGTGCATTGTGAGGCTACAACACTGCATTAGCCTTCCTCCCTAGTATTAGCTTGCTAGCAAACACCAAATAGCCTACATGGTAGCAAAATACCAGGATGCGAACAAATAGATGGTATTGTGACACAACAAAAGCCTAAACTCTGTGTTGTATATTGAAGTACAATGTGTCCAAGAGTTGTTCTTTATTTTTCTGAGAGACTTAAATTGAGAAATGGTTTTGAAATACTGAACTTGAGTGAATCACCAATCATACAGGCTAGGCCTACTACTGGACACAAATGGATGTAAGACTTTCAGTAAACATGAAATCTGGAACAAACTGAGCAAAGTGTAAAGTGTGTAGGCCTATGTATGCTGCATGCTGACAGAGTTCAGTTTTTTTTAAGTGTCTGCCCACCAACTAGAAAGACATGGGTACTGAGAGTGGCTAAAGTTGAAGCAAAGTGAACTCATGAAGTAGACCCACCAGCCAAATTTAGTGCTGGTAGTGGTAGTGTCAGTGTCTATACTGCGAGGAAAATGGGAACCATCCATAAGTATTATTGACATATTTACTGTAAAGTAGGCCTACATAAGTAGGTTAAAGTAAAGAGTAAATATACTTTCAATTAAGTACACTTCCTGCAATCTATTCACTGTAATTTGCACTATTAGAAGAGCAAAAATATTCTACAGTTTAATTCACGTCTCTAAAGCACAGAGAGAGGGAGCTGCTGTGAACACTGCCCTCGTCTTGCCCTTAACTCTGTTGCCCTTGAGGCAACAACTTAATGTCATCTCTTGGACTTTTTTTAATCTCATAGTTACTCTGACAGTTTTATAAAGTGAGATTCAACATGTCATCCCTGTCATGGTGTTACACTGGACAGCAAAACCATTAAGCCTAACATGAATGTCACCACTTTGAAACTTCCTCCAAGGTTTTACATCACAAACATCTAATACACCTAGTCGTGACTGGTTGCTTACGGCTGAATGAGTTCCTAAATACTCGTTGTGTCCACTAAATAGCCTGCATTCTTCAGTTCCTAACAACGTGTGCCGCTCAGCCACAATCAACCGGACGCTCCGGCATTTCAGGACCATGGACAGCGGCCAGTTTTGCAGCGTACTTGCAGTGGTCTGTCTGCCTTTAATGCATAGTGACTGGGATGAAATCTATCTTGAACTTAGCTATGGCTTTTCCATCGTGGTGGTGGGAATAGGCATTATCTCGCCATGTGTCCCTAAGAAGAAGTCCTATGTTCTATATCGACAGTACAGAAGGTGCAATGTGGTGCAAGAACTCGAGCGATAACTATTTTGACAGACAACTTTTTGAATCTACACTCCCTCCCTGCATAGGTTTATGGCTGCAGGCTTTGCTCATATAGTGTTGCACTAGATTGGCAACACCCGGCTGACATAATAATAATAAACAATTAGCTGTTGTTTTGATTTCAGCTTCAATAATTTAACTACGTGTGGCTGAAGACAAGACGCCAAGTTCTCAATTCATAAACCTGTTTGACAGTTCGGCCTACATCACAGCAGTAATGACGACGTAGACAGTAACCTACATACATAATTTCACAACTTGTTAAAAGTCTTCACGTGTAGCATCTCTTTGGTGATGCTATTACGTCGGTTACAAGGGACTCTTCAATGGAGTATGGGAATTTCGATTAATATAGCCTGCACGTGTGCATGGTTTGCAAATCTGTTTGCTTCACTGCAACATCAGTTTTGCCCACGACGTAAATTAGCAAGAAGTACTCTGTTAGCAAAGATAGCATCTCTCAACAACTTCTCTCAACGTCAGGAAACAACACAATGTATAAGGTGGAATGTAAATAGTATGTATCGGATCAGCTAACAGGCCTGTGTCCAATTTTAGCACGATAACAATAAATCGCGTGAAACAATAAAAGACCAAATTATGACTTGGCGTCACAGCATAATAAAGCAACACTCACCTAAAACGAAGAAAGGGAGTTCGGTATTTTCGAGGTCGTCGACAACCACTATGTCTCCAGGAAAATCATTTCTGACCGAAAACAGTAGCTTCGGCTCAGAGGCCGAGGGGCTATGCATGATGCTCAGGTCGTTTTCTCTCAAAAACGGTAAAGCGGATACCGTGACGCTTTTCATTTTGCATTCCATATCTTGTGACTGGTCCTCTTCTGTGGACAGATTGTGAACGCCATTGAATTTTAATGCTAAAATCCACAGCAAAGCTGCAAAAATGCACGAACGCAGACCCATGTTGCCCGACTCCACTACGGTTTCACAACCCCTTCCCCTTCCCTATGCGCGGCAGCTGCAGCCAGTTGAGTGCAGGCTGCGAGAGGAAGAGAATCGCGGGGGAACACAGAGGCAAAGCACAGATATCCGGGGCTGCTTCGCGATGCGAAATGAACAGCTTTCAATCCGATCAAATCCCTAAATGTGCAGTCAGATGGTTAAAGGTCATGTTTTCTATCACCGCCCGGATTATGAATGTGATAATGGCATTAGAAATGAAATCAGCACATAAAAAGACCAGGAACTGTTCGCATTTAGATGGCATGCTAGCAAATACTGTTCAGTGACAGTAGCCTCCATGTTATGCCGTACTACTGTAGAGTAGGCCTACAGTTTATTTCTAAAATTAATGTGTTGTATAGGTCTGTTAACTTGCCATTTCGCTCTGTAGAAAAAGGTAAGATGAAATATATTGAACTGCAAAAAAATATGCATACCCTATGTGTAGCTGCATTTTTTTAATTAGTCCTATAACACGCCATGCATGACCCAGGATTAACATTAAAAGTCGATACTTTACCAAATGTATCGTCATCATAGGCTATTTCAATATGCCATGGTTCATAGCTTTCAAAACAATACTGTATATCACAGACAAATCCTCAATCTAAAAGCATGTAGTATGCCAGTCATTACAATGTTTTGCTTGTCTAAGGAAAGTGGGATTCAATGGAGAATTGGGGCATCTGTGGAGGGGAGTGGCAGGTGCAGAAGCATAGAGGGAAAAAACTAGAGGTCTGCGCCCTAAGAATGCTCTCCCTGTGCGATCTTGATCTTCATCCAGCCACGAAGTAGAATATAGGCCTCCGCAAAACTGTGAAGGAGTTGTGTGATGAAAGGCCACAGGACTCATTTCAGACCTGACCCACTCCATAATTGAACTTTGGGGGAGACGAAGAGAGGAGGTGGTGGGGTGGGTGGGAGGATGGTTGGCAATGGATGGACACCTCCAGAGTTTCAGTTCTTGAGATATCACTTTCTTTGGTGGTGTCGTTTTCAGCCTCCCTCAGCAAGTTATTACATACTGAAGTGTTTCCTGCTGCAGCGCATTACACCAATAGCATGTGAGCATTGACAGCTGTGAAAATGCCATAATAGAAAGCTTTTATTAGATTTCCCATTGACATGTGGTCTCACATCAGATGACCTTTAATTCTTCAGTATGTGGGGACATGCTTGAAAGTCATTCAACAGGGGAGATTCACAATATTACAGTATATAATGCAACACCATTCACCCGAAACGTCTGAACAAGGGCAGGCAGATCACCAAAATTAAACTACACTGTGCTAATATTAAACCAGCCCTTATTAAGGTGCTTGTAAGACAATGTGTGATCATTGCCATGGGCAGATGGATGTCACTAATGATCTAGATGAAGGTGTTTGCTGCAGAAGGTGTCGCCTTTCTATACAAAATTGTTGTGATGCCTTGAGATATTATGGCTGAGTAAGCCATGTGTGTGATGACTCTCTTTTTCATACTGGATTGGAAAATAGCTAAGAGGATGGTGGACAGCAGGTTATGAGGACAATGGAGGGTGATTCATATCAGTAGGCTACCCTTCATCTATCAGAGAGGAAGACACTCTTGACCAAAAAACAACAGTGAATAATCAGTATATAGACCTAGTTAACAGGGCCATCCAGCTATTTAACTCAACAACTCAGAAGAACACACTGAAGGAGATTGTTATAGGTGACTGGACCGCATAACCCCCCCACCCCTCCAAACAATCAGTAACAACTATTGCAACGAGACACTTTTTATATCTGAATGTTTAATGTGAAATAATCATTTTTTTTTGTATGTATGCTACTAGACACCTACATTTCCTTCGGGATTAATAAATGTTACTCTAACAACCCCAACTGTCTGTAAAAGTTCTATTAATGCATCTTAAATCTGATAGATGTTGAGACCATGGATATCTGATGTCTTGAAAGCCTGAATTAAAGCTGAGGAATCTCACAGTAATGTACTGTATGTTTCACACATTCATACCATTGAAAACATTAATATGGGCCTAGAGTATATTATAGAATTTGTCGTAGACTACCCATATTGCCTACGTAAATGCCAATATCCACAGCCCACCTGTTAGCCTGGCTGTCGTGACTTTACAAAGCTCTGCCAGCATAGTCTGGCCATGTTGCCTTGTTAACCAAGTCCTCAGAGTGGGCTTATCTGATGCCTGAGAAATTCCTCTGTATGCTATTGGTTGAAGCTACAGTCAAGCAGACCACTCTTTCCTCTGACTAAGCCACCACCAGGGCCAATGACAGAACTAACATATTCGCTCCCATCAAGTCACTGGAAATGCTTGATTTTTTTCACTGGCTTCACTGGCTTGTCCAGCTTCACAGGAAGGGCTCTGGCACCCAAAACGCTTAAATGCCAGTTGATGTGGATTCAATGGTGTCATTATCAATATTAATATTTCAATCACCACAGCAGTTTTAAGGGCTACAGTAGACAGACATAACTGGAAACAATAAATATGTGGGTCTTGGTGCTGATGCTTGATGCATGCATTTATCACACTAGTAACACTGTAATATTGAGTGCATATTATTTTACTTTACTTCAGTTTAGTGACATACAGTAGGACTAGATAAATACAAAGAAGCATCTGATGGGAGGAGATGTGTAGTTTGCCTTCTGCTGACCAGTTTTCCTACTGTTGCCCAGCACAGTGCCTTGGAAGCCACATGCACTGCTGCTACACTCTGTGAATTTATTCCACTCCCGCTGAATGTGACGTCTCTAAACTCATCACTGAGAGGCATCCCACTACTTGCCTTCTGGACCCAGTGTACACAAACCTGCTTCAAGACATGGCCCAAACAGTGGTGTCAGCGATCACATCCATCATGAACTCCTCACTGTCCTTTGGCAACCTCCAGTCTGCCTTCAAACAAGCAAGGGTAAGACCTCTACTGAAAAAGGCCTACACTCAACCCAGCTCCAGTTGCAAACTACCACCCTGTCTCACTGCTTCCCTTCCTATCTAAAACCCTGGAAAGGACAGTTGAACTGGTTACCAACTTCCTAAATCAGAACAGACTACTGGACCCAAAACAAACCGATTTCAGAGGTGGAAACTCAACTGAAACTTTCCTATTATCAGTAACTGAAGCTCTGAGGACTGCAAGAACAGAAGGCCTCTGTCCTCGTCCTGTAATAGACTTATATTATCAGCAGCCTTTGACACAGTCAAGCATAGTCCAGAGGATGCTCACAACCATGGGGTCACTGCTGCTTTCCACTCCTGGTTCAACTCCTACCTGTCTGGACGCTCTTTCAATGTATCATGGCATGGTGTGTTCAACTCACATCTTCACCACAGGCATGCTGCAAGGATCAGTCCTGGTCAGACGCAGCTACTGGGTCAGGCCATGGTCATCACTCCTGCCTGGATTATTGCAACTCCCTCCTGGCTGGCCTACCTGCTTGTGCAATGAAAGCCTTCTTTGCCTTCCCTGGCCATCTGACAGTGATGGTTGGTCTATAATTATAACTGAAGTGTGGAAAATGAATAATGATTTTGACGAGCCACCAGTACGTTTTGGATGATGTCAACAAGCCATTCATAATCTGTGCAGATATGGAAGCCTGTGTGTGGGACCCCAGCACAAGAAAAGACAGGCAGAGAATCTCTGTATTTAGCAGCTATCTCTGTGCTGAGCAGTTATCTCTGCGTTCAGTTTTCTTCAAAAAAACCTTTTTCCCCAAAAATGAACATGTAAGAGGGGTCATCTGATCGTCAGGGCAGGCCAATAGGGGTAGTAAAGATTATTTCTTCCAAATATGCTGTGTGTGTGCACGTGTGTGTACGTGTGCCAGTGCTTGGGATGCCTTGAGAGTTTTCCTTCTTGTAAAGGGTGCCGTGACTAAAAATTATTTTGAGAAATACTGAGTGTGTGTGTGTGTGTGTGTGTGTGTGAGTGTGTGTGTGTGTGTGTCTCTGTCTGTGTCTGTGGACTCTTCGTAACCCTGTGCTAATGTACTTAAAATAAAAAAAAACCTAATCCTTGGCATTTGCATTTATTGTTCAGCATATTTCCTGTGCATTTTTCTGCATTTTTCCCTGTTGTTTGCTATGCTTATGTATTTGATTGTAAGCCACTTTGGATAAAAGTGTCTGCCATGTGATGTAATTTTTGTAATGTATTGTAATTACTTTTTAACCGAAAAGAATGTCTGTGGTCAAGTTAGTGATTTTAATGTGTTATCTGAAGAAAAAAAAGTTTCATGGAATGTGTATATAATTTATATACAATTTGTATTAGGCTATTCTTTGGATTAGTTTTGCAATGGCTTCAACAAAAGCTGTTCCAAATCCCCTTATTGTGTGACCAGGCAATTAAAGGGCGATCCGATTAGTGGTGTCAGTTTCACCCATGGCCACACCAGAATTGGTGCCTATTGCAAACATGTTGGACTAACAGAGACACCATGCGCAAATTATATTAGCACGTTGTTTTTATACAATGTAAGTGAGTAACAAACTTCATTTGTTCAGTGTCCCTTATATAATTTAGTTTCAAAACAACTTAAAATGGAGTACAGGTGGTCTGAGAGACTGGCATCAAGAGCGTAACATAAGCAATTATTGTATGACACAAGCGCTACAAATTCTGTCCAGGTAAAATGTCATAGACCCTTGCACTAAACCCATAAGATAAACTCTGATAATTGTGTGCAAAAATGTTGATCTTCCCCACAGATCGTCACAACCAGGTATTTGAAAATTATATCATCAAGTTCGACTTTGTGGAGCAGTGGCGAATTAAGTGGCATTCAATCACCTTACTGTTCATGGATTCGTCATCCACAGGTAACCTCATTGGGTTATTCAGAGCTATATGCATTGTCTCCTTCACCACAGAGTGAAACTTGCCTCCTGATCATAATAACATAAACTTAGTTGCCCCCACTGAGATTGCGTGTCTTATATTCTGCGGCAGAATGGAGACTGAGGTGCATGCAAACAGCCATGCCTGTTCTGCCAAAGGAAACTGACAGTCACGTCCATCTGTTCTGGTGAGTTTTATCAGACAAGCAGATTTACTGATTCTATGTACGTCTAGCAAGAGGAATAATCATGTGATCTCTCTTCCCTGCCTCACTCAGATAGATATTGTGATTTTTAAAAGTAGATCAGTACAATAGCATAGTCATCACTTCAGCCCGAAAGGCTGAAAGAGAAAGAGCCACAAAACACCCAGTCCATCATCACATTGCCTAGTTTTAGTTTGCTATGAGTATGAATAATCAGCTTAGTGAATGACCTCAGCGTTTTCCCCTCTGTGACCATCTTTTATCGGAAGCTTCCAGACCACTGGCCTGCCACCAGCAGATAGGTTCAGCTGGTCTCTACTCGACAGCAGGCTTTCACTGGTTTCGATAACATCTTTGTCCTGGAAGCATCATGCATGGACTTATGCGTAGGAATAAAAAAAATTGCTCATAGTTCATTGAATGATAAATCCTCACAATAGTGAGGTGTATTTGGCTGAATTTGGTCCACAAATTTACTGTAAAGTTACACAGTGTCTAACAGTAATAAGACATAACTCAAAACTGACCTTTCTGAAACGGATGGCAAATAACATGGCATTCTACATTTCTCTCCTTCTGTTATAATGACAAGTATCCATGGAAAAACAGCAAGTCATCTCCATTGAGTGTAAGTTTTCAGCAAGTGTTCAAGGACACATTTGAGGAAACTACAGCAAATAAATGGGCAACGTCCTTGAGTACTGTAGTCGGTTGGTGGAAAACGTTAACCTAACTCTCGGCAGCTGGTATGTTTTGCCTCTGTCTTCACAATACCATCTGGGTATCCCCCCGCAACCAACACGTTTTCGAATGGAGCTCCTTATTACAAATCACAAAAAAAAATCACTCATCTTTGGTGACGTGTCACTTCAGCCACTGTAAATAAGTTTAAAAAACCCTTCATCTGGTCAGTGCCCCTTATAATATGAATGAAGACTAACTTATAAAATGAAACAGAGGTAGCCTGAGAGACTCTTCACTTTTATATCAGGGCAATGACACATCATGTCCAAGCTTTATTCTGTGTGCTTGCCTGTACTCAATAGGTGGCATGAATATCCTATTAAATAATGAATTAGGTTTATGAAAACGTAATAACGGGATTGATTGTCTGTAACTCTAATCTCTGGATGTTCTCAGAGCAACAATAATATTTTGATCAACTTGTGCTATGCCATTGGTTGAGTAGTCCATGTTGTCAAACTTAGGTTACCATATTTGGGTTGTGCAGGAAAAGCACAACCTCCAGTGGAACCCCTACCTAAAGTCTTGTTTTTGTTGATATTTTCACATTGTCACAACAGACATTTTCACACCTTGTGTGTTGATCCTGTCTTTCAGAACAGTCGGCAGCAGAACTCAGTGAGGTGCATTCATTCCAGGCAAGCTTATTTTGCTAAAAAAAAAAACAACAACCCTAGAAAATGAAGTGAATACTAATCCATTTTTGTCAGAGCCTTAGGGTACAAGTCTTGCATGAAATCTCATATGAGAACACAGGACAGTATTCTCATGTCCAATCCTCTACACCACACAGTGTATTACATGACCTGGACAACATGTGCATACCAGTACAGGATGTGGCAGCGTTATATTGTACTGTATATTCTGAGAGAGCTGTTGGAGAGAGAGAGTCCCATTAAATGTTCATGGCTAAGTTTTCCCAACCTGACACACACCTATTTAGAGCTGATTTAAAATTCTGGCATTCTGCAGTCTTTTTCTCCCAGACTTCACATGCAAAAATGTGTGTGAAAAACTCCAATTAGCAAGAAAATGAGACAGAGTAGGCACTAGATTCTGCTGAGCCTGCAAACCCAACAGAGGCTTTGACATGCCTGGAAAGCTGTGGAGAAGTGTGATTTAATAATGAAGTAAAACACTAAATTTTAATGAATTGCAGCTTGCCATGGGTAAACTTCCACCCAGAACAGGAGAATACTCGTGTATAAGAGCAACACAGTCACACAGTGCCAAGAATCCCTGTTTCCTCTGCAACACCACATTCAATAACTGTTTGCCTTATAAAGAGCTTTCTCATTGCAGCATGTAATTTGATGGTTGTTTACTTTATGCCACAGTAGGTATCAAATGAAGATTCAGCTGAGAGGTTAAATAGGTTATTACCTTTTGAGTTATCTTGATGTATTTGTAATTAAGTTGATGTATTTATCTTTCTTTAATCCTCATCATAACGGTTTCATTAGCTGGAGTCATTAAGATGTCAAGGGAGCTGTCTCTCCTGTACAATGCTTGCAGAGGGAGAGCATGTGCTTGTTGTAATGATGCCAATGTGCCCAAAAGTAATCCAGCTTCTCTGTCAGCCTACCACCACCACTGGACGAGAACCCTGCCACAGAGGCTGGTGGTGTCCTGTCCATGCTGACCATGGAAACCTGCCAGTTTTCCCCTCTCGAGATTGCATCCTTGGAGTATTTTTTAGCGCGTCACCTGCACAAGACAGATAGCAGCGGGACACATCTGTCTCCCAGCACACTGTGATGAATCATCGCCCATGTCGCCTGGCTGCCCGCAACCACAGTGTCCGAGGTGGCATGAACTCAGCCAACAACAAACCAAAAAAAGAAAAAAACACAGCAAAAGCTTAACCTTCTACTTAGGGGTAAGATCACCCCCTTGAGCCATGTGGCATCTGGCTAGGTAATGTATTGTTGGCACACAAAAATGTGTCGCCAGGAGATGCATGAGGGGGACCAGGAGACTCGTGTACCCTGGAGTTTGACCATCTGCAGCTTATTGGTTGTCATTAAGGTTTCTAATTCAGGGGTGACTTGGGGATTAGCCAAACAGCGGCCGAAAATGTCATTACCCACCTCCCGGTGAGGTGTCCTCTGCTTATTTACATATTTATACACCTTAATTGTCTTTGCCTGTAGTATTGACATTGAGAATGGAGGAAGCCAAGGAGAGTGAAGCTTAAAGTGTGTGCGTATAGTGTGTGTGTGTGTGTGTGTGTGTGTGTGTGTGTGTGTGTGTGTGTGTGTGTGTGTGTGTGTGTGTGTGTGTGTGTGTGTGTGTGTGTGTGAGAAAGAGAGAGAGAGAGAGAGAGAGAGAGAGAGAGAGAGAGAGAGAGAGAGAGTGTATGTGTTTCCGTGTGTGTGTGTGTGTGTGTGTGTGTGTGTGTGTGTGTGTGTGTGTGTGTGTGTGTGTGTGTGTGTGTGTGTGTGTGTGTGTGTGTGTGTGTGTGTGTGTGTGTGTGTGTGATTGCTGCATATTGAAACTAGGTGAAATTTGAAACTGATTCATTGTGAATATCTCCTTGGTTTAGTGAAATAGTTTTGCCAGAAATATGTCACAGTGCTAATATAAATTACATTATGATTGCATTCTCGAGGTTATTGACTTTGCTGAGCTATTAGCCACCATGTTTTTTCTAATGTAATGTGGTCTTTTCTTACCATTAGAAATTATTTCTCATTTTGAAAAAAAAAAAAGACACAGAAACAAGGAGAAGGGTTGAACTTTTGACTTCATGACCACTAATATATTGAACACAATTGCTATTTTTGCGTGGCACGTTCTATTTGTTACAATAATAAATGATGTAACCAGTGTGGAAAACATTTCATTTTTAATGTTTGTACACATTTATTTGTTTCTGTTAATTTATTAAAAAGCCCAAGTAAGCAGAAACCACTTAAAAGAACAAGCTAAACCTTGAATACAGATGAGACTTACAGACTTGCATCAGTATTGCTCAGTGTAAATGTGATGTGAATGCTATGCTAAATTCTGTGGCTGGCATTCTGCAGCAGCATAGCAACTGCTGCCAACAATGATGAAGGATATGCTTAGAATGTTCCAGACTGATTCTCAGAAGACGTCACTGGGAAGTTGACGAGTTCCCTTCAGGCTGCCAAGGACCAGGAAGCACAAAGAGGGAGGACTCCCATGGAGATTGAGGCATTAAACGTACTTCCTCTTTTGAAATTACAAGGTAAGAGTCACATCATGGCAGATGATCCATACTGTACTAATTCGCCATGACTCTGGGAAAAACATCATTTAAAACTGTTCTACATATCTGTGCGAAAAAAAAGGCATCCAATGGCACTGCTTTCTAAACCTCGAAATACATACATGATACAACGCTGAAAAAGGATTTTCAGCACCCTCCATTTATAGAGAAAAATAGGCTTGACATAACACAGAATGAAGAAGCACTCTCCATTTGTCACAGAAAACAAATGATAACAGGCATAGTCTGAAAAGCTAATGAAAGGTCAGCTCTTGCGAGTGTGACTTGACGGTTGGATCTTAATGGGAAACCAGTGACCGTGATTCGAATGTGATTTGCTGTTTTATGCAATGTTTGCGTGGCCCTCCAGTGAAATGGCATTCACTTTACTGCTCAAAGGACCTTCTTGAAACCCTATGGAAAGGCCGTCCTCCCCAGTGTCTCTTAAGCCTCCGCTAATGCACCTATACGCTAAGACTGCAGTAGCTGTAAAACAAGATGATGTATTTCTGGGCACAGGACCGTTTTAGAGTAGCTGTCATCTAGCCAGCCAACGCGTGTGCTGGGCAGGTAACATAATATGAGCTTGCTGACTAGAGCTTGCTATTGGGACCTGTCATTTTTAAAGTGGCTAATGGTAGCAATATCAGAAAATGGGGGGGGAAAGTGTGTGACCGGTATTACATTAACACTATACACAATTTAGTTCTCTGATATCAGTTTACACTGAAACACAATGCTCACACAGAATCAATTCTAGGTACACAGAGCTTAGCGAGCGGGCCTGGCTATATAGACTGCAGTGCATTTCACAATACACAGTCCGGCAGCCAACCACCTATGCCAAGTGCAGCTAATGCTGCAAAGTTTTCATGCAGCAGCACAACAATGGTGGCCATGGGTGCGGTTTAGCCATAGACCCTTAGTCTCTAAACAAAGGCCCGCGGGCCAAATCCGGCCTGGGCATGACAAACATTTGGCCCGCCATGAAGTCAGAACATATGAAAACATAAATATGTGTGATTTTCAATCAATTAAACTTCAGTGGGTAATATATCTCCAAAGCATTCACAGAGTTAGATTTTATGTTAACAGCCTCTAACAAACATTGACACCAAAGGAAAACGGACAAGTGAAAATCTGTTCTCACATCTAACTTGTTTCCCAGTGTGTTGGGACTTTGGTTCGGCCCGCAGCCTCACTTGCTCTACATAATTTGGCCCTTGGAGAAAAATAATTGGAGACCACCATAGACTGTCTTTGCCCCTTGGCTAACATTCCTTTTCACAATGGCATCCGCTATGAGTTCAGGGATCTGTGCTAGTGAATACATGTAACCATATGCCCTAGCTGCAATCAGGGATATACAGTAACACAGCAAAGATATTTCTGTTGGGGGGGGCAATCCAGTAGAGTGGTCTACTTGTGGATGTGTGTGATTACATTGATGGTATAAATACAAAGCTTGATCACCTTCTGCTATATTCCTTTTCTTTTTAATAAAATACCTTGCTATTTCTACCTTATTGCCTTTGGTGATCGATTTCCAAGAAATGTATGGTGGAACTTAAAGTTCATTCGGTGGCTTAAGCTGATTTGATTGCATACTGACGAATGTTTTCACAGGTGGATACAGCAAATAGCTAGTGTAAATAAACCTCTATGATTGCACCAATGTAAAGGTCAGATGTTGGTGGAGAATATGTAGAAATTCCACTATACGTCTGAGAAAGATATTGAAAGTTGCCGTGCATTAAAAGTAGACTAGAGACACCTAAGAAGCATTGCACCATAGAACATAATTAAGAATCAGCCAGGGGTCTGCTGTCCTCCAATCACAACACTCAATCTGTGTGGCAAGTTTTTGAACCTTTGGGGCAGGATTAGCAGTGATGACATGACTGCGCTAACCAATTAGTTGAGACGTTTAAACACCAACCGATGGGCCCCAGAATCCCTACAACTATGCTGCTAAATGCTGCTAATTGAACACTGGACTACAAATGGACCATGCTGGACTGCACAGTGTGTAGTACAGAACATCCTTGACTTTTTGTATTCGACTAGTGGACTGGACCTGCACTACCCCACAAGAACACACACGCGCGCGCGCACGCACGTACGTACGTACGTACATACACACGCACGCACGCACGCACGCACGCACGCACGCATACACGCACAGACATACACACACACACACACACACACACACACACACACACACACACACACACACACACACACACACACACACACACACACACACACACACAGGACTGTACCATAGTACCATAACTGTACCTTACCCAGAGGCGCATCTTGCCACCAGGCAAGGCAGGCAGCCGCTTGGGCCCCTAGATAGTGGATAACAGCCCACACTTTACCGCATTTGCAATTTTGGTTCAAATGTTCATTATTTTGCATTTTCGCTTGGGGCTCCACCTGACCCTAGAATCGCCTCTGACCTTACCTGCAATACCTCAGTCCTTGAACATAAGACAATACAACATGCTGCATACAATGCTGCTACCCCATCTACTTTATATAACTATTGTTATTATACTGATATTATTGGTACTGCCACTGTTATTATTCTATTATTGTAATGTCTACATTTTATTTTATGCTTATCTTATCTTCTGTTTACATGTCAATGTTAAATGTTGAATGTTAAATGTTAAATGTTCATTGTACTGCATTTATTATTGACCACTTATTGTTACCAGTCCATCACTGTAACCTGTCCTGTCTTGCACTTTATGTCAGTCTGTAAAATGACAGTCTTGTATATGTCTATGTCCTGGCATGATATAGAGAGAAAACATAATTTCACTTTCCTTTTATGACTTGTGCATATGAATAAAGTGACAATAAAAGCTGACTTGACTTGAAAACATGATCACACAGAATTCTGTGAAATGAACAAGGACCATTGTGACACAAATCTGCACTTTAATTGATTTTGCCAGGAATCCATGATGGAGGACACAGCAGTATTTTTCGTGATTGGCCCACAGAAATGCTTTCTCTACAGCATATTCCCACAGCTCTATATTCCCACATTCGTATGTTACATCCAGCTTGTGTCCCCTCAAGATTGTCCTATTAAAAAAAAAAAAAAAAAAACTTCACTCTTTCATGCAGAGCCTCTGTCATAACCATATTTTCACAAAATGGTAATGATCATGTCTTTATTAATTACTTAAGACTCCTGGTAATATCATGGCAATGCTGATAGTTTTTAAGACTTTTCACCAAATAGTGAGTGGGATAGCCGGTGATATCCATTTGGCATGGAAGGACTACCAGGTTAGGGTCAGGGATTGTTTTGGTCTGGGAACAGCTTATATTTTTTAGCATTCTGTCATTTACTACCGAAATTTGGAATCAAGCGAGTGGGAAAAAAGTATTTCTTTAGCAAAATTTTAGTATTAGGGATTGGTTTGGACTGGGCACAGTTTAAATAGCGTTCCTTCATTTGACAGTAACACTTGCTGTTGACCGAGGTAGGCTATTTCACTACTGGTTTGCCAGTTTTCTAATGATTGACTTAACAGTGCTGTGGGAACATACTGAAACCACTTCTGTGGGTCCATCACGGAAAACACTTCTGTGTCCCCAAAACACTTTTTTTCAAAATCCGAGTCCACCCATCACAGATTTTGTTTGTCTGATAACTTTTGAATGGATGGACATATTTGAACCAAATATTGTCCGACTGATTAACTTCTGTAGGCTAATACCTCAAGATGGACGACTTTCAAAATGGCAGTGTAGGTATAAAAATCAATGTTTTTTTTTACCCATTTCAATATCTAAATACATTTCAACATAATTTGTTAGTCAAAGAGAAAAACTGTATCAATACAGAGATGGTACAAAGATCCATGAATATGACAGTGATCCACCATAGGAGTGATTCAGAATGTCCTTTTATTGACTCTGAAGAGATGACAAGTCTTATTATGCTCAACAATATAATCTTCCTCTACTGCTATGCAAAAAAACACATTTTTCATGTCTATGGAAAAAAACACCACCCACTATGTAAACCAAAGCAGCACACCTAAAGATATGACTTTTCCGTGGGTGTACAAACAATTCCTTTGAAATCGGTGCATTGTGCGGCCACTCTCTGCTTTCATACAGATCTGCGCTGTAATCCCTCATTTGTTTTGGGGAACACCTCTTCTTTCAAAGGCACCACTCATCCACACTGTCTTCTGCAGAGTGAGAGCTGAACAAGCAAGAGGGAGAGAGAGAATCTATCGGTTGTCTGTGTGCCTGAGCTGTATTATGATCTAAACACAGCTCATACATCCCTCCCCCCTACACCCCCTTCATTTGTGGGGAAACAAGAACGGTGGTAATGCGGCAGGGTGGCTGGTACTGTACATCCAACATAGTGGGAGAGCATCCCACTTTGGTACTGGGAAAAGTGCGGGTTTAAGAGCCAGGGCCTTGCTGCTGCCTTCAATCAGAAGTATAAAAGGGGGTGTGGGATAGGGGGGTGCTCCGAGGTGATGAGAATCGACTGCTGGATTCCTTGCATAAAGAGCGGAGAGATACATCTCCCTCAAGAAATGAGAGACTTTGTCAGTGCGAATCCAGTTTGCCAGGAGTCACAACAAATTTGCAGCAGACAAATTTGGCTAAAGCATTGGGAGAGAAGCATTTTCACTTTCATTAGCCAGCCTGTCCCTTCAGGGCTCACACAGCCTGGTCTATTCTTTCTTCTTCTCTCTCTCTCTCTCTCTCTCTCTCTCTCTCTCTCTCTCTCTCTCTCTCTCTCTCTCTCTCTCTCTCTCTCTCTCTCTCTCTCTCTCTCTCTCTCTCTCTCTCTCTCTCTCTCTCTCTCTCACACACATATACACACACACACACACACACACACACACACACACACACACACACACACACACACACGCACGCGCACGCGCGCACTACATACTCTCTCTCTCTCTCTCTCTCTCTCTCTCTCTCTCTCTCTCTCTCTCTCTCTCTCTCTCTCTCTCTCTCTTTCTCTCTCTCTATCTCTCTCTCTCTCTCACTCTCTCCTTCTTACAAACACACATACACACTCTGTCTGTCTCTGCCTCTCTCTCTAGCTCCCTCTGAATGTCGCCTCCCTTCATGTTTCCCCTCCCACCCCCTTTCCCAGCCTCATGCTCAGCCAATCGTAGCACGGGGGGTGTGTCTCTGGGTCTCAGTCGGACGGAGCTTGTTGAAAAAGAAAGAGATGCATTCCTGAAAGACTTGGAGTAGCTCTCCTCTGAAGCCGAGTCGCCGTGCTAGGGCTTTGACAGTGAGTGATGACCGGAGTAGAGGCAGTCAGTTCCAGCCTGGTGCCTCAGTGCTCTGACATACAGAGAGAGGAGCAAGAGAGTGAGAGACAGTAATACAGGGAGAGAGAGAGAGATAAGCACAGATTTCAAGCAGGAGAGAGAGAGAGAGAGAGAAAGAGAGGGAGAGGGAGTGGGAGAGAGACGTGAAAGAGAGTGGATGTCCCCGGCACTGCTGCTGTGGCAGGTGCACACTCTGTATGGGAAGCAGTGGATTCCGAGGACCGGCTGCCTGCCGCTCTGGTGGATGTTAACGGCACCTCTTCTTCCATCTCTCACCGGCACATGCAGCTGTTCTCCACAGCACCTGCTTCGGTAGAGGGGATCTTGGCAACTCCTGCTGAACGCCTACTGTCTTGCTTTTTTTTTCTCGCAATGTCTGTCATCAAGGAACTTTCCCTTTTGACAATGAAAACCTCCCGCTGGCTTTTGAAAGTTTAAGCCGTCTCAGTTGCCTTGATCAGTCAGGCAGCAGAGTCCTGCAAAGTCTCCTTCTTCTTCTTTTTCTAATTTCTTGCATCTGGTGAGTGTGTGTGTGTGAGAGAGAGAGAGAAAGAGAGAGAGGGAGAGAGTGTGTGTGTGTGTGCATGAGTGTGTGGAGGGGTTGCAAGTCGGGAGGGGAGGCTCGTTAGAAGAAGACTCCTCTTTCCTGTTCTTCTGGGCGACGTGTCACGACTCAGGTTGCAGGACAATGTATGGATTACTCCTGTCCCGACCGGCCGGCTCACCCTGGGGAAGTGGCAAGTGAGCGGAGCGGGCAGCACCAGGAGGAGTCATCAAAGCTGGCGGCGTTCCATCACATCGCAAAAGGACTCTGTAACGAGGTG
>NC_085872.1:17675320-17715320 GCF_034702125.1 Engraulis encrasicolus | reverse complement strand
CAACAATGCACGTAGTAAACTAAAGCGATTTAACAGCAGCAATTTTTCATCCAGCCGTGTTACTGGAGCAAAATGCCTAAAATGAAACGTTTCATGTTGGTTACCATTTAGCATATTAGGTTGTTCATTAGATAAGCTCTACTAGCCCACGATCTAATTTAAAGTGTGCGAGAGAGAGGAGGGTAAAAAGGAGGCCTTTACTCTCGTAATGGAGAGGAATCTTGATGCAAATGAATAGCATAAGTAAATCTCTTGCCAAGCCAAGACAAATGCCATGCAATAAAGAGCCGCATCAATTAGGACAGATCGCACTGTAAGGTAATGCTTGGATAAAGTGGCTGGCTGTTTACATTCGACTGGAACAACAACAAAGGCCTTTTAGTGGAGAAACCTTCCACATGGTGAATAGCAAAACAAAAATCAACCCACACTTATTCAAAGGACAAATCTAAACATTTATGCAGAATACTCTATGTCGGACTTTATGTAAGCCAGTGGATGACACTGAAACAACACCAGTCCACCTGCATCCCACCCAGTGGCGGAACAATTGCACACGGTAGGGCCCCAGGGCAAGACACTGATAGGGCCCCTCCTACAGCCTGCTAAGGTCACAATAAGCCCCCCACCACCAATACAGGAGGGCCCTGGGCCCAGGGGCCACCGCCCTGCTTGCCCCCCATATAGCTCCGCCTCTGATCCCACCTTGCGCATTATGCAAAAACAGACTCGTAACATGCCATGTAGAATAATGTCGAGACGCCCGGTACAGCTAGGGGGTAAACATCCTGCCAACCACCGGCCGTAGTCACCACAGGTCTGGCGGTAAGAGAAAAAGGGAGATTGATTTGACAGACTTGTCAGAGATCAAAGAGATCCAGCCACTGGTGCTCGGCGAGCCTGGTGAGCTCCGCTGGCTTCCCAACACAGGGGTGGTCTCGGCCAATCAGACGAAGCAGCAGGGCTCCCACTGCCCCACACTTTAATTGGCCCAGCCCAGCGCTGACCGATACCTGAAGGCCATGGCGAATGGGGTTGGTATTCGGAGAGGGGCCGTGCGAACAGCGGGGTGGTGCCCAGCAGCCTGCACTTCCTCCTGTGTGGACACAGAAGAAATGGCAAATGATGGATGGATGCGTGAGCGTGCGTGCGTGTGCGTGTGCGTGTGCGTGTGCGTGTGCGTGTGCGTGTGCGTGTGTGTGTGTGTGTGCGTGCGTGTGTGCGTGCGTGCGTGTGCGTGCGTGTGTGTGTGTGTTTGCGTGTGTGTGTGCGCGTGTGTTTGTGCGTGTGCGTGCGTGCGTGCGTGCGTGCGTGCGTGCGTGCGTGCGTGTGCGTGTGCGTGTGCGTGTGCGTGTGAGTGTGCGTGTGCGTGTGCGTGTGCGTGTGCGTGTGCGTGTGCGTGTGCGTGTGCGTGTGCGTGCGCGTGCGCGTGCGTGTGCGTGTGCGTGTGCGTGTGTGTGTGTGAGTGCTTACAGAACTGTTACAGTTTCTGCATCGGCCTCTCAAGACACGAGTGCACGAGTTGCTGCTGACGCTGCTGGGGACAAACCTGACACATTCTCTCACTTACACACACACACACACACACACACACACACACACACAAGCGCACACACACACACACACACGCACACACACGCACACACACACACACACACAAGCACACGCACACACACACACACACACACACACACACACACACACACACACACACACACACACACACACACAAGCACACGCACACACACACACACACAAGCACACGCACACGCACACACACACGCACACACACACAAACACACGCACACACACACACACACACAAACACACACACACACACACGCGCGCGGGGGCGATAAGTCTTCATTTGAATGATGCATGATGAGGCCAATAAAAGATGAAGATCAGCTTCTGTCTGGGTGAAACATGGACGTGATTCCTTGGTGGCGTCTGTCGGCTGCATAGTGATATATGGCTTGATTTGGCTCAGGACACAGCTATCTGTTACACCGTGACTTGGTGAGGAGGAGACAGGGGATCTCTGGTTAGTGCAGGAGACTGAGATGCTAAGGCGTTATTGTATTCCCCCCCCTCCCCCCAAGGCTCCCCCCCCCTTGCCCACTGCTCCTCCCTGCTGGCCTTCCCCTGGTGCTGAAGATGGATAGGACTGGTTAACCCACTGTACGACATTTCACGTTGGGCACCGTGACCTTTACATCTGGTGCTGTGTGCACCACAGAGCTGATAACCTATTGATCAACTCCTGGCCAGGGTTTCTCAATGGGGTGCAGTTTCCACCTACCAATCACACAGAGGGAGAGAGAGGGAGAGAGAGAGAGAGAGAGAGAGAGAGAGAGAGAGAGAGAGAGAGAGAGAGAGAGAGAGAGAGAGAGAGAGAGAGAGAGAGAGAGAGAGAGATAGGTGGGTCTGACAGATAATTGGTTTGAATTGACTTCGACAGGGATACAGGAGAGAATACAATGACTTACACTGTGCATCAGTTGAACCTGTGTTGTGAGCTCAATCTCAAACTTGATATTTTTGTGAGACTGAATTCTGACATACAGTAATATGTGTAGATAATAATTCTGTTATACCTAATGCTATACCTACACATAATCAGTCAGTCTGGTGCTGTTTGCCTATACAGTAATGCCAAATATATTTTGAAGAGAAAAAATAAACATACGACTGGACAGTGAGGTGATGTCAGTCCACTGTATATTTCTGGGCCAATTATCAGTCCAAAATAGGGGCTGGTGAAATGTGCCCTTGCATTGTGGACTTCCTGAGCCAAGAAATGCTTCACTGCCTCAGAGGGGAAGAGCTCTCCCTGTTTGTTGCCTGAACACCAACATCAGTTTATAATGGAACATTGCAAAAAAACAAAAATACTTCAGAAATATGTGACCTGAAAATACCTCAGCAAAAAGAAACACATAACCAAAGAAATAATATCTTATATATTCATTAAAAAATATAGTGTTTTGAAACAAACCCATCCAGATCATATCATTCTGCGCTTTTACCGTTCCACCCACCAGAAATAACTGCACATGTGCAGAAATAAATGCAGGTACGGTATGCTGTATGCTGTCTCAGGCAGAACAAATGAGGGCTGGAGCTTGGAGGACAGGTGGAGAATATAATTGACAGGCAAGACCTGATTTCTCCTTGCCTAAATTGGTTGCATGTTAGTGGTCAGCAAGATTTGTCTCTACTGAATGGAAAGACCGGGGAGGTCTAAGGAGCTCGACACATCCTTATCTCTTTGCTTACTGTTAGTTTTTTAAAAATATGACAAGAATGTCTCAAAAATATATTTATTCCAATCAGAGTGAGTGACTATCCCCTGTTTCTGCCTCCAGCGTCTCCTCAGCCTTTGTCCTCATCAATTACGGTACTCGAGGTAAACAGTATTCAAATGTGTGACTGGAATGAATTTAATTTTTTTTCTGGTGGAGAGAAAAAAACACAAAAACAAAAAACAAAATCTATTCATCACCTAGCACCTGTCATAGAGCATTTATATTCATAACGCTTTTTTCTATTTTCTGAACCAATCAAATTTGCTCTTTTTACTGAGATGGAGACTCAGATCGGTGTGAGTAATTAACGATCTTAGCTCTTTCAAAGTTTTTCCCCCCTCAAAGTCTCTCTTTAAGGCCATACATCAGAGTTAAGTAGATTTTACAAGGGCAACGCATTTTATCACTTCCGTCAGATTTAATCGTAATGGGCCTTGAAATAGATCTAACAAGCTGTATCTTTTGGATGTCACTCACACCTTTCTTCAGATGTTAAAGTTTGGAATGAATATAGGACTGGGAAAATGTTTCTACAGTAAATAACCTGTTTTTCGGTGCACTTCACATTTAGTATGTCTCCTATATATATTTTTAAATTCTATAGGCTAATAACGATTAAAGAATATCCTGGTTTAATATTGCTCATGCAATAATATTTATGAAGTCTATTCATATTTAAAGATGCAATTCACTAAAATAGCTGCACATTTCTTTTTTTTCCAAGGAAAAGCCTATTCTTTCTTTGATACCAGGCAGTAAAATAACACACTGCCTGACCTGTTTTGGTGTTGAATGTGGAATATGAAAAGGCAGACGTGTTTTTTTCCCATTGCTTTCCCCTCTCTGTCCTGTCCTCTGACAGAAACGTTGCAATCTCCTTGGCCCTCATTATATTGCCCTGTGCTCTGGCTAGAGCTGCGGTTCACATTTGGATTAGATGCATGCTCATCTTCATTCCTTATCTCCCCACCGCTCTCTTCAGAAACGAGGACCTCTGCCAGACCAGGGCATGCCTGTGAGACTACCGACAAGCCAGGAATGGAAGACTGTGGCTGATTAGAACCCCCTCCGTTTTAAGACCTGTGTTGACCATAACAAGCATTAAATGATTCCCATATATACCATCATTGAGGACTGCTTAGACTCACAGGAGGGCCTCAAATGGCTACAGTTTAATGGGGCCAGGCAAGACTGGAGCACTCCTATCTGATAGCAGATATTGTTTTAATGCCTCCCTCTTCTCCACGGTTGATGGAGGATGAATCATCACAATCTGAGTCTAAATACAGTAACCGTGTATGTGAAAGACTGCTGATAAGGGTATGGGACTGATCATCTCTCCATTGTCGGGTCTTCCTCCATTCACGCTTGGCCTACTTTGCGATAATGGCAGCAAATATTGATGTGTGGCCCTGCCATCCGTAGTATTCATTCATCCAATGTGGAGGTTGCAGGAGAGAAGGGGGTCTATACATGGATTTACTCCTGACTTCAAGCACGGCTCTAATAGTCAATGATACCAGGTGACACCAGACGAGAGAACTAGGCCCTTGAGGAAGCAGGGGGGGGGACGGCAGGAGAAGTGACAGAGCGCTTAAATGTCTAAATATAGGAATCCTCTTGTCCTCTCACATATTTCATGCACAGCAAAAACTGTAGCAGCACAAGAAGACAGAAGTGACTCATTCGGTAAGAGTGTGGCCTCACTCTTTCATATCTTCAACACCCCTTTTTCATTTCATCTCAGCAGGTTCAAAAGACATGTGTGCTGCTGCTGTCTTCACACATCTCCCCCACTTTTGCTCCCATGAGGTGCTTGGCTAAATGACTCATGGCTCCCTCTCCTCCACAAAATCCACAGGCATAAATCAGCCCCGGCAGGATTAAGGGGGAATGTGAGCAAGATTAAATGGCTTTGGCAACCCGCTTCCCCATACATCTTAATAGAATTCACATGGCCGCACTGTTTAGTTCTGTCTGGTGACCACACCACACACAAGCCAACAGCAGTTATACACACACACACGCGTGCCCGTGCGCACACACACAGGCACACACAGACACACACAGACACAGACAGACACACACACACACACAGGCACACACAGACACACACAGACACAGACAGACACACACACACACACACACTAGAGGACACTCACACACTGACACTTACACACACATTACACATAGTGACTCTCTCTCTCTCTCTCTCTCTCTCTCTCTCTCTCTCTCTCTCTCTTTCTCTCTCTCTCTCTCTCTCTCTCTCTCTCTCTCTCTCTCTCTCTCTCTCTCTCTCTCTCTCACACACACACACACATACAGACACACACACATACACACACACACACACACACACACACACACACACACACACACACACACACACACACACACACACACACACACACACACACACACACACACACACACACCATTAACCACCAGAGCTTGGAAGTCGATAGTGACTCCATTGGCTCATGAGTTGGGAATAATCTTTCCAATCAAGCATATCATTATTGTCTGGAAGATTCTGTCACCACCACCATCATTATCAATCAAATAGTGCAAATGACTTCGAAATATCAAGGCCCAAGCCATGGCAAGTAGTCCTATTTCCTGTATCAAATGCAATCAATTTTCGAAAGGACAATGTGAAAGTGGATGAATAATAACGGAACGAGAAAATAAGAAGCCACACAATAAATGGAAATGCTGACAATTCATTTGCGTGTCTTTGTTAGGATTTGAATCGTAAATTAATCTTTGGGGTTGCTCTTTCCAAATGTCCGTGAAAGAATGGAAACACAGAGAGAATAACAGAAGCCCTTTCAAATAAGTAATGCTCCTGTCGCCTGATAACGTCAGGCTGAGAAGATGAATGACAACATTGTGAGATTTTAAACACTGGATTCTGAAAGGTCACCCCATTGTGCGAAATTAGCCTGGAGGAAAAGGTCAGGGAGATCATACTTTTTCCCGGAAAAGCTCCACCATAATAGTAGCCCGTTTTCTCTTATTAACGTTGGTAATGAGAGGAAATGCTGGTGCTTTGTTCTCCGTGCTGTTGTACAGAAGCAGATGGAGGAGTTGTTTTTTTTTTTTTTTCGTCTAAGGATTCTGATGCAGCAGGTCTGGTTTAAAAAAAAAAGAACAAACCTGTCTGCTCACAATTGAAAAAGCTGAGTTCAACAACATAAGCAAGAGATATTCATCCTTTCTCATGTACACTCATATTTTGCATTTAAACTGTTGAGAAGTGGCTTTAGTGCACATGTCAATATTCATATGCACTCAAAAAAGCTTTTTGTATGGGTCGGTGGAGCATTACTTCTAAATCATCCGGTGGAAAGTAAAGCTCCTTTCTACCTCCTGGGTCCAGATGTGTTTTTGTCGGATGTGTGCAGTGAAAAATTCTGGTTATGTAGATAGAGGAGCACCGGTTGTGTTTGCAGGGGTCGGCTGTGGATGCACACATTTTATGGCCTCCACATGGTGATAAAAGCCTCGTAACAACACCTTTGATGCTCAGCATAAAATGCTTAGTGCATACCTTCATCGCCTGACAAAACAAGGATGTTTATGAATCCATCAATTTCAGTTACATAACGTCTACACAAAACCATAATGCTATTTACTTAGTTGTCATTTTTGTAGTAGCCTACTATTTGTAATTAAAAGTACAACGCAATAACCCAGTCCTTTCCGTGAAAGTATGCTGAAAATGTTCAAAAGCAGGGCAGATATTCAGCTCTCTCATTGAAATTTAAAAAGGTTTGCCCGCCAGGAACTGACACACTGGCATTAACACAGATGTATACACACAAACATACTGTACACACACACACAGTCACACACACACACACACACACACACACACACACACACACACACACACACACACACACACACACACACACACACACACACACACACACACACACACACACACACACACACACACACACACACACACACACACACACACACACACAAGCACAATTGTTAGAGAGGAACGATTGGCAGAGGCCTCCTTTAACAATGTCTGTAGGGCTGAAGAAGTGTGTGTTGTGCGTGTGTATGTGTGTGTGTGTGTGTGTGTGTGTGTGTGTGTGTGTGTGTGTGTGTGTGTGTGTGTGTGTGTGTGTGTGTGTGTGTGTGTGTTGTGCGTGTGTATGTGTGTGTGTGTGTGTGTGTGTGTGTGTGTGTTGGTGTGTGTATGCTGGGGGAAGGGGGGGGGTGATCTCACAGGGAAACGGATGCAGTAGACCAGCGGCACTGAGGTATAGTATAGCGCTAGACTATTCAGTCTTCCCCTGACATGTCTGCCACCCCTCCTGAATGTGTTCTCTGCTTCCACGTAATTAAAGGCCCTCACTTTAAACTGCCATTTATTGGGTCTAAATTCAGTGACTCGCCTTAAACACTCCAAGGAAATTGTTGCAGAGTACAAGAATGTACCTCCGAGCTCATCCCAAATGTTTATTCTGACTGTAAGAGGTGCAACAACTTTCCAGCCCTGTTTTGGCTTTCGGACTTCTCGGACTTCTTGGTCACTGCAGGGATTTGTTTTTATTGTAAAACAGTTAGCATCTGTTGTGTTTGGCTTACTGTTTACTTTGGCAAGCTCAGCAACATTATGTCTTCTTACCGTACTTGTGGCAGTGTGGGCAAGAGCACTGAAATGTGTGTGTGTGTGTGTGTGTGTGTGTGTGTGTGTGTGTGTGTGTGTGTGTGTGTGTGTGTGTGTGTGTGTGTGTGTGTGTGTGTGTGTGTGTGTGTGTGTGTGTGTGTGTGTGTGTGTGTGTGTGTGTGTGTGTGTGTGTGTGTGTGTGCGCGCCCCTGTGTTTTGGAGGCAGTCCATCAAGTGTGCACTCAGACACACTAAGGAACGTGCCAAGGAATGGAGCTAGCTTTCCCCTGGCAAAACAATGCTTTAGCCTTACAGGACAATGCTGTATGTTTTTCTCTTGGTGTCGTGCAATACCATGGTTCAGACCTGCATAAATTGACTATGTTATGTTGCTAGCTTCAATCCATCAGTGTAATTTTAGGTGTGGATGGTGGGGACATGTCCATACCACTTTTGAGATGAACGTAGCTTGTCGCCGCCACTTTATTACAAATATAATGCAAAACCTTATTACAAATCTAATGCAAAAAAGCATATCTGGGCAATTTGCCATTGTAATGTCCCTACCACTTTCCAAGTCAAACCTCCACCTTTGCTTCAATCACTCCTCAATGTTATGAGCCTGCCCCCTCCCCCTTCTTCCAAAAGAAATAGTGCAAAAGATCCCTTCGCAACATGCTCACATGATTAATGTGATGGTCATGCTAAATGTCATCTCGCATGGAGCATGCGGTGCACTTTTAATTAATCTATTGTCATACTCCGTCCTGGACTAATTGCACAATTGCTGAGTCATGAGGTCACGCATTGGACGTCATGGGTGCTTGTGAGCTTTGAAGTATAGAGTTAATCTACAAAGCCTTGCCGTAAGAGGCCTCTGCTTTGGGTAAGAAAATCAGTCATATACGTGTTTGATTAAAAATAATTTCATGCTTTGTAGCTGTATATATTTTTTGATTTGTGATGGAATTGGATGTGTATTTTCATTCCTATTTGACCTTAGCTCCTGCACGCACTGACCTGATAATGACGAAACATTTAAAATGCAGCCACTATAGCTCCATTATACTAATGCATTATAGAAACGTAAGAATTCTACGCTGGGTAAAGAATGTTATGCTATTATCTCTGACGTTACAAGAGAATAATATTGACTTTCGCTAAGTTGCAAGTCAGGAGCTGTTTCGGCTTAGTGGGCTGTGTCAGCAAATCACCCTTGAAAGTAGTCCATAATGACTGTGGTGTGCAATTGCCCACCTTCATGCCGAGCCAAAATCAACTATCATTGGTGCCTTGACACCTTCGTCCTTAGCGCTGCTCAACAGTGACTGGATAATTATTCGGACCTCCTCCTATCACATGTGAAAGTCATCCCATCACAAACGCACACAGACGCACACATGCACACACACAGACATAATGCACGCGCTCGCACACACACAGACACACACACACATACACACACACACACACACACACACACACACACACACACACACACACACACACACACACACACACACACACACACACACACACACACACACACACAATACAAACACAGGCGTGCATGAAGTAATTGGGAGAGGTCATTATTTCTGACAATGGGAATGGATGAGAGGCACAATTTTCATATGGAGGTGTTTCTATTTCTGTATACAGATACACACTCACTCTCTTTCACTCTCCCTCTCTCTCTTTTGCCTGTGTGTGTGTGTGTGTGTGTGTGTGTGTGTGTGTGTGTGTGTGTGTGTGTGTGTGTGTGTGTGTGTGTGTGTGTGTGTGTGTGTGTGTGTGTGTGTGTGTGTGTGTGTGTGTGTGTGTGCGTGTGTTTGTGTGTGTGTGTGTGTGTGTGTGCGTGTGCGTGTGTGCGTGTGCGTGTGTGCGTGCGATCATGCATGCGTGCAGATGCGTACATGCGTGTGCGTGTGCATGAGTGTGCTTGTGTGCGTGCGATCGTGCATGCGTGCAGATGCCTATGTTTGTGTAGTATCTGCGTATGTGCGTGTCTCTCTTTCTCCCTCACTCCCGCCCATCCAGTCTTTGTGTCTCAGTGTCACATTTTTAGGCCCCTTAAGTTAAACACTTTATTTTTGGGTTGCCTGAGAGGAGTAGAGTAGAGGGGTTTTCATTGTCGAGTGAACTAGGTCACCGCATTACACCGCAGATGCTTTGCCTGAATTTCATGGCCACTGAAATGGATGGGATGCCATTTAGGTACCATAGGCACATTATGTGCACATGGGAGGCCACTTGCTGCCAAAGCCTAGCTCACTTTGCTTCCCTGACAGGAAGTTGGGTGATTGAAGGCCCGGACTGAACTTGCAGAAGAAAGCAAAAGAAGGTCAAAAAAACGCCTGTGGACAGCTCCTCCTCCTCCTTTTTGCAATAGCTGTATTTCCCTTATCACCAATGCATTACCCGTATACTCTTTTTTTTTTTGGTTTAGCATTTCATAGTGAAATATATTAAAAATATATATGCTTTAGCTCAATAGCCCATGGGCGTGAGGCGACAGATGATGGATAGAGGAGGGAATGAATACTACCAATATACAGAATGAGCTTGTCTGACACATCATGCTGGACGTGCCCATGGCAGAGCTGAGAATAGCCCATTCGTCTTTGCATATTACATCTATCCACAATGCTGGCTGGAAGAGCCATTACAACCATGTCCTAAACAACAGCCATGGAGAAATGCCTTCTCTTGTAGGCTGTGCTCTGGAGCTGGCTGGCGAGAAACAAAAGCACAAAGAGTGATGTGTTGATTTTGCTGGCTGTCAGAAGAGCAAGAGCAGTGGCTGCAGGGGCTGATGGAGAGAGAGAGAAGAGAGAGAGAGAGAGAGAGAGAGAGAGAGAGAGAGAGAGAGAGAGAGAGAGAGAGAGAGAGAGAGAGAGAGAGAGAGAGAGAGAGAGAGAGGCAAAGGAAACAAACATAAGAGGAAGAGGGAGACAGAGGAAAAACAGACATTCCAGTAAATAGGAAGCCATTGGCAAGCTTATTATGAGCAACAGCCAGCTAAAAAAAGGACATTAAAAAGTACACGGACGCTCTCCCTCCACACCTTTCACAAACATAAACTAATTTCTGTGCACGCACGCACCCATGCCATATACATACAAACATGCACGTGCGCAAGTCATTTGGAAGCTTGTTTTCTTGTGCTGCCATTGCCGTGGGGGAAATACATGGCTTGAGGAGAGAGGCATGTAAGTGGAGTTGGCATAGTAGCATTGCCCATGGCCTCCCTAGGTGAGTGGAGCTGGCTGGACTCCCTGTGGAGAGGAGAGTGGGTTCTGCATGGCCTGCACATATAGCTTTCTAAAGCTATAAAGAAGGTGATTTCATTTTAATGATGGAAACACAAAGCACTACAGTATGTGTGAAAAAGAAAATCATAAAATACATACTGTTGTGTTTCACACACAAATGCACACACATACCGTATGTTGATATACTGGTACTTCGAAACATTGGCCAATGATAGCTCCAGGCAAGCCTGACTGTAGACTATAGGGTTTTTTCCACATACAAACCAGCTGTCCCGTGCCGTGTTGTGTTGAGCCAACGTGATCTCTCAGAATTCCGTGGAATGGACACAGATCTTTGGGACACGATCTCCGTGTCAGTGGTTGAGCTGAGTGGTCCTGAATGGTACTGTCAAACCAGCCTGGTTTGTGTTTCCATTACAAACCGTGTTACCCGGTGTATGGTTGGACTTACGTTTTTGGCGTTGTCACGTAGCATTACTTTGTGTAGGCTAGTTTACTCAACGTAAGGTCGATAGATATCTTCAAAGTAGGCTATATATAGTTTCAGCGACATCATATTTGGGTAATACAATGTTGATTTCTGCCTTCAATTTTCATATCAAAGTACAGTGTCAATTTAAAGAGCATTCCAAGAGAGATGATCTGGTGGCCGCTATGATTATTTTTTTGATTCACCAGTGAGGACGAACTGATGCGGATTCTAGGTAATAGGCTGCGAAAGACCCGCTCAGCTCACTTCAGCTGGTTTTTGTGCTGAGTTGAGCTGTGTCGTGTTCAATCGAAAAACAAAAAGTGGCGGCTGAGTCATGCTGTGTTAAGCTATACCGGTTAGAAAATGGGCAGTGGAAAAGAGACTAAAGAGAACAGAATAATATTAATATCCATACTATAGTTCCAAACTGAGAAATCGATATCGACCATACAACAGTGGTATTTGTACTCTCCAATACAGCTTGTCTAAACGGCACCGCATTGTGGTATCACCAAACGGTTCCACATGTCACGTCTGAAGTCACTGGCACGGCGATGGTGACAGTAACTGGTGCAATGCTCTCCGAAGCATTCTGCAGTGTTTTTCGTCCATTAGTGTTCATTGACCCTGATGGAATGATCCCAGTGCAACTGTGGAGGCATTTATCTGTAAATACAGAGCCAGGGCCGGGCTGCTGCCTGCTCTGCTCTGCTCATTACGGCTAGGGCTGAGAATCTACACAACCACTTTACACCGCAGCCCGGGATAATGATTTCCTGCACCACCACAGCCATTCGTATGGGCTGCGGGACACAAAGTCAAATGTGCCCAGTCTACTGGAAAAACAAATGAACACAATCGCCTCTCTCTCTCTCTCTCTCTCTCTCTCTCTCTCTCTCTCTCTCTCTCTCTCTCTCTCTCTCTCTCTCTCTCTCTCTCTCTCTCTCCCTATTCCATCACATTCTCTCTATCCATCTGTCCGCTTCTCCCATTCATTCTCTTCCTCACCCTGTGCCATTCTATCACTTTCTTCTCTCTATCGTCTTCTCCGCCCCCTATCTATTCCTGACGTTTTCTTGATCCTCTGTCTCTCCATCACCATCAATCCTTTCTTCTCTCCCCCTTTTTTGGATGCTTTCTAACAAGCAACTGTCATTTGTCAAGGCCCATTTAGACCAACATGGAGGGTGAGACCCGCAGGTTCCCAGAAACCAGAGCAAAGACTAGCTCCCTATTGCCATTCCACAACACATACCCTGCACGGCACACACACCCCATTGCCACACAGTATTTTCACTTTCCCTCCACCACCAATGGCTTTCACTGCCTGGGCTGGGAAGACTTTGTGATAAAAGTATCACCTGCCACAGCACAGCACAGAGCACAGAGCAGAGGCAGCACTGCAGCCCTCCAAAGGATTCAGATTGCAGTTGCCAGTTTCTGCCCTCCAGGAGGGCTCAGCTTTCGCATCCAGAGCATGCCAGGGCATGTTGTAACGGCAAGCCCCGGCCCCCACCACTCCACTGGGGGAAATATCAGATTCCCACTGCGATCAAAGCTGGTCGTCGCCCCTCTCTCAACCCCCTTACCTCACTTGTTGTAAACCAACCATGCAGCCCCGCCCCACCCCGCCGTGCCTTTTCCCTTTATACACAATACCAGTTATTCCTATTACTGTATGCATATGGTGGCGTTATTTCTCACTCAAATTCCATGTATCGTGTATACACATTCCTCTGCAAATAGGAGTCAATCTCTGTTTTGTTTCCTCATTACTAATTTTTCCACAAGAATAACATGAACAACACATCAGCATTCAGATACTAATTAGAAAGGTGGACAGCTCTGCATGATTTGATAAAGCTCCATAAGATAGGTTAGTACTATACTGTCCTCTGTTTCTAAAAAAATGATGTGGTTATTATAGTGTCATGCAGTAGGCCCTATATACCAGTATCTAATATAAAACATGCAGTCATTTTTTATTCAAGGTCTCGACAGGTCGAAGACCTTCGGACTACAGGTTTCCCAACAGGCCAGGTGCAAAAAGCGTTATGAATTTAGATAAAGATCTCTGGACCATCCTTTTAAATCCCTACCGGTACAGACAAGTTCTGTCCAGTAAACAGAGTTGGACTATGTATCCCCAAAGCCCACAACCACAGCACACCCCCACCAATTGCCAATCATGCTGCCCCACCCCACCTTTTCCCTTTATACACAATACCAGTTATTCCTATTATGCACACGCTGGTGTTATTTCTCACTCAAATTCCATGTATCGTGTATCCACATTCCTCTGCAATTAGGAGTCAATCTCTGTTTTTTTTCTTCTCGTTATTCATTTTTCAACAAGAATAATATGAATAATATGCAGTAAGAAAGTAATGTGAAACGTGGACAGCTCTCCATGATTTGATAAAGCTCCATCAGGTTAGTACTACACTGTCCTCTGTTTCTAAAACACAGATGTTGTTATTAGTAGCATCATGCAATATATACACCAGTATAGAATATAAAACATGCAGTCATTTTTTTTAGTCAATGTTTATTTATTGAAATTTTTTTCCAAGTGTATACCAAACAATCAATATGAAGGTTTGAATACAAAATGGACAAAAAAGAGAAGACAAATAAAACAAACAAACAAGCACACAAAACAAAAAACCCCAACAAAAAGAAAGCCCATAAATAGTCACCTTATTCTTCCTGAAAAGAAAATTACTCAGAGTCCATGTTAATTGTCCAATGTTCTGCACAGGATCTCAAAAAACATGCAGACATTTTTTATTCAAGGTCTCGACAGGTCGAAGACCTTCAGACTACACAGGCTTCCCAACAGGCCATGCGCAAAAAGTGTTATGAATTTAGATAAAGATCTCTGGACCGTCCTTTTAAATCCCTACCGGTACAGATAAGTTCTGTCCAGTAAACAGAGTTGGACTATGTATCCCCAATGCCCAACACACCCCCACCAATTGCCAACCTCAGTAAGCTGGTCTGGCATTAGCACTGACATCACAATGCGTTGGCAAACAAGCAGGAGGACAGTGAAATGTGTGAATTAAAACTCCTTTGGAAGTGTACTTCCAAATGCTGGCACCACCTAGACGCAGGTCACTAAACTGATCCAAGTAGACAACAAAGGCAGGATGTGTCCTACTTCTCTTGTAGGCGATAACACATAATGAAGCTGAGAATCGTTGAAGGCTGTGTGTTTCTTACTAAACGCTGTCCTCCTCTGTCTGCCCACAAGAGAATTTGTGCTCACACCCTTCAGAGAACATTTAATTTATTTTGGCGTTAGTTATCACTTTGCTTAAATAGGCTAAGTATAATCTGAAGAGAAGCGTTTGTCTTCCTGTGGTATGTGGGGGTAATCTTCCACAAAATAAAAAGGCTGAACTCTGAGCAGCTTCACTAACTGGACAGGTATGAGGAGAGCAAAGGGAAGAGAAGGATAAAAAAGTAGGGCATACATAACAAGCAACCTCTTTATGCATCACGGCCACCGTTATCAGCACACCTTCACAGGGGTCTGGCATGGAGCTATGACCTTCATCACCGCTAATTAACGATATCTCACCATACACGCCTGCCACTTTCGTCCTGACTCTTTTTCAACTCCTCCATGTTGTGTCGTTGTGAGTTATTGTTTACTTGACATGGTGCCTGCCGAACACATCTTCCAGCCATTTTGAGACACCATTTGAAGTGCACTTGTTATGTAAATGAGAAAGTACAGAAGTAATTGGATGTAAAATAACACTGGCAGGACCGACAAACAAAAACTGCCAGTCAAAAGCAACAATCCCGGTGGAATCCCATTTATTGTTGCTGCTGCAGCTTTCTAAAACTAATTGATGGGTGATTAGTTTTTGCTTCTTGTTAGCATTTCAGACTTCCGTAATTATTTTTTCCTCAAACAGGCATTCATTTAATGTTTGGAAACTTCTGAGAATAATATCAAATACTTAAAGGTGCACTCACAGTGTAATATTGTTAGTTGTTTATTTCCAGAACTCATGCCCATTTCACAAATGCTACCTTTTTCATGAATACTTACCACCACCATTACATTACATTACATTACATTACATTACATTACATTACACAGCATTTGGAAGACACTTTATAACCAGACTTACAAATGAGGACATAATCATAGACAACATCACTAGCAGATTCAAGTGCACAGGAAAAATACAGAACAACAAGTGCAGATGCAGAGAAGGGTTAGTTAGTTTCTTTTTTTAAAAAAAAGTATAGTAGAGTACATACGCACACATACACATCATGTCAAGAGTCTGGCCTGGGGGAAGGGCAGCTCAGCACCATTCAATTATTCATTATGACTGGAGAAATTGCACATTTCATAGATCAGGGGGATCTTCTCCATTGTCCGCCATTTTGAATTTCCAGAAATGGACATTTTTAGCTGCAAAACTTACTGTACTTTGGTCATACTAGCAAATATTAGTTTATTATGTAGTAAATATTAATGGAAAGATCAAATATGGCAGTAGTCCGCCGTTTCATTGAGCAGCATAGTTGTAATACCTACTGTACTCTGGTCACCATCCTACTCAGTGCACCTTTAACTCGTTAAGACACGCCGTTATAAATAAACCAGAATGGCGAGTCATAGTGCATTACTAAAGACAATGTGTTAGGTCATAGTAGTGTAGTACTATGATAGTTAACTTTTCAATGACTATTACAGCGTGCCACATAATGTACGTATGGTGTACATTATGGGGCTACGCTGCACTCAGATTTTATGATATACAGTTTGTTGGAAAGCTTCCCCTCACTCACTGGCATGCAAATCAAATCTACACTGAAATTCTTAGTTCACTCAGGACGTTATGTACTGGAAGCCTACTGCTGCTGGTATGGAAATTGGGTAACGCTTTACTTTACGGTACAGTAAGTACTGTGTACTTTCTGTGTAACAACAAGTTAACGGAGAGAAGTTACATCGTATCTAACAGGTAAGAAGGGGATAAATACAAAGCAAATAGGCCTACCAAGTTATACACATATCTCAAGAATTACTATGAAACTGCTGGGCATTTTCTAACCATCTAATCATCGAACTTCTCTCTGTTACTGTTATTCCATTATGGTACTTACTTTATAATTACACCCTTTTTACCCTTTAGATGCCATGTTACTTCTCTCTGTTACCCTGTTGTTACCAAGAAAGTAGACAGTAATTACATATGGTAAATGCACCGTAAAGTAAAGCACTACCGGAAATTTTGAAGCAAACCAAAGCAGCCCTATCTCATGAACAGACATTCTCCCTCTAATATTCAATTTATTCAGTCCAGTCATACAGCTACTGTCTTCCTGCCTCGGGCCTAACCTTAACTCTCCATTATTCACCCAACCAGAAATACTAGGCTGTATTTTATAGTGTGCATTTTCAGTAGTTTTCTTTTTGGGACCTTTTTTTTAGACTTTTCCCTTCTTGAAATGATATAAGATGGATCAGCAAGAGAATGTATGCTACATCAACAATGAGACGTACATAACGCCACTTCATCACATATCTAATCTATCTCCATAGATAGAGATGCCTACTGCATGTATTAGTCTTTTTGCACTTGTGCACATCTGGTGCTCGCTGAAACGTGCAAACAGAAATACTACGCTACATTTTATAAAGTGTATTTTCAGCAGTTTGGGACCTTTTTTTTTAGACATTTCCCTTCTTGAAATGATATAACAGGTGGATCAGCAAAGCAATGTGAATGCACTGTACATCAATGAGACCTGGTACATACTGCCACTTCATAACATCTAATCTGTGATCTATCTTCACAGATAGAGATGTCTACTGCTTGTATTAGTCTTTTTGTACTAGTGCACATCTTGGTCAGTGCTTGCTGAAAGCAAATGTCATTTGGATAATGCTGTCTGTCTGGACGAAGTGTAAGCATTGCAAACACACTGAGCATGCAAATTTTAAATGCATTAAATGTTTTTGTATTAAAGTGATTACTTACTAAGTGCAACTTTTGAGCAACAGTACTGAATAACAACATAGGTATGCTGTTTACTCATAATCACCTCTGTCTTGCATCACTCAGATGTTAGGGAACTAACTTTCAGTTTGCATCGCTAGCAACAGCAAGTCCTTTGTTGGAATACAACTATTTTCTTGCCACATGCCAAATAACAGCCGCAAGTCAAAAGCTGTTGACATTTCAATTAAAAGTGCTTTTTGAAAGTAAAAGCACAAGACACCAGAAATATAATAGATCATGTTATGATGTTTCATTTAGCTGTCAAAATCTCTCTCTCTCTCTCTCTGTCTGTCTGTCTGTCTGTCTGTCTGTCTCTCTCTCTCTCTCTCTCTCTCTGACATTGCAACAATATAAGAGCTTCACATAGGCCTACTGACGCGAAGTATATTTTCCAAACGTTGGAAAGAGGTTCTGTAACATAAAATGTGGTTTCAACCGACATGTACGATCTCATTCCAAGTGATTGGTCTGCCTGAGTGAAGCCGGTGAGAACTAGCACAGTTTGGTAAGAATGAAGGGAACAAAATAAATCCCATGTGCATTTCAGCTGCACAGGCAGAATTGAAAGGGGCTTTTACAATGCTATGCATGCTGTAAAACATAAGCAAGACCATTGAATAGTTGTTGATATCGATCTGTATTGCAAAAATGTCGCCTTCAATAACCTCGTTCTCACCCCTGCGAGAAGACCAGGGCAGAGGTTAACTCTCCTGTTGTAAGTTGCCCAGCGCAAGCCTTTTGTTGCACTTACAGCTGATGCCGTGCCCGCTTCAATCAGTAAGCCCTTGAGTTCAAAGGTCAACCTTTTTTTTTCTCCCGGAGTAATCGTTAAGGCCCAGTTTTACCCAGCACTAGGGGCTAATGGACCTCTAACCATTCCATCTAAGATGCATCGACTGCCTTAGGACCCCATAGCCCCTAACCTGTGTGCCTGTACCATATCTGTCTGCGCTCATTAGGCCCTGTGCATATTTGGCTGAGCAATCACCCAGCTCCTGCCAGCTCCTATTAAAAGAGATCCATACACCCACACCAAGCCGTTCAATCAACCCGCGTTCACCGGCGTTACACCATCTCACCTTGCCCAGCAACATGTTGAGAGCATGTCCAGAGACAATTCCAGATAGATACGATATTATTACATGTGGACTGTGCGTGTATTGACGTGTGTATTGGTAGCACAAATGCGGGAGGAGAATGCAGTTACATGCAAAGATAGCTGAGGGTATGCTACACTGACAGTCAACCTTCTGATGAACCCCTAAGTTGATCTGCTATTCTTATATTGCTTTCAGTTTCCCATTCCAGAGCTGTATAGTACAACATCTAAACAAGGGTGAAATGCCTCACTAAACTCATTGCTCCTGTTTCCAAATGCAGACAGTCAGGCACAGTGTGTAGAGAAACACCTTCAGTGGAATGCAGACAGAGCTTTTGTTATTCCAGAGAGTCATGTGGTGATACTGCTGGGTATGGCAGTGTCCGGACAAAGCCGAATGTGTTTAGTAAGCAGTAATATGTCTCAGAAGGAGGATAAAAAGGTGCTGGGTAAGCTGGGCCTGGGTTTCACAGTGGAATATGAAATACGCATATCACTCCCGGCTTCAAAATAATGACCGAGTTAAGACGGTATAATGGTTGAGCAATTAGAAATTTAGATCAAATTTTAGTCTCGCAAATGACAGGCAATTTAGTAGCCCCCTATTACTTAGCCTCGGTGGTGCAGAGAAGGCAGCCGCAAAAGAAATGACCAAGGTGACAACAGATCATTTAGGGACAAGTTTAAATGTGGCTACAGTACGAGCACCCCCCAGGCCCCAGATATGGCAGGGCATCTGTCATGCACAGCTACAAGGTGATATGAGCGCTCTCTGTGTTCATGGTGAAAACCCAGAGTGCAAAAAAAAAGGGGGAACAAGGTTTATTAACTCCAACACAGGCTCAGGCTCGCCATGAGGGAACTGAGGGTTAATGCAAGTCGTATTCATCTGATCCAGGAGCAGCCTTCTTCCCCTGGGCCCCCTTACTGCCTCACACTGTAATATGCAATACTGGTTTGCTATGCTTGCTGCTAGGATCATCATGAGTGGGTGTGGTAAAGGGCTGGGGTGCATTTCTCGAAACCAATGTTGGGTAACACTTTATTTTAGGGATACATCTATAGGCACTAATACATACAATATGAATGCCTGCATACGTAACTTGTAAGGCATGTACTAAGCAAACGCTAAGGCCTACTAGGTCCTTACTAAGGTTAAATTGGTAATAAATCCCTTATTGTGCATGGAGAAGACATTTGCGAATACATGCCTAACAAATGTTTGATTTTGCTTAGTACATGCCTTACAAGTTACTTGTACAGGTGCATTGTATGTATTAGTGCTAATAGATGTATCCCTAAAATAATGTGTTAGCCTACCCAAAATTGCTTACTAAATTAGCTACTTTGTTGTTTTCAATGCATTTTTCCATTGGCAACTACCGAAGTTGCTAACAGGCTGACAACCTCTCTTTTGAGAAATGCCCCCCTGATTTACTGTAGGCTATACCGTAATTGTGCAACATCATGTATTTCAAACAATGTTTACATAAACATGTTGATAGATATATAATAATGGATATGCTGTTACTGTACATTATACAAGACACTGTGTCTATTCAGTTGTTAGGTATTCTGTGATGTCTTATATAAATACACACGGAATACAAAACAATTCTGTAGAATATAAACATCTTTCATTTGCAATACAACACCCCAGATGAGATATTTAAATAACCAAGCCAGGGATGGCACAAACTCTGATACTGTCATGGCACTAATTTTGAAAACTAATGATTCAATTACCTTGCACCACATGTGTGGGTATTCTAGCAAACAAACATTGTCAAGTGTGGAGATATCAGCAAGAGTTCCCTGTGTGGTTGCTGTGAAGTAGGTTACTAGCCGTTTTAACAGGCCTTCTGATTGAGACATCTGGATGCAAATCTACTTTTGTCATTAGGCTTTTTCAGTTCATCTTAATTCGATTTTTCCGGCGATTTCCCTATATAGCCGCATTTAAACAAGCCCAACACTTTCAGAAGAGTTCTGGATGGAATCATAATTTGCTAAAAGGATCCCCTTTAAACCATAACAAGATATTCACTTGAATTTCTGAGCAGTGTGCTCACGATTAAGCATTCTAATTACACGGCCGTTCTAGTTACTAATGGTCGGCTTATCCTTGTCCCAACTTTCCAGCATCCATACAGTATATTTCTTGAGTTTGATAAGATTCAAACAATAACATTAAGGGTGCCTCATATACGTGTGCGTGGGCTTGATATTTGCACAGGGTCAACACACTCTCTGCAAATTACCAGGCACAGTTTGCCTTGGCCCTGGCAACAACCACCTCCTCGAGGTCTGCGTGCGGAGGCTTCCCGCATCTCCTCCAGGACGTTGCCGACGATGAGATGAGGCGAGGCGGCCGAGGCGAGGCGAGGCGGCAGGGCTGGACTGGCCATAGGGCATACAGGGCATTTGCCCGGTGGACTGATGATGGTTTTGTGAGGCTGCTAATGACTTTGGCCTGGCTTTGCCCTTTATGTAATGGTATCAGTCCTCATGACGATACAGCAAACATCTCCGCACAGGCTTCATTGTCTTTCTCAATGCCTGGCAGACTGGTCTTGGCTAAGAATGCCCGGCCTGTTTTTTCAGCCCAGTCCAGCCCTGCGAGGCGGCCTGCTCATAAGGAGCCACTGGAATATGCAGATGGGCTTTTTTACCGTGCAGTATTAATCTAAGAAGCAGCCCGAGTAATTATCTAGGGTGGTGTGAGTTTTTCAAAGAGATGTGCGAGTGATTGCACCATGTGGAAAAGCAGAAATGTGTTTTGTGGAGATAGAACAGCTGGACAGTCGAGCAATAACAGATCATTGATCCCTGGATACTGCAGTGTTTTCTTTAGTTTTTTTTTTCAGTCGACGCTTTTCAATGTGTGATGAACAAACAGCCGGGATGCACAACCCAGCTCTATTTTGTGCAGCCCCTTTCAGACATCATATCAAGCACATGGCAGAGAGACAATGTAGGCCTATGTACTGATGTGGGGTAATTATCTGCATTTCTGTGCCATGAAAAATACATTTCTATTTTGTTTTTTTATCTAAATATTATCCGCAGTGTAGTGTGTTCTCATAATAACATGTGCTTGGTAAAGGCAGCGTCAGCCGATTAGCTGCACTATATTGCTGATTTCAGCTAGCATTTTTATGCTAGTGCTGTTATTAGGCTACAGAGAGAAAGCATGGTCTTCAGCTCCCCCCCCTCCTCTCTGTCACTTGCTGTGCAGGCACTCTCTCTCTCTCCCTCTCTCTCTTTCCCTCTCTCTCTCTCTCTCTCTCTCTCTCTCTTTCTCTCTCTCTCTCACACTCACACACACACACACACACACACACACACACACACACACACACACACACACACACACACACACACACACACACACACACACACACACACACACACACACACACACACACACACCTTTATTCTTGTCAAAAGATAAGGATCTGTTGTCAAAACCCCTATCAATCACCCAATCGATCGGCGTTTTTTTTCACCTTCCTGATAATTACAGCAAAACACTTTGCCACAGTCGGGCATTTAATCTCAGACCCAGGTCCATTTATCCCCAAAATGCTTATTTTTCTCATGCGTGGTGACATGTCCCTACGGCATGCCTTTAATTATATTTGTTGGAAACTTCTCATCATATCCACACATCAAGTCAACAGCGGAGAATTACATCGCGTATTGAAAAAGTTTTAACACCCTTATACTCAAGTGCTCCGCTTTTTAGCTGTATTCAAGCCACTGCGTCTAAACCATGTGCTTCAACAAAATAGTAATGATGCAAGAATTACATGGTGCAGTATATTCATTTCCATCTCCTGAGCCCATTCCCTTATTTCTTCATTAAATAAGATCATCACCTCCTCCGAGTCATTGTTTCTCTGGTTGTTTATTTCCCGCGGAGAATGGGATTTTGGATAGAGAGGGGAGGAGAGGTGAAGAGGAGACGCCAGCTATACATGCAGCAGGGAGATATAATTCTGCTTCGTTCATTATCTCGCCGCTTGCCTATCTGAGACAGACCAAGTAAAGGCCAGATGATTCTCAGAGGTCGCATAGACCAGGGGTGTCAAACTCAAATTCAAATCGGGCAAAAATCAAAATCTGCAATGAGGTCGCGGGCCGAATTCAATATTTAAAATACACTGAAATTATGAATACAGTAGACGTAAAGCTAGGCAAATAACACGTTCCCATCATATGTACTCAAACTATACTGCAATGTGCTAGTAAGGGCCTACACACTAATCTGGCTCATCTGACTCATACTTCCTGTGATGCACACAATTTTGCCTTTAAGTCATATTTTCCACATATTAATGGTGTATGTGGGCCAACTGTAATACACATTTGAAATGATCTCGCGGGCCAAATAAAATGGCTCCGCAGGCCAAATTTGCCCCCCGGGCCTGAGTTTGACATCCCTGGCATAGACCATGATGAACAACTCTAGGCCTCTTCATTGACACAGAGTCACCTTTGAATAACCCGCAACTGAGTTGTTTACTTGACTTGTTTACATGTTGTTGTTTACATGCCTTTCCCAGCAACAAAACTCCTGCTGCTATTGTTACAGTACAGTATGAGACCTCCAGTGCTGTGAATCAAGTTCGGGGCTGTAGACAGCTGGTGGGTTGCTGAGTCGCGGGAAACATAACGTGGAGATGCATGAGTTCAGAGAGACATTCGGCCTTGTGTCGGTTGGTACACCTGCTTTGCCATATCCACATATACAGATGAGCACGCACGCACACACACACACACACACACGCACACACGCACGCATGCACGCACGCTCGCGCACACACACACACACACACACACACACACACACACACACACACACACACACACACACACACACACACACACACACACACACACACACACACACACACACACACACACACACACACACACACAAACACGAACACAAGCAAGCGCAGACATATGCAAAGCAAGCCAGACACCGTGAGCTCCTGCAGCTGTAGACGAGGTGCAACATCTTCCCCACAACGCTCCTCTTACATAATGAATGCCTTTATGTGCTAGTAGTGGAAAACATAGCTGATACTTCCTCCGGGTTTTCAGCTGGTACTGCAAAAGGAGACCCTACCGAGTGTGTGATAGCCATCAGGGCTGGACTGGGGGAAAAATAGGGCCCGGACACTTTTGGCTTAAAGGGCCCCTTCATAATTAGCGGCGCAGAACTGACCCGTGCCCTCGTGGGCCCCTATTTTCAGAAATGTTAAAAAAATCAATTACATTTCTGAAAATAGGGGCCCACAAGGGTGCAGGGACCACCGGGAAATGCCCGGTATGCCAGATGGCCAGTCCAGTCCTGATAGCTATCCACCACTGGAGACTTCAATCAGTCTGGCTTTAGTGAATGGCTACCCTAGCTCTGAGTCTGAACCTAACTCACACTGACGGTCTGTTTACAATTTTCTGATGACAGGCGGGCAAACAGTGTGAACTAGACAACAGACAAAATCAATGTGTGCGTGTCAGTGAGATATAGTAGACACACATGCAACAGGCCATCAACTATTTTTTTTTGTCTGGGAAGTTAGCACAAAGACCTTGCGTGTTGTAAGACTGCTTCTGTTCCATGCCGATATCAAACCTAAAATCTGTTGCCCTATTCAAAAAAAATATTTTTATGGTCTGTTTTCAGCAGGCACACAGTCTATGATATTAAAAGGGGAAAAAACATCATATTTGTTCATTTTTTTACACACAAAAAATCACCATTGAAAGTGTCTACATACTTCAGCCTGCTACTGGGTGTCTTAGATCCTGCTGAGGGTCAGCTCATCCTGTCTGTCTGTCTCATCCCGAAAATAGCTCAAAATGAAGCCTTTGAGTTGATTGTTATGACAAGATCAATATTAAGCACTCAGACCTGCTGACAGAATATCAGAAATCAGCATCAGCCTCTGCCTCAGCCTCAGCCTCAGCCTATGCCTCTAGCTCTGCCTCTCTGTCTCTATCTCTATCTCTGTCTCTGTCTCTGTCTCTGTCTCTGTCTCTGTCTCTCTCTCTCTCTCTCTCTCTCTCTCTCTCTCTCTCTCTCTCTCTCTCTCTCTCTCTCTCTCTCGCTCTCTCGCTCTCTCGCTCTCTCTCTTTCCCCCTCCATATAAACTCTCCAACATGTTTATGAAATGATGGTTGTGGCACGTAAAGAGTACAAACACTGCATTTCACCTCACACGAGAGACAAATGACTTGTGCACAGCTAGCCAGTCAAGAACTCCACACGGTATATTAGGATGCACTAATACCTCCCTTCGCTTGCCAAATGGATGCCGTGCCAGATGGCACACCTGGCTTTAACTCACAGAGGACAAACTGCAATACAAACCACACCAACTTTCAGGGCAGCAGCACACCTGTTTATGGACCCGCTCTTCTATCCTAATTCGGAAGGGGTCGTAGCGTTAGCGGTAGCAGCCATCTTTGTGCTGCGGTGTGTGCCGTGCAGCAGCCGGGTGATGAGTATGTGATCATTCAGACATATTTGCTAACCTACGTAGCATTGCCGCCGCGTGTTGCCAGTGGCTGAGGCTTAGCAGCTGTGACATGGCTTCCCATCTGGTGATAATCAAGTAAGTCCTCAAGACGTAGACATACACACGCACGTACACGTGCACACAAAAACACACACATATGCACACATACACACACATACACACGCATGCATGTGCACAGACACACTGACACAGACACAGACAGACAGACAGACAGACAGACAGAGACACACACACACACACACACACACAAACACAGACACAGACACAGACACAGACACACACACACACACACACACACACACACACACACACACACACACACACACACACACACACACACACACACAACACACACACACACACACACACACACACACACACACACACACACACACACACACACACACACACACACACACACACACACACACACACACACACACACACACACACACACACACACACACACACACACACACACAATGTAAAACAATGAAGACACACATTACTTCTTAATTGTTGAGTTATTCCACATTGGATTCCAGAGGAGTTTTGCTTTTTCTTCTTGGCTCTGCTCCCCGTGAAGGTATCTGAATAATGCAAGATGCACATTAAATGTCAGGGATGAAATTCAACATTTCTACTATTGTCTCTCTGGCATTTTCCGTTACTTTTTATGCATTTTATAATTAGGTCTAACCTCAGGAGAGGTGAAGTTGCAATAAGGTGGTAGTGTGTGAATTTCTTCGGTGCAAGACGGTGTCACTTTTGAGAACTTGGGTTCATTTGAAAGGCAAATTTTGTGCAAGGTGGTGAGCGAGGAGGGGGGGGGGGCAGTAAGCTCAGCCATTTTCATTTTTCTTCGCCGTGGTCTGCTCTCGAAAGCGTTGGACAATGTCAAATATGGTAAGCAGCCTTGAATTGCTGCTTGCTGTGTAACTCTTGAAGGTCACCCGATTTCATTTTGTTCCAGTGCTGACATGTGATGGTATTAGCATTAATATCTTTTATCTCTTGTGCTGCTTGGCGGACGTCCTATCATCGGCGTGCGGCGAGATGAATGAGGGTGCGCTTCTGGACGAGAGTTCCACACAGGGGTCATGCACTATAGGGAAGCCATGATCGTTTCTGAAAAAGAGTTGTAACTCCCCGCGCGCGCGTGTGTGTGTGTGTGTGTGTGTGTGTGTGTGTGTGTGTGTGTGTGTGTGTGTGTGTGTGTGTGTGTGTGTGTGTGTGTGTGTGTGTGTGTGTGTGTGTGTGTGTGTGTGTGTGTGTGTGTGTGTGTGTGTGTGTGTGTGTGTGTGTGTGTGTGCGTGCGTGCAAGGGTGTGTGCGTGCATGAGTGTGTGTGTGTGTGTGTGTGCCTCATGGGGGCCGCTAGGGGGGGGGAGTGGTACAGATTCTAAGGGCCCAAGCACTGACAGGGGCCCTTAAAGGGACAGTTTGGTCAATTTCAACATGCAGTTGTAATGCTCACACTACCCTGGACTTGTCAGTGCCTGAGATTTTTTTTTCTTCTTCTTCAGCCGTTTCCGAGATCCTGGTCATTGTAATGGGGGCAGCTCTTTGTTTACATTTCAAAAAAACATTTTTATTTATTCCCAAAAACATCCAAAAGGTTATAAAACATCAGCAGACAACTAGCAAACATAAGTACCTTTTGGGAAAATATTTGGAGTTGGCCTATGTTTCATTTTTAAAAAATGTAAACAAACGCTGCCCCCATTAGAATTGCTCATATCTCGGAAAGGGCTGAGCCAAAAAATGTGGCATCACCAGGTACTGACAAGTCAAGGGTAGTGTGAGCAATACAACTGCATGTTGAAATTGACCAAACTGTCCCTTTAAGGGAGCCTAGGCACTGAGAGGGGCCCTTAAGGGGGCCCAAAACTTTAATCTTTCATGGGGCCCAACATTTCTGGCAGCGCCCCTGGTGTGCCTGTCTGTCTGTCTGTCTGTCTGTCTGTCTGTCTGTCTGTCTGTCTGTCTGTCTGTCTGTCTGTCTGTCTGTCTGTCTGTGTGTATCTTTTTGTTCGTCTGTCTGCCTGTATGTCTATTACTACTGTTTACTTTGGCAAGCTCAGCAACATTATGTCTTCTTACCGTCCTTGTGGCAGTGTGGGCAAGAGCACTGACGTGTGTGTGTGTGTGTGTGTGTGTGTGTGTGTGTGTGTGTGTGTGTGTGTGTGTGTGTGTGTGTGTGTGTGTGTGTGTGTGTGTGTGTGTGTGTGTGTGTGTGTGTGTGTGTGTGTGTGTGTGTGTGTGTGTGTGTGTGTGTGTGTGTACTTATGTGTATATGTGTGTGCGTGTGCATGTATATGTGTGTGTGTGTGTGTGCATGTGTGTGTGTGTGTGTGTGTGTGTGTGTGTGTGTGTGTGTGTGTGTGTGTGTGTGTGTGTGTGTGTGTGTGTGTGTGTGTGTGTGTGTGTATGTGTGTGTGTGTGTGTCTGTCTGTCTGTCCTCCTGTCTGTCTGTTTGTATTTCTGCTTGTCTGCTTGCATGTCTGTCTCTACATGAATGCTCTTTTTGTCACTCAAGTGTGCCCATTTTGTCTGGCTTAGGAATGGCAGAAGCAGGGGGATGTTGGATGGCAAGCATTTGGGCTTCAGGACACATAACATTACTCTCCAAAGGAGCCTACGGTACACGTTGCCACATAACATATTACGGCCTGCACTAGACTGCACATTGTGCTTTGTCACTGTACAACGGCAGACTTTAATTTGCACGTGTTGCTCTGTAATAACTAAAAGCTGTTTCAGGGAAAAAAAACACTATTTCACCCTCCCCTCAGCTCTGGCGTGATGAATAGCATGATGTTTCATCCTCTCTGGTCTCCACCACTGTCACAAGCGGTGATGAATGTCGTTGGCATAATCATGTGACTCAATATTCTACAACTCACAACCCAATGTAACACCATTGTCCACCTTTTGTTTTTGGATGGCAAAGGCAACTGACAGAGACAAAAAGAGGTTTGAAGTATTTTCGCCAGTACGGTATACCAAGAGAGCAATTTTAAATTTCTCTGACCCTCTCCTCTCCTCTTCTTGCTCTCGCTCGGTCTCTCGCCTCGGGGTGATTTTGTTTTGAAAACAAATGTAGCTGTGCGTTTTGTTCCCTTTTTTCTTGTAATGATGACGGGAGAGGCAGCAGAATGAAAGCATCGATGCATACAGGCAGGGTGCACTGCAGTCACAGGGCTAGAGCAGCAGCATGCAGTGCAGTCAGGCTTCAACAGAGATAGCAGATGAGAGATGGGACAATTTACACAAGTGGAACAACAGAAAGAGAAAAATATTTTTCCATTTTGAATGTATATAATATACTGTATATATATATATATATGTATATATATATATATATATATATATATATACTGTATATATATATATATATATATATATATATATATTCAAAATGCTCTCTTGGTATACTGGCGAAAATACTTCAGCCATCTTTTTGTCTTTGTCAGTTGCCTTTGCCATCCCAAAAAAGTGGACAATGGTGAGGTAGATGTTACATTGGGTTGCGAGTTGTAGAATATTGAGTCACATTATTTATGCCAACGGCATTCATATATATAGGACAATATGTCTTGCATTGTGACAGGCTGACAGAGATTCTTCATGACATGATGACCCAAGTGCTGAAACACAGGGGGAAAAAATCACACTTTTTGATATAAATTAAATTACTGTAGACATATCTTTTCTTTAAACCTTCGCACGATTATTCTTAAAAATCTGTGCAACGCTCCATTGCTATGCAAAACGTGAACAACTGCTATGCTAGATGGCTTCATGCATCATTTAGTATCCGAACATGCATCTCCCCCCCTGTGAAATCAATTCTCATTGTGAATTTGGAGAAGATTATAAACAGTGTCTTGGAATATTGATGGTGCCATCCCTCTTGTGTAGTATGCCCCTTTCTATATGCATCACAGTATGCAGCGTCTGATTGTGTATTGCTGATATTCTCATACAATTCATTAATATGAGGTCCCTCAAGAACGCTATTTTTTTAGTGATTCATCTGTGACTCTCTCCACCTCCCTCCTCTCCTGCAACTGCAGATTTAATCATTTAATATGTCTCTTGCCTCACAAACTAGATAGTTATCAAGCCTCCGCTGGGTTTGGGGCTCAGATTGTCGAAACCAAGTGGACAGGCAATGCTTGATTAAATCAGTTATTATTTTACGTCTCAAACAAGATAAAACACCAATAACTCTATTGCTGTGATGGCTGCATTCATTCATTGACAAGTTTTCTCCAGAAAAATATTGCTCCTTTCTGTTATGTTCTGTAGGCCATGTGTCTATGGACGGTAGAGAGACAAAGGCATATTGTATGTATACTGTTTTTAACCATATGCCTATGCATACTGTTTTCAGCCATATGCCTATGCATACTGTTTTCACCCATATCCCTATGCATACTGTTTTCAGCCATGTGCCTATGTATACTGTTTTCGCCCACATATGCCTACTGTGGGCATTTGCTTCATTCCTTTGCATATGGCAGCAGCAGTTTGCCCCTAGCACTCTTCAGCATCCCCCTTAAAGTGGCATAACGGCACATCCTTCACCATCTCTCTCTCTCTCTCCCTCTGCTTCTCTTCTCTTCCCTGCTGCACTACAGGTCAGAGGGGAGCAGCAGAAGAATGCTGGTCCTGGGTGCCCAGGGGCAGGATGTCGTTGCACTGGCAGAGAGTCGCGGCCGTTAGATGGTTCCTCTTGATGCTCTTGTGGCAGTGGGCATCCCTGGGCCCCCTCAGCTGGGTGCTGGCCCTGGCTGAGCCCCACAACCCCCACCCCTCCTCGCCCTTCTCCTCCGTGGCCGGCCGCAGCAGTGGCCAGCTGGACTGGCTGCTGTCCGACAAAGGGCCCTTTCACCGCTGCCCGGAGTACACCGAGTTCAAGGAGCGCTTCCAGCAGGGCTTCAGCACCCGCTACAAAATCTATAGGTGAGGAGCTGGATGTGTGTTCGCCAGTAGGCTACATAGTAGGAGTGTGTATTTGTGTGGGTCTGTTTACGTAGGACTTGTATGGGTCTGCAGCTTTGACTTTGTCCTCTGAGACAGTGACATGATGTGTATTCACGAGTAGGCAGAGGCGATTCTAGGGTAAGTTTTATCTGACTCCTGCCATCTGTGTGAGGAAAGGGAACGCCTCTGCGTGTAATTACTGAACGCTGCCAGATGATGTAAATTAGGTTAGGGTAAGTCGGGGCCCCAAGGCAAAATTCAAACGAATGAACATTCACAACAAATCACCACTACTGTAGTTTTAAGTCTGTTAGTCTGAGGCTGTTATTCACCTCCTACAGGCCTCGCAGCCCCAAGCGGCTCCCTACCTAGCCTGGTGACAAGATCTTCAAGTTGGCTATATAGCAGTATGAGTGTGTATTTGTGTGGGTCTGTTTACGTAGGACTTGCAAGTGTGTCTGCAACTTTGGCTTTGTCCTCTAAGACAATGGTATTTACCCTGATTTAAGGACCTAGCAACATGAAAGACAGGAGTAGAGAGGGTGGGTTGATGACCATTTTGCAGCCACTTCAGTAACTGTCAGAAGCAGCAATATTACAGGAGGATGCAGCTCATTCCCCTGCGCCTCGTCTGCAGAAAACCCTCAGTCTTATGCCAGTGATTAACACAACGCACCCTAGATGTGTGTGTGTGTGTGTGTGTGTGTGTGCGTGTGTGTGTGCGTGCGTGCGTGCCTGCGTGCCTGCGGGCGGGTCGGGCGGGCGGGCGTGCGGGCGGGCGGGCGGGCATGTGTTTTGTGGTGGGGTAGGGCATCACAAAAGGACTTCACTTTTCACTCTGGAGCCAATATTGTGACACAATGTCAGTGTTTTGGCTGCGCGCTATACCAGTGTTGTCGTATGAATGTACAATAATGGAGCATCCCTAAGTGTGGGCAGATGTAGCTTTTCATGACATAAGTGGGACAGGAATCAGCAGTGCCTCCCACTCATGACAAGTGACAGGGCGTCTGATGACTAAGATGACAGACTGGCACACACAAACACGCACAGAGACGCAAACACAAACAGGCACAGAAACACACAAACAAGCATGCACGCACGCACACACACTCACATACGCACGCAGGCACACTCACACACACACACACACACACACACAGACACACACAGGCACGCACACACACACACACACACACACACACACACACACACACACACACACACACACACACACACACATACACCACACACACACACACACATACACGCACACAAACACTCAGAGTTTCCCTTATGAATCATGCTGTTGTAAAGTTACCTTTGCTAATAAAATAAATATTTCTCTTGCGCCCTTTCGGTTGGAATTGTTTACAGCTTTTAGATCTGACAAAAAATCTTCAGGCTTGCTCCCTTTTCGAACCACAAATAATAGAAAAATTAACCCCAGCTAATTACGGCAACCACCACGTCAGGCTTATCAGCACTGTTGAAAAGGACAGGGTACAGAATGTTGTTGTTCTGTGGACTGACTTCTTCTCCGGGTTCGAGCTTGGCCTTTTTACTTTTTTTTTACGACTTCATTGATGATTGGACAGTTTGAGAGGTGGACAGGAAGCGAATGGGGAGCGAGATGGGGAGGGGTCGGCTAAGGACCCGGGCCGGGAATCGAATTTGGGTCGGCCGCATGGCAGACGAGTGCCCTACTGGTTGGCCACGGCAGGGCCCGAGCTTGGTATTTTTGCCTGCTTCCTCCACCCGCCCCCCTGCCTGCACGAGGCCAGCACTGGCCAACTCTCACTACATGCCAAATGCAAAGCCCAGCATGACTAGAGCAGCTGGACAGAGAGGAGGCCTGCAGCACAGTGATGGCCTGTGAAAGAGAGTGAAGGCACCACCAGCACTGTTTCAAAGGTTGCCATCTGGGGTAAAGTGTGTGTGTGTGTGTGTGTGTGTGTGTGTGTGTGTGTGTGTGTGTGTGTGTGTGTGTGTGTGTGTGTGTGTGTGTGTGTGTGTGTGTGTGTGTGTGTGTGTGTGTGTGTGTGTGTGTGTGTGTGTGTGTGTGTGTGTGTGTGTGTCTGTGTGGATTGCTATGCAGTGGTGTGGTGGTATCTGCGTGTGTTTGTGCTACCACTCTCTATGTCCTCTCTCTCTCCCTCTCTCCCTCTCTCTCTCTCTCTCTCTCTCTCTCTCTCTCTCTCCCTCTCTCCCTCTCTCTCTCTCTCTCTCTCTCTCTGTAGATTAAAAAAAAGATAGGCCAAAAATAAACAATAACACCGTAGGGAGGAGGTGTCTGTGTCAACGCACCTTCGGATATTATTGTTTTATGGTGATGCTGCATTACTTAAAGGTGCCCTATTATGCTATTTAGAATAACTTTCATTGTTAATATTTTGCTTTACTGTGGTTAGTGGAGTTAATTTTGAATGATCACTTGTTTTCATGTCCATTATTTTTTATCATTGTGTACATGCACCCTGCGCCGCCTGTTTGAAACGTGTGGAAGTGCAGAATTTTAGACCGTCAACGTTCTGAAATCTCGGCGCAGCATGGAGTGTTTCATCAAGCATTCTATTACTAATATTACGTCAGCAGCACAGCTGTTTTTGACCTGGAATCCAACCCTGTAGCCTATGTCTAAAGTTGACAGCCAAATAGTTCACCCAATGTCCACAATTAATCTGAAAAGGACGCATCATAAGTCCCACGTTATGTTATTTGTGCGCCTTGCTGTGTCATTTGCTGAAACTCAGTCCCTATCCAATGCGAGTCTTCCGTGCATGGGCTTCAGTTTGATTTCAAAATCGCTTGGGACAATTAGGCTGCCATTAATCTGAGAAAGGGTTGAAAGTGCTGGCTACGGGCGATTGCTTCCGATTTGAGGTTTCATGAAATAATACGCATATTGCATATGATGCGTAATAACGCGATTGTGACCATATTAAAAAGAAACTAATAGCCATCTGCGCTGTCTTGTTTATTTCTGATATCCTGCGCTGAAGAATCTGTAGCTTAAACATTATTAACGCAACAGTAGGGGCCTGATTGGTTAACCCGCTGTCTAGCCTTGCATACTGTAGCCCTAAAGTTGAAGTTATCAGCCAAGTTTACTGCTCGCAAACAGACAAGTGTCGCGCTGGTCTAGGTGGGAGTCTAGATCTGCTGTTGACAGGTGGACATTTGAAGACACAAAGAATATTCTGGGATTGAAATCAGATCACCTTTCCTTGTTAATGGCAAGTTAACCTTCACAAAATAGGCTATCCAAGAAGCGAATCATCTGCAATGGCTGTACACAGTTCAAAGAATATTTAGTTCTATTCAGTGAAGTTGTGGATATTTTCTTCGCTACTGCGGCAGCCCCCGTCTGGCTGTCAAAGACGCAGTCCGAAATTGAAAGAGTGCGCCCAGTAAGACAAGGGCACGACTTGTCGGACTCAAACCTATCAATTCAACGTCTGTCAGTGATATCGTGACACCCTATTTGTGATATGAACTCCGTGTTCAAATGCGTCCTGTGGTCTATTTGCAAGCCAGACTGAATACTGAGCGCACGCGTTGTTGGCTTTTAAAAATGAGTTCCTGTTTGCTCGTTGTCTGTAGGCCTAATGCACAATGGTGATAGGCTATGCTTCATAAAAAAAAACATTTCAAGGTATTTTCAGGTGCATGGTTTCATTTTAGTAACTGCATTTCTATTTAGTCCCCGGCAGAAATGATGCGCCCACTGGATTGGTTGCGCAATGGGCAGTCCTCGATGGATTGGTTTCATACTGGGTCTTATAATAACGCCTGCCTAGTCTCAGTTTCGTGGTTTTTCTGTTCGCATTTATCGTCAGGACAGGATTTTTTAAATATAACAATAGGCCCTATCCGTTTCAGTTTCAGTTTCATTATTTTTGGCATGCCGCCCGAGGAAGCGACCAGTTTTAAACGACGTCAAGCCAATATCCACGTTGCTCTTGCAGATATGATGAACAAAACTGCGTTGCATTTTAATTACTGAATTGTAGCCTATGCATAGCCTATACTAACTGGCTAATCCTTGCCAACATTGCTGATGCAAACGGCTGCTGGTCATGTCGTGTTATACCTATTTGGATAACATCAGCGCACGTCTTCTAATTAATGTTATATGCTTCAAGCGGCAATACGAGTGTAGGGTTTCTTCCTCATTCAACTGTTTCTGACCCGTTCGCCACAGGCCTACCAACCGGTAGTCTATTTTATCAATGTAGGCCTAAAACGCAGCTTTAATATCACAATGAAACAAAAAATATATAACTTGGGCCACAAGTGAGTGTAGCCTCCAGTCTAGACCGATGCTTGACGGAGCCGATTTATGAATTGAAAAAAAAAAAATGCGTAATGGAATAAACTTGTGGATGGCGAAATCCTACACTATCCTAGGCTACACTATTCTTGTAGGCCTACACTATTTTTGTACACTGAGTGGTGTATTCACAAATAGGATACATCTCATCACAATACTGTCAAATTCAGATAGGCCTAGGCTATGTGGCTGCGATGAACAAATGCGCATTAGGTCTACTGTCTCTGCAATTAATAAATGGTCTGTGACATCGTCAACACTCCATCCCATAAGCAGCAATGTTAGGTACAGCATGACGTAGAGCCGTACAGGAAACAAAAGCTATAGAATGTTGAAAACCCAACCACGCGTTCTCTGACAGTTGAGAAATAGCGTTCCTGCGGCAGAGAAATTCTCCCCCAAGAGGCCAATTTGTGAAATGCAGCTTTCACCAAGCTTTTACATACAACAGATGCTGTGTAACCCAATAAATGGGTAGTGGACATGAAAAAGCATAATAGGACCCCTTTAAACTTCACTGATCTCAGTTGAGATGAAACAAGGGCACCTTCCCTCCTACTACCCACCAAGTTTTCTGCAGAGAGACCTTTTTGAAATGTGAACTGGGCTTTTTCCACCACCAAACAGATCCAGTATTCTTGGAAGGAATCTGTTTCTCTGGCTGCGCTCGCTGGGCTTGGTGGGGTGTCCGAGCCTCCGTGTCATGGAATGGAGGAGCACAGGGCTGGACTGGTGAGCTGGCCTACAGGGCATTTTCCCGGTGGGCCGACAGTCTTTATGGGTCTACGCTGTTGTTTTTCATTGGTTGGTTTGTTTGCTTTTTCCGTTAGAGACCGGCCCTCAATTTACATGGAAGGGCCATTGGTCTATAGCTTTCAATACAGACAGTGGACTGAACTTGTAGAAAATCAGGGGGCTGGTCTATGAGAAAAATCTAGTATAAGTGATACGCGCACATCCAGTAAATGTTGTGTTCAATAAATCGGTGAGCAGCAACAGTGTGTGGGTTTATTCTTCTATGAAAATTCTAAGAAAAATGCCCAGGCTGTTTTTCGGTCCCAGTCCAGCTTCCCCACTTCCCTGGCCTCATGTCCTCCCCTGAGGCGTCTATACTGAGGCAAACCGCTTCTGCCACATTACATTCAATGGGCCTTGCTGCACACAGTGCCAAGAAGGGCTGTGAGGGGAATTGTTGAAATGTTCTTCATGGGAAAGGTAATGTTTTTTTAGACAGCTTGGTTTGTTTATCCAAGTAAAGTGGTGAGTAAATTCGGTGTGATTAACAGGTGGAAATGTGGTGTAGCCACTCAGGTGTAATCGATGAGAAGTGTGCCACAAGTGACCAAATGGTGCTTTTTAAATTATTATTGTTGAAGATTGTTTTCGGACACTACTCTGTGTGTATGTTTTATTTCTCAGAGAGACCATATGTGGTCCCTTTTGAAAATGGATTAAAATTTAATCTATTTTCTTGTTATTTCTTTTATTAATCAGAAAACAAAATGCTCCTTGAAATTAAAAAAGCAAGCAAGCTTTGTTAATCTTTTATACCCTGCAACGCTTTACAAACCTGGCCACCAGAGAGGAAAAAGGATGTTTACGATGTGCTGAGAGGAAAATACTTATGACGCAACTCCCCTCAAGAGGGGTTTTGGGAAGACTTATGGCCTCCCTGCCGTGGCATAACTCGGGGCGCTGTATGCCCTTGGTGCCCGGCGAGATGGAGACGATGACGACCGGCTGGGACCCGGCGGATTACACCCCCGCATCCTCCGGGGTTCGGTAGCCTAGTAACGACTATGTACCACAGGCAGCCGGTGGAGAGGCCAACAAAATAAGTCAGCAAAACAGCCATGTATGCAGACATCGCCATCTGTGATGAGATGCCTGTAAATGTAAATGGGATCTTTAGAAATGGGAGGGCTTTGAGAGGAGATGAGAGTGTTGGGGGATGAATAGGGGGTTTTGTAGTCCGCGGGAGATGGCTGGGCCACATTTGCAGAGTAATGAGGAAAATACCTGGCAACTTCTTGGGTCCAGGCCTCGAAATCTGATTTGCAAGAGGAGGGCTGTCGTTGGGGTGTGTGTGTGTGTGGGGGGGGAACCTCGAAGTGCAGTGCTTTTGTGTTTGCTTGACTTGATGTAATTTAGCACTTCAATCACCCGCCATAGAATGTCTCTGAAACCCGGGGCTGGACTGGGGGAGAAATAGGGCCCAGGCACTTTTGGCTTAAAGGGGCCCCTCATAATAAGCGGAACAGAACTGAATCACTTCATTTCTGAAAATAGGGGCCCACAAGGGTGCAGGGCCCACTGAGAAATGCCCGGTATGCCAGGTGGCCAGTCCAGCCCTGCTGAAACCTCACTTGAGCTTGCAATGACGGGAATCAAATTTCACGTCCTGTATTGACGTTTGCCTCTCTGCAAGTCGGGTCCTGGCTGGATTTGCTGAGTGGTTCCTTTTTCTTCTGTTTTGTGCCGAAAGTTTTTTGCTGAAAGAATGATTTTGTCATTTCTTATTTACTTAGCTCACCTGATTTATGTTCTAATCTCCGTTTAAAAATTCATAGCATGCCTTTATGCCTTACAATGGATGCCCTGGTAGTAAAGGTACATTATTTCCAGAGTGATTTTATCAGCGAAAAAAGGTTGGGCTAAGCTTTCAGCCTGTACGACTAAAAAGATCATATGTGAGCATTAGCTTTGAAACTAAATTTTATACATGAACATACCAAACACACATACATTTTCTGCAATGTGTCCTGCATTTTAGATATCTCTTAGGGTGAATTTATCTTATGGTGACGATTGGTATTGAACAAATTCCAAGCCTGTCCATCTCTGTTGATGGTTGTGTGTGGATTACAACTTTAATACCCTTGAGGAAAATGGCCCGGTGAAAAAAAGGTTATACGTTTTCACTGTATGATCCATCATCATTAGGCTATTGCAATTGAATCGTTATAACTTAACAAACATGCATAAAGCTGTCCATCTTCACTACTCACTGCCAAATCACTTGGCATCGATGTTATAATGGTGGACGTGCATTCGCTGGTGTCAGTTGCTCTCATTTTCGCAAGTAAATTGATTTCGTAGAAGAATGCTGTTGCTGTCACTTTACTATTATTTTATTTGTACCTATCATTCCCATTGGACATGTCACACACATCAAGTATGAGTTGAGATATTAATCTTCATTGAGTTGTTTTAGTTCTAGACACTAAGGAAATAAAGGAAATGAAGGACAATGCAAAAAGCTCAAGTAAATGGGAGTTGAGTTTTAAATTTGCTTTTTAACACTGATGTATTTACTAAGATAAGTGATGCATGAACACTGTATATTGTTTTCATTGTATATTTTCAAGCGACTTAACACAGTATATCTCACACGATAAGAGCAAATTGATGACATCCATTGGTAATTTGTATATATTACACTTAGGATTTGAGCATCTCCCCACTGCGAATCAGTGTTGCTTTTCAGGTTTCTCATTTAGTTACTTATTTCGTTTATTTAATTCATTTTGAAATTGTACTGTGTCATATGCTCATGCATCTCAGATTTCTCCTTCGGTTATATAGGCCCCAAGATGGCAAAAGTGGAAAATCTAATTATAGCAGTCAGCGTTGTGACTCTCTGCGTGCAATTAACAAAATTCGGTCTAATTCAAGGGAAGGATCAGGGACTTAGCTATTCAACTCAGGGAGAGAAAAAAAAGCGCCCAGAGCCGTTGGTGCACAGCACAATACATTATCCCATTTAGAAGAAACATTCCAATTACAAGTGGGGAGGAAATGCTTATGAAAATCTGCCACATTCTAGTTTCTTGACATTTTTTTAAAGATTCATGGATGCGTTCTACCTCCCTCCTTATTTTACCTTGAGCGGAAATGCTTAAGTGTCTCAAATTAGGCAGAGGGAAATGTCACAAGGCACACATATTCTGCTGAGCACCAACAGTCTGGTAGAATGCACCGCCAGCACAAGCGCCACTGGGGAAAGGTATCGCCACTAATTGCCTTTCTTTGTTACCCCTGTTTTCTCCCACATGAACCAAACTGCATAAAATGAGTCTTCCTTTGTGCAGGATAGTTTATGTTAATAATGACTTTGCACCTTTTGACATTTTTAGAGCCACATTAGCAGTTTGTCACATTTGAATTCTGCTCCGTGACGAGTGCTGTTTATTTATGGCACTGAAAAACAGGCGAAAAACAGACTCCTCAGAATGTGTCATACCTTGTCTGGTGCGTGTAGTGGTGAAAATCAGAGGTTTGTCTTGGTTTGACTGAGACACAGCTGGTTGTATCCAGTCTCCATGAGAACACTCGGGGCTTGCTGTTGCTCCTATGTTACCTCTCCTTTCCTCTGCTGTGCAGTGAAGAACAAGCGGCAACTTCTGCTCATGTAATACTTCATGATTATTTCACAGCTCGGGAGATAAGTAGATCGTCCATGAGAGTGTGTAAGAAACTGGGCTATTTCAAATTAATTCTGGAAAGCACTTTGGCGAAGCTATAGCTTGATGTTTGCCCCGCAGGAAGGTCTTGCGTTATTGTCGAGAAAACATTTTTTTTTTATATATCACATGTTTTGTAATTAACACTAGATCAGCATTGACTGTTATTCACTGAGCCATGAAAATGCTGAGACACCCATGTTAGCTTGTGGCTGTGTTGGGTGAGGGGTGTGTGTGTGTGTGTGTGTGTGTGTGTGTGTGTGTGTGTGTGTGTGTGTGTGTGTGTGTGTGTGTGTGTGTGTGTGTGTGTGTGTGTGTGTGTGTGTGTGTGTGTGTGTGTGTGTGTGTGTGTGTGTGTGTGTGTGTGTGTGTGTGCGTGTGTGTGTGTGTGTGTGTGTATGTGGGGGGAGGTTGGGGAGCTACTATGTTCATCCACTTGGTGCTGTGGCAGACGGGTGGATTTGGGCTGAAAGACCCCGCAACCCCACAGAGCTGCAGGTGTGATCAGCTTGCGTTTAAAGGCCTTTAATTAAGTCCATCTATCATCATTAGCAAATGCATGGCCAGCCGGAGCTTTCGATAATTAACTCTTAGAGCACTTTGCGGAAGGTTGTTGGCCCAGTGGACAATCTTTTACATACAGACATTAAGAGGAAGAACGACGTCCATGTTTGCTGTGTGGGTGTGTGTGTGTGTGTGTGTGGGTGTGTGGGTGTGTGGGCGTGTTTATGCGTGCGTGAGTTTGTGCATGCGTGTGCGTGTGTGCATGTGTGTCCTAATTGTCCTACGTTCAGCAGTCCTCACACACACAGTTTGTGAAGAGCAAAAGTTCAAACT